>NW_026712249.1:8718539-9164596 GCF_030504385.1 Musca domestica | reverse complement strand
TTATGCGAATTCATACATTTCATATTCATCTCAGGTTTGTGTTGAGGAGAATATTAGCAAGTTGTAAAGATTCGCTGACTTTTTGTGTTGACAGATAAAAGTTTTGAAAATTGTGATCCTTTGAGGGTGTGGTACCAGAATGCGCTCGCAGTTATATGTCACCTACACAACAAATCTTGTCTAACAAAAATGCATGAATGTGGGAAATTTGAAGGAAGATGAATGCTTATTTCGCCTTCTTTGTTTGTTTTGTTTTTCAATATCTTGAATCGTATGTTGGCGAGGTACCAAAAGAAACATTTCGATCTCTACCGTTTTTATAACATATCATGTGTTAATATAAATATTCAGACGTGTCTAGTTTAAATGGAATCAAATATTAATTTCGTGTTTAATGAGCTCAATGGATTCAAAATTTCGACCTTTTGTGGGGGAGATACCAGAAGAAGTGGATCGATGCATTCCATCTTAACACCAGAACTTGGGTTAATAAAATTATTGGGATGTGTGGAATTTGAAGACAATCGGACTCTTACATCACATTTTATAAGAGTTGTAATTATTCAAAATGTTAACCCTTTGTGTGGGAGGTACTTGATAGAGTGGACCGATATTGTCCATTTTCGCACCTGACCTAGCACTGATGCAAATATTAGGATTTGCAAAGTAGTAGTAAAATCGGATTATCGTTTCTCTTTCTGTGCAAAAAATACATTGTTTTAATTTCGACATCACTAGATCGACTCCAAATGTCCTAAAACGGCGTTTGTTTAAGGAGACATAGGGTCTACAGCCGTTACGTCGATAAGGCACGTTTTAGCGGTATAAATTTATATAAATCCTCAGTAGCCATGGCTGAGGGTATAAAAAATGGTCCCAATAAGTCCGAAAATATAGTTCCAACATAAAAAATATTTAAAATAGACTTTAAAAATGGCCTAAAAATCTGAACCCTTTTGCAAGTACTGTCAAATCCACTTTGCACCGTCAGGAATTTTCCACACTTTAAAAGCCCATCAAAAATATACATATTTTTAATTTTTTTCCCAAAACAGAGCCTTTATTTTCTCAATATTTAGTGGAAAAGTAAATTTCTTTCCTCCTTTCATGGGGATGGTTGTTATTGAAAATGAGATATATCGGTCCACGCTTTGGTATGGTCCCCATATAATGGTACCTTCGGTATTTTGATGATATTTTCCACATTTTTTCACGGATTTGTCTAAAAATTGGTATTTGTAGTTCGTAATAGGTTCTAGCTCCGATGGAGAAACATTGCATATATATGTCCACGTTTTGGAATAACCCCATATAACATTACCTCTCAATATTCGGTATTTTGATGATTTTTACCACATTTTTTCTCGGATTTGTCTAAACATTGATATTTGCGGGTCCTAATGGATTCTAATGTGTTCTTTATCCTAAGTTGGAGAATATTAAATGTTTTTTTACTTGTTCTCTTATACATCCTATATCTACATATAATGGTGTTTTTAGAGAATAAACTCGAATGAAGTACTATGTTTGTTGAACCCAGTGAATGTGTTCTAGAATTTGAATGTCTTCTGGAGCCCATTGTTATTAAAAATAATTTTGTAAAATATTTTGTCTTATTCCGTTTGGAGGTATATTTAAAAATTGTTAAGAAAATAACCAAAAAAACACCCCTTCGGTGATATTGCCGAAATCACTATATTGCCCCCTATATTGACAAAAATTCACGGATTGCAAGAATTCCCAATACTAAATACAAAATACAAAATACATGGAGAGGGGAATTTATTAAGTTAACAATGTTTTAAAAACTTTTCGAACACCGATACTCTTATCTATGTTTTTACCTTGGCATTTATAATCCACGGACATTTTCCTGTAATTTTTGAAAAAATTGCATTTTACGGATCACCCTGAAAAAGTTTTATTGTCATCTAATGGAGACAAAACATTGAATGTAGCACTCACATACTTTTCCGATCGAGTTCATGTTTTTGTGCGTCAAATGCATGATATCTAACTCAATTGAATAGATTTTGCAAATGCAACATAATTTAGCCAAACAATATTCGGTACAGGATATCAAATATAGCCTATAAGTACTTTTGGCAAATTTTGTCGAATTCAGTTTACATTTAGATATAGCTCCTGTTTAACTCAGGGGAGTGGCGGTAAAGCTTCGATAGCGGCAATGACAGCAAGAACTCCCCAGAATTATTATGGGAGATGATGTGTAGGGGAGAGATGTGGTGCGGGTGATACGCATGTGTGGTGTGAGTTTAAAGAAAGAGAAATGGCAAGAAATAAAACAAAATTCGAGAATATAAATTCATAGTTTTATTGGTATTCTCTCTTTTCGTTCAAACAATCAAAATTACTTGGGGTGGCGACAGATGCCGTGTGTTTATGATTTCGTTTCTAAAAGACAAGTGAACGCAGTGGTTCTGAGTGATCGCAGAGGATCCCATGTCTATCTACTACTACATATACAAATACAGACAAGTGAACGCGGAGGTTCTATGTGATCGCAGAGGATCCCTTGTCTCTTTTTATTACAAACGCTTCCAATGAGAGCAAACCGACAACAACCAATGCCCAGCGGCGATCCGCTCCGCCAAGGGAGTTGTAGAGGAGATGCCAGTGTTCCAATCAGCATGCGTGATTAACGGGAATTGGGACGTTGTGGTGGAACGTATCGAACTTATACGGCTCCTATATGTTTCCCCCTATAATATTAGGCAAGTAATATACCAACTATCATTTTAGAACAAATCAATTGAGATATAATTATTGACCCCATATATCGATTCAGATATAGCTATAGATCCCATATATATGTTTTCATCATATATATTCCTTCTCAAAGTCATAATCAATCATTCATTCAATCAATCATAGTGCTTTGCATTTTTGTACACCTAAAATATGTCTTTACTATTTACCACACAATAGCTTTTAAGTTTTCTAAATAAATTCGCTCATGTTTTTAAAACACACTTATCTTTTGAAAGCAACTTTCCGTGCAACTGATTTTTAGGTGCGACAAATTGCCTAATATTAACTAAGAGCAAAAGTAACAAAAAGGACAAAGACAGGCAAGCAGTTTCACACAGATAAACAGAATGCCATTGAAAAATATGTGTAATACTTATTTACTGGAAATCCATGTAGTAGAGTTGGAGGTCGGAAATTACCATCATTTATTATATTTTTCTGCGAGGCAGCAAGAAATAAAATAATTAAATGAGGTCTGAGGTAAAGTAATGCCTAAAGGTTAATACACTTTTCCTATATTTCCTAATTGTTAACATATGTAGAAATATTCCAGCTAATTTCTACCTTATTTCATAAAAAATATTCCTCATTGCTATAAGGCAATGTTTTCTTATATTTTAAATACATAACTAATTGATGGAGAACTACTCATACAACTTGACATATGGCAACGAAATTTGCCCAAATGTTAATCATACATTACTTGCTTCTGGCATCCCATAAATTAGCATGACAATCAAAAATCTGCCGATGGTCGTGAATGATAACCACGTAACATGTTAATATGTTTTTACGCAAACATATTGCGAACCGGGAAATAGTTATCCTTATGCTCTTTTTTTGGTTATTGTTATCCTAGTATTTAATTTGCAACATGCCGGGAATAAAAAATGATTCCATTGTCACAATAGCCCTAAGCAGAATTCTCCTGCAGAATTATTCATCATGTTCCGTTTTAATAGTTATGGTATCATAATAATATTAACATTCTTTTTCACCCACGGGGTTACATGGCATTTATGAATAACAAGTACTCCATCACTACCCCCCCCCATGTTTAGATTGTGAAGGGAAATTGTTTCGCACAGTTTTTATTAGGGTGTATGGGAAATGTTGGTAGGAAAATATGGTAACAAAAGTCGGTCAAAATTATAACGCAAAATATACATTGTTTTTTAAACTCTTCACGCAATTGTTAAACAGTATCTCATCACGCAATACCACAATTAGTACCATTTAGTAACTTTCGTACGCCTGCTTCCACATACCTCAATACTTCATTACAAATTTCCAAAATTACCTCCGTAACAAATTTAGTACCATGTGATACACATCAACACGAATTTCCAAAAATTCCTACATACCCAAATCCTACACCCCAAATTTCCAAAACTACCTCCATACCTTAATCAATAGAAATCCTAATTCCAAAATTCCAGCCCTATCAGTTCAAAATTTTACCAAATTTAGAAATTGTATTAAATTTAGTACTTCTCATGCACATATGTATAAATTTCGAAAACTACTCTCATATCCCAATCCTACTCTCGGCCAGTAATATTTATTTAGTATTTTAGCTCCTCCCGTTCCGAAATCAAATTGTACTACATATAGTACCGGTTAGCACTTTTCTTACTCATGTACACACTTCCAAACTACCTACTTACATCGACTCTACTCTCCTCAACCTTGATTCACATTCCAAATATCAGTTTTTAGCTTTAGCCGTTCATATGATACGAAATGATATAAAATATAGTACATGGGTGGTTGGCATTGAAAATGAGATATATCGCTCCACGTTTTGGTATAGTCCCAATATAACGGTACACCTCAAAATTTGACATTTTGATGATTTTTGCCACTTTTTTTTGTCTAAAAAATTCCTATAACGGTACCTCCCGATATTCGGTATTTTGATGGTTTTTCTTAAATTTTTTTCACGGATTTGTCTAACAATTAGTATTGGTGGGTTCTAATGGGCTCTAGCTCCTTTGGCGAAATATTGTATGTAAAACCCCATATAGCGGTATTTTCCGATATTCGGTATTTTGATAATTTTTGGCACCTATGCCAAAAATATGGTACTTCTTGGTCTTAATGCGCTCTAATGTTTCTTTTACCCTAAGGTGGAGGATATTAAAAGTTCGGCCCGCCCAAACTTTATGTTTTTTACTTTTTATACCCTCACCCATATGGCTACAGAGGGTATATACAATTTGATACGGTCAAAACCTGCATAGTCGAAATAACGGTTTTAGAACCTAGGTCTCTTTGGACCAAATCCGTTTCAGAACATTTGGAGTTGATCTAACGATGTCCGTCCGTCCGTCTGTCTGTCTGGCGCGCACGATAACTCTCGAAGGGAGTATCCGATTTGGTCCAAACTGGGTACACCGTAATATTTTTGTCAACCGTAGATCGAGTTCGGAGATGGGTAATATCGGTCAACCCTTTCTGGTACCTCCCCCACAAAAGATCAAATTTTTCAAAAAATATATTTTGTGCTCAGAAAGAGAAACGTGAATCTGATTTTGCTCCAATTTTTCAAATCCTAATATTTGCGTCAGTTCTAGGTTAGGTGGGAAAATGGACAATATCGGTCCACTCCATCAGTACCTTCCCCACAAAGGGTCAACTCTCATAAAATGTGATGTAAGAGTGCGATTGTCTTCAAATTTCACACATCCCAATATTTTTATTATGCCGAGGTCTGTTGATAAGATGGAATATATCGGTCCACTCCTGCTGGTACTTCCCCCACAAAAGGTCGAAATTTTCAAAATATATATTTTCGGCACAGAAAGGAAAACGATAATCTGATTTTGCTCCAACTTTACAAATCCTATTATTTGCCTCAGTTCTCGGTCAAATACAAAAATGGTTAATATCGGTCCATTCCATCAAGAGCTTCCCCCACAAAGGGTCAAAATTTTGAATAATTACAACTCTCATAAAATGTGATGTAAGAATCCGGTTATCTTAAAATTTCACACATCGCGATATTTTTTATAAACTCAAGGTCTGGTCTTAAAAGTTACCCCATATTTATATCGTATTTATTTAGGTCCGATACGAAATATACAATATTGGCCCATTCCCTTAGAACCCCACAGAAGTCAAAATATATTTAAATAACCGAACAATGGCTGAGGTTATACCTTTGTCTGCGGAGCCGATTGATACTTTTTAACTTGTTAATACAGATTTAAACTAATAAGTAAAAGTCAAAAGTCGGGGGATGGCAACTACAGGGTGTAATGAAAAAACTGCAACAAACGCCATAATTTTTGCAGTTTTTTAATCTCACCCTGTACACGAGAAACACCTGCAAAACTACCTCCTCACATCAACTTTACTTTCCTCAACGTACGGTACGGTAATGGTACGAAATGTAATACATTTTCGTTTGCTTTTATTTTCTTTTTTTGCGAATTATTAATGCGAACTTCCAAAAATCCTTTGGTACATCCATTAGTGAGCCTCATTTCAAATGTAAGAGTTCCAGCTCTACTGGTTCCATATTTAGTACTTTTCGTACCGAATTTCCAGCCATATCTGAGACCTTCAGACCAAGAGTGATACTCGCCCGAAATTAAAAGGATAGTCAGTCAATTACTTTTTTCTTTCATTAACCCATTTCGTTCGATTTTCCGAACAGTAAAAATACCCTTCTTCAAAAATATATTTATGTATAAAAAGGGTAAAATTGTAAATAAAAACAAGTAAAAAAGCTGTAGGATTGGCCGGGCCGAACTTTGAATATTTGGAACGAATTTGGCAATTTTCAAAAAATTACCAAATTTGAAACATTTTAGTTGAATAAGGTCGCTAAAATCATCAAAATACCGAATATCTCTAGGTACCGTTATATGGGAGCTATACGAAGACATAGACCGGCACAGACAATTTTCTGTCATAGGCTGTTGTATCTATTACGAACTTCAAATACCAAATTTGAAATAATTCTGGTGAATAATATCGCTGAAATCATGAAAATACCGAATATCGGGAGGTACCCTGATACCAAAACGTGGACCTACATGGCCCATTTCCAACACGTGGACCTGCGCAGACAATTTTCTGCCATATTATGAACTTCAAATACCAAATTTTACACAATTCCGGTGAATGATGTCACTAAAATCATAAAAATACCGAATATCGGGAGGTGCCGTTATATGGGGGTATATGAAGGCGTGGACCTGTGCAGACAATTTTCTGACATAGGCTGTAGTATCCATTACGAATTTCAAATACCAAATTTGAAACATTTCCGGTGAATAATGTGGCTAAAATCATCAAAATACCGAATATCGGCAGGTTCTGTTATATGGGGGCTATACCAAAACGTGGACATACATGGCCCATTTTCTATACAAAAAGTCCTGCAGAGATAATAGACATTTGAGTAACATTTTATCAACCTACTTCATTTCGTTCGGAAGCTAGAGTGATTTCCATAGGCGGACGTACAGCGCTAAATCAACATAGAATTTTATGCTGGTCAAGAATATACAGGGTAAGATAAAAAACTGCAACAAAATCAAACGCCATAATAAAAAAGGAAGTGGCGGAAATGCCATCAAATTTTATAATAAGTTTAGATTTGTTCGATTTGGTCACCTTTGGCACGAATTATAGCCTTCAAACGGCTAATGAAACCGTCACATGCTGCCCGAATGTTGCTCTGCATTATTTTGGCCCTTCCCGGCGAAGCGCTTGCTTGAGGTGATCGACACTTTGTTATTTTTAGTGCCAACCTTGCTTTCCAAAATACCCTAGACACAATAGTTCAAAGGATTGGTATCCGGATATTTTGTTGGCCATTGTGCGCTGGAAATGAAGCGAGGAACCTCATTTTGTAACCATTCTTGGGTGGCCCGTGCTGAGTGCGATGGTGCTTACTCCTGTTGCAATGTTCTAGGTCTGCGGCAAAAATGTTTGCGTGCCCAAGGCTTTAATACACCCTCCAGAATAATACGAGCGGAGAGCGACCATCGGCATGGTTGGCGCTTGAGTTCTGGTTCCAACCAACACGATCATTTTGTTTGTTTACAAACTGCTGGACAACGAACGTTTTCTCATCGGAGCCGAGAAAATCAAATTCGGCAGTTCACCACTTTCGGTCAAGCGAAGCAACTGTTTAGTTCTTTTGGGTCTATTTTCTTTCTGTTCTTGCACTTTTTGGAATTTCAATGGCTTTACCCCGAGCTAATTTTTCAATATTTGCTGAATGCCATTTTTTCCGCTACGAGACACAAAAGATTTATTCACTTTTAAATGCTGGAGTGCTCTAACGATAGCCACTTGTTGTTTTCCAGCCAAATATAAATAAATCACACTATCCCGCTTGAATTCCATCACGAATTACTTTTTTATGGAAAATTCTCACCAAAATGCTGTTGTACGCTTGTAAACAATATAATGAGCTGTCAATGGAATAATTTTAGCAGCTGTCGGACGAGTTGCTTCGAAATGATTGCAGTCTGAATTTGGTTGTAGTATTTTCATCTCATCCTGTATATTTTATGGGGTCTAAAATATATATTTTGAGGTGTTACAAACGAAAGGACAAACTTGATATACCCTCCATACTATTCTGGAGGGTATAAAAAGGAGGAGTAAAGTAGTCTTACAAATTCGGCTCTTTCAAATTGTTTTACTTATTTTTATTTAGTTCCCCCTCTGTTTAACAAAATAACTTAATTTGTGGGAGGGGGATTGGTGGTAACGCACCACAACAGCAGACAGCTCTAAAATATGAAATTGTTTTAGTTGAGACAGTTTATTTTCGGTTATAAATCGTTGAGGTTTCTTTTAACATTGCACAGATTTCTAGCATTGGTGTCATGTTTTTTTTTTTTGTGGGTCGTTGTTGTTGTTTGGCAATCACCCAGGGATAGAAACTCCATTGTCTGTCTCACAGTGTGATGGATATTAACAAAGTTTGCTCTCCAGCTCCAAGGAATGCTACGGAAAGTATGAATATTCAAACAACCCAGCAAACCACCAAACTGCAGATACACACAAAGGCGGAAGACACCCACTCACATAATTTATTTACAATACGTGTGTGTCTAGTGTATGTGTGTGTCTGTGAGGGGTTAAAGTATTTTATGTTTATATTATTCTCTCACACAACTAGAAATGTATGAGCGAGTGTGTCAGTGTTTGTTCAGGGATGCTTTTATTACTGACAAAATAACGGCTTGGGTGAAAATTTGTTAAATGAGGGGAGCCATATATAGTGCGTGAGAATATTTTTTTGTGGGGGGAGGTATTTGTATAAGTGTGTGTGTATGTGAGTGTGTGTGTATAGCAATTTAAAATGTATTTACCTTTTTCTTGGAGAAAACCATTTTTTTAGGGTTCCTTTTGTTGGGCAAACATTTGCACAGTAATATTTCTTGAACAACAACAACAAAAACAAAGAAAACAACAACAACAAAAACAAAAGCACACAAAAAAATAATAATAAATATAAAACCACCATAAGTAAGGCAAGTGTAAATAACATAAATACTCTGAGAGATTTACACCCAACATAAAGTAATCGTCAGGACATGATGAGCGAGCGAGCGAGCGTACGAACGAACAGGCACAAACTAAACATTAAAACAATCAGGACTTAGACTAAGTGAGTGTAAGTTATATATTTCGTTTTATTTGCTCGGGGAAATTGAACAGGGTTGGGTGGAGGATTTTTGGTTTATTTCGAACGGATGCGGTACCTTTCAGGAAGTATTTCATTCAAGGATTTAAATTTAATATTGTTTTTTCTTTTTCAAAAAAGCTATTAAATCTTCTTAAGAAAATATATTTTATCCATTTAATAGCTTATAAATTTGCATAATATTTCTTATTCATAATACTGCAGATTTCCTTGCGATAATCTTCAATATGTATATTTGCTTACAATTTAATCCTAAAAAAAATAATGTTTTTATTTGTGAAAAATATTGCAGATCAGGATAAATTTTTGTATAAAAAAGATGTGGTGGAATTTGAAGCAACGTAAACTAAAAACATTCTAAAAAAATGTCCTAAAAATATTCTAAAAAAATCCGCGTTTGATGCACGCCTGTGGTCCTTAATTTTTTCTTTTAAATCTGAATCTAAGATTCTGTAAAATATGAAAAGTTCTTATTACAAATCTTGAAGAAAATGTCTCAAAATAATTAAAAAATAAGCATTGGTTACCCTAGTTGTTCTCTAACAATTCTTTAAAACTCCATTTGTATGTCCTTAATTTTTATTTTGAAAATCAAAATCTGATAGTCCTCAAAAATGTAAAAAACACGTAATTAGCTCCGTGTTTCCTACAAAAATAAATTCAATAAATTATTGAAGTCCTGGAAAATATTCTGAAATAAGATTTTTTAAATCAGATCGGAAAATAGTCATTTTTAAAATATATTTTTTTTTAAATCATTTGTGTAATCAGGGTGTATTTCAGGGAATATCGCCTTGATTACATAAATGATTTTTGAAAAAAAAATTAAAAAAGACTATTTTCCGATCAGAGGCTTGATTTAAAAAATCTTAAATCATCAAGTACAATCAAAGTGGTGTATTTCAGACTTGTCAATTTTACTTAAAAAATCAAGTTTTTCAGCACACCTTCAAATAAGTTCTTTAAACAATTTTCAATTTAAGCTCTGATGACCATAAAAAAGTGTCCTCTTAAAATCGACGTTTACTGTTGTAATTGTAAGAATCCTTGAAAAATTGTTTTTAAAAATAGACTCAGAAAAATCCTCGATTTTTTTTCTTTTCAAAATTCAGGTTTGTTCCTTTGTAAGTTCCTGAAATTTTTACAATTCTGTAATTGAGACTCTAAGGCCTTCAGAAAAATTTCTTTGAAAACCAGAGTTGTCAGAGATATCCCTGTAAATGATAGAGTATTTGAATATATAAATTTTTAAAATCCACATTCATAGATTTGAGAGTCCTTGAATGAATGTCTAAAAATCCACGTTTGTAGATTAGAGAGTCCTTGAATAAGTCCATGAATAAATATCTCTAAAAATCCACGTTTGTAAATTTGAGAGTCCTTGAAAAAATGTCTTTAAAAATCCACGTTTCTAGATTAGAAGAACCCTAAATAAGTCTTAGAATAAAATTATTTAAAAATCCACGTTTGTAGATTAGAGGATCCTTAAGTAAGTCCTTGAATAATATTCTTCAAAAAATCCACGTTTATAGTTTAGAGAGTCATTGAATAAGCTTCTTTATAAAATCCACATTTGTAGATTAGAGAGTCCTTGAATAAGCTTCTTTATAAAATCCACATTTGTAGATTAGAGAGTCCTTGAATACAATTCTTTATAAAATCCACGTTTGTAGATTAGAGAGTCTTGAAGAAGTCCTTGAACAATGTTCTTAAAAGAAATTCACATTTGTAGTTTAGAGAGTCCTTGAATATGTCCTTGAATAAAATTCGCTAATAAATCCGCGATTGTAGTTTAGAGTGTCCTTGAATAAAATTCTTTAATAAATCCACATGAGTCCTTAAATAAATCCTTAAACATTTTTTTATAGATCCAAGTTTATAGTCTAGAGAGTACTTAAATACATTTTTTTAAAAAATCCACGTTTGAAGTTGAGATTGTCCTTGAATAAAGTTCTTTAAAAAATCCACGTTTGAAGTTGAGATTGTCCTTGAATAAAATTCTTTAAAAAATCGGTGAAAAAATCTTTTAAAAAATATCATATTTTAGCTCTAAGACTTTAAGAGCCCTTGAAAGTGTTTTTTTATTAAAATTTGTGTTCGTATCTTTAAAATTTCTCTCGCGTTTCTGATTCTTCGACTTTGAAAAATTGTTCTTTTCAATTTCACGTCTCAAGGACTCCAGAACATTGAAAATGTTTTTGTTTAAAATCCTCGATTGAAAGTTTAAACATATTTCTTTTCTCTTTTCTTTTAAAATCCGCGCTTCGAGGACTCCAGGTCCTTAAAAAATATTTTTGTTTAAAATTCACGCTTCAAGGACTCCAGGTCCTTAAAAATGTTTTTTATTTAAAATCCTCGTTTGGAGGTTTGAAATGTTTTCCCTTAAAATCTACGTTTGAAAATTTGGCGTTTTTTTAATTACCCTTCAAAGACTCTAGGTGCCTAAAAAATTTTATTGTTTAAAATTCACGCTTCAAGGACACTAGGTCCTTAAAAACTTTATTGTTTAAAATTCATTCAAGGTCCTTAAAAATATTATTGCTTAAATTTCACTCTAGGTTCTTAAAAATGTTATTGTTTAATTTTTCCTTTAAAATCCACCCTTCAACGCCTCTAGGTCCTTGAAAATGTTTTTGTTCAAAATCAAATCTTCAAGGAATCTAGGTCATAAATACATTTTGTTTAAAATCCACGTTTCAAGAACTCAAGGTACCCGATTTTTTTTTTTTTTTGTTTTAAATCCACGCTTCAAGGAATCCAGGCCCCAAGAAATGTTTCTGTTTAAAATTCTTGTTTGAAGGTTTGAGAATTTTTCTTTTTCAAATCCACACTTCAAGGACTCTAGGTCCTTAAAAAGTGTTTTTGTCTAAAATCAAATCTTCAAGGAATCTAGGTCATTAAAAAATTGTCCTTGAGTTTTTTTTTTTTAATGTCCACGTTTAAAGGTTTGAGAATTTTTCTTTTAAAATCCACGCTTCAAGGAATGTTGCTCTCCTTTTTTTAAACCACGTTTTAAGGACTCTAGGTCCTATTTTTTGTTCCAAATTTCAAGGACTCTAGGTCCTTATTTCTTTTTTGTTTTTTTTTTTAAAAAACTTTATCTCCTTGAAAAAATTTGATTCTAGGTATTTTTTCCACGTTTGAATCTCATAGAGTTCTTGTAAGTTCCCTGTTTAATAAGCCAGTTTGTAAAGCTCTAAGGCCTTGAAAGCAATAATATCAAAATACGCGTAATATCAAAATACGCAAAATACCTTTTGAGCCACCAAAAGGTCCCGGATAAATTAATCCTAAAAATGAATTTTGTAGCTCTGATTATCCTGCAAAATGGGCTTAAATAAATCAACGTTTGTTTTTTATTTTATTTTATTTTATTTATTTATTTATTTGTTTTTTTTTTTTTTTTTTTTTAATCCACTTTAGTAGCCTTCATATATCTTAAAATATATTTGAAGCTCTGGGAGACCTTCAAAAATATTTAGAAAAAAAAATCACCTTAAAATCTCTTATTGTCCATGCAAAATATTCTTCAAAAATAAATTTGAAAGTGCGGGATATGATGTTGTATTGCTTCTAAAAAATATTTCTAAGAATGCCACGTTGATATCAAATAAATCAAAAAATTTTATTAAATATTTAATGTTTTCATTACATTTTCCTCTTTTTCTCTCTTTTCTTGCAGGTATGTTTCCTTTTTTTGATAACCCCGTCGTCGTAACTTATCTACATCTGTAATTTTGGGAAATGAAGTTATTTACTATCGAGGTATGTATGTGTGTGTGTATATGTGTGCACGTGTGAACACATGTGAAAATACCTCCAAATGTTACCGGGCAAACCGTCGACTCCGTCATTCATTAGGACTAAAATATGAGGGAATAAAGACATTTGTCGATCTGCTAAGACGTAGTGCCGCTACGTGAACGTGTGCGTGTGTGTGTGTGTGTGAGCATCATTTTTCACATTATAATTAACTATGTTGTCGCTGTGACTTAGTTTATTGCGACGTGACGTGTTTATTTTCGTGATTGTTAAAGGAAAGACACCAGTCATTCAAGTGAGTGAGAGGGGGAATGGTGGCGGTTCATTTTTTGCCAAAGGAAGATAATGTTTATTTGTTATTTATGTTCGGAATGCTAAACAAATGTTGGGCAGAGATATGTTTTGTTGTTCTTGCAATGAATGTGAAGTTTCAGTACTCAAAACATGCCATTCCGAAAAAGGTTTTGAGTTTGTGCTGACTTTTACTTAATCTTGTTATAAATAAGTGTGTGGCCTGAACGCACTGCCAGCAGAAAAACGCACACTCACCCTCTCATTGGCACAGTACCACTCGGTTAACAATTCATAATTCATGGCGGGTTTACATTCGAACATGATAACCAAAAAAAAAAACGGAGTACAACACCGGCACATCTAGCGTGCTTAATCCCCCGCCACTCTACTTCTCCTCTACTTCCTCTAGCCGGGATCATTCATTCATACAACAACAATCAGACATTAATGTCTTCTCCCACCAAAATCGGATGGGGTTTTTCTATGCGAAAATGTCTGTGTCACTGCTGCCACTGGCAGCACTGCTGGCGATGAAGGCGCGAGGATGGGTGAAGACTTCCACTTGCGGGACTTAGAATTCCAAAGCAATTCTTGTAATATTCATTCATTGTTGATGGTTCTATGCTCTGCTTCCCCCCCACCTTTTGTCTGAACACACAAAGGCTGTCAAGGATTGCGGTTAGCAGGCTGTGAGAGTGAAAGTGTGCGTTTGCTTCGTGCTTCCCATCCATGAACTGCGTTGGCGGGGTAATGTTGTTACATTTCAACCGTTCTCCCGACCACAAATGTTCTCCACAAAACGAATTAATGTTGTTGATGTTATTATTGCTGTTCGAGGACCTGGAAATTGTTTGTCATTTCAAATCATTTCGACAATTATTATCACGGGATGGGCAGGAAGAGAGCAATAACCGAAAATTGCAGGGTGATAACTGGTTGGGACATGGAGGTCAGGAGAGGATTTTCGGAGGGATTTGGGAACAAATATGGGACAATAGAGTAACTAAGAACAATTTTTACTTACGCGGGAGGCGATCTATTGACGGACTTTAACAAAATTTTTAACGGCGACAGGAATGACGTTTTTTTCTGGGGACCAGAAGCTTATCGTTATAGACTAGCTGACCAGGGACCAGGGAGTTCTTTATAAGGTCCTGAAACTCGAGTCTGAGACGAACTGATGTGACCTGAATAGATTTTATAATAAGAGTTCTAGAGAGAGAGAGAGAGAGATTGAGAGAGAGCCGCGCTGCTCGAAGATGAGTTCTAAGAGGCAGTCTTTATCTAGATCTAGAGATCTTTTATAGACAACGTCTGAAAGGAGGTCCGAAAGAAAGGTTTTTTCCATAGACCATTTCTAACAGTGTTTTCATCGACGAACTGGATCAGAATGTTATATACACAATTTAGGTATAATATATATTCATAAGCAAGATGGAAAGGGGCCTGACGCACGTGTAGGGGCAAGAGCGTTTCTTTACTTAGGTGAGCACTGAAAAAATGCAGCCGAATAAGGCCTCTTGATAAATGAGCTACTCTGAGTCTAGACTCCGTTCATAGTCGAGCTGTAGCCAGGGTGCCTAGTCCTCTCCATAGACGAGCTGCATCCAGGGGGTCTTCTCCTCACAGACAAGCTGTAGCCAGAGAGTCTTCTTTTCAGAGACAAGCTGCAGCTAGGGAGTTTTCTCTTCAAAGACGAGCTGCAGCCAGAAAGACATAGACAGTCAGGGAGACCAATCTTCATCCGTAGACGAGCTGCTGCCAGGGAGTCCTCTCTTCATTGACGAACAGAATTTAGGGTTGTTGTTATTTTCTATAGACGAGCTGCAGCCAGCAAGTCTAATCATATTCCATCGATGAGCTGTAGCCAAAGGGTCGTATGTTCAGAGACGACCTGTAATCAGGGGGTCTTATCTTCAGAGAAGACTTGTAGCAAGGGAGTCTTCTCTTTAGAGACGATCTGTAGCAAGTGAGTCTTCTCTTCAGAGACGATCTGTAGCCAGAGAGTCTTCTTTTCAGAGACAAGCCGCAGCTAGGGAGTTTTCTCTTCAAAGACGAGCTGCAGCCAGAGAGACATAGTGAGTCAGGGAGACCAGTCTTCTTCCGTAGACGAGCTGCAGTCAGGGAGTCTTCTTTTCATTTACGAAGAACATTTAGGGATTATTGTCAGCCAGCGAATCTAGCGAGCTGCAGCCAGCGAATCTAATCATATTCCATCGATGGGCTGTAGCCAGGGGGTCTTCTCTTCATAGACGAGCTGTAGCCAGAGAGCCTTCTTTTCAGGGACAAACTGCAGCTATGGTGTTTTCTATTTAAAGACGAGCGGCAGCTAGAGAGATATAGGTAGTCAGGCAGACTAGTCTTCTTCTTCCGTAGACGAGCCGCAGCCAGGGAGTCTTCTCTTCATTGACGAACTGCATTTAGGATTTTTTGTTATTTTCTATAGACGAGCTGCATCCAGCGAGTCTAATCATATTCCATCGACAAACTGCAGCCAGGAAGTTTTCTCTCCATAGGCGAGCTGGAAATCTATATCATCTCATAGACGAGTTGAGGACGGGCATTTTTTTTATGTACGAACTGCAGCTGTTAGTATATCTCCTCTCATAAATAAGCTGAAGAGGATTTTAAAGAGTCATAGGACAAAACGACCTGCAGAGGTCTTAAAGGACTTTTTGAGAAAACCAATGTGTTTTTGAGAATTTTATGAGGGCCTTAGACCATTAAACCTGTAATCGTGGATTTTTTTATAATTTTTCGAAGGACTCCCCATTATCGCGTATTTTTTAAAGATCTTCAGATCTGCCATCGTGGTATTTCCACGAATTTTTTAATGACATTTGGAGTCAACAATTTTTGTTTTACTAAAGAGCCGATCCAATTTCTTAAAGAACCTTTGAAGATATAATTTTGGAATTTTGAAGAATTATGAACGAACTTTGGAGTTATAATCGAGAAATTTCAAAGAATTTTTTATTGGACATTTGGAGTTATATTTGTGGATTTGTTTAAAAGACTCTTAGAGCCTAATCGTAGAATTTTAAATAAATGTTGTAAAGGGCCTCTTGAGTGTAATCGTTGATTTATAAATTAATGGGACCCTCAGAACTAAATCATGGATTTTTAAACAATTTTTAAAGGATCTTTGGATACATAAGCGTGGACCTCATTAAGGATCTTTGGAGATACCATCCTGGGTTTCTTAAAGATTTTTTTTAAGGAAATTTTAATCTTGGATTGTTATATATATTTCATTTAAAGAGCCTTTGGAGTTTTGAAAAAAAAAAAAAAGAAAACTTTAAAAGGTCTTTGGAGCTACATTTTCTTAAGGACCTCTGGAACAATAGTTGTGCATTTATGAAGACAGTTTTGAAGATTAATTTTTAAATTAAATTTTTATTTGTAGTTTGTTTTAAGATTTATTCATAGTAACGTGGTTTTTTAAGGATCTCTGTAGTTATAGCGATGGATCTGTAAGGACATTGTGGAAGAATCTTTTGACATATAATGGTAAATTTTAATGGACCCATTAAGCTATAATTATGGATTTTAAAAGATCTTTTAACCTATAATTGTGGATTTTTGAAGATTGTTATAAAAGGGACTATTAGAACTATAGTCATGATTTAAAATTTAATTTTAAGGAACTTTCTAGATACAGTCTTCGATTATTTTCTGACAAAAAAATTAAGGACCTTCAAAAAAAAATATATTTTAAACAACTATTTTTAAATGACTGTATCTTTGATATCCGACAATTTTTTAAGAATTCAGGTTTAATGGGGGATAGGGAATTTTACAACAACGAAATTTGTGAATAATCTATGGAACTATAATTTTCAAAGCTGTAACCCTGACCCTTTAAGAAAGGCATTTTAAAAGGCCTTTGAAGCTATATCGTGGATTTAAAATATATTTATTTAAATAAAAATTTCCAAAACTGTTTTCCTGGGGGAGGAACTTGCCTCCTTTATTTAGGTTACTTTTTGATGTAAACTCTTAAAAGGCATGTCTTGGCTCTATTTTCATAATCTGCTATTGAGGAATTTTCGTTTGAAGGACCTTTAAAACTGTAACCATAGATTTATTTAAGATTATTTTTTTAAAGGACCATAGGCGTAATTTTCGTAGAAATATATGGAGCTTTAATCGTGGATTTTTGAAACCATGACTTGTTAGTTTAAAAACTTTCTTTAATTTTCTCCCAAAGAAAGTCTTGATAATATTCTCCTCACTTTTGAAATTATTAGAAACCTTTTATCTTAATCAGCCTTCAAAGGTTTTAACAGGGTCCAGGGGTTTCCAGGGGTAAAAGGGGTTTCATTTTTGGAAGTCTTAAAAATGTTTTTCTATTGAAAACCTAAAAGATCTTCTCTCCATTGAAGAACTATAAAATCTCTCACCGCTGAAAGACGGCTTCTCCATATACAGAGTGAGATAAAAAAACTGCAACAAAGTAAAACGCAATAATTTCTACATTTTCTTTTAAATTTCTTTGAATGAAAACAACAGATGTCGAAAATAGCATAAAATTTTAGAATAAGTTAAGATTTGTTCAAATTGGTCACCTTTGGCACGAATTATGGCCTTAAAACGGCCAGAATACTTGTAGAACTTGTAGGAATGAGGTCTTTATGACTTAAACTTAAAGAAGGCCTTTGAAATAATTTATACTATTGATGTTCTTCTCTCTATTGAAAGGTCTTTTTTACAAAGATCAATCCTCATGACGTCCTCTTTCCAATTGAAAACCTTTATTAGGGCTTTCAGAGGTCTTCCCTGTTTTAAAATATCTGGTCTTTATTGAAGACCCATACAACGTTTTCCCTCATAAAAGAGCTTTGAACATTTTCTCACCCATGGAAGCTCTTTAAAGGTCTTCTCCCCATCCCTTTAGGTACCTTCGTCTATAAGTTACCATTTACACATTTTCTCTTCAGATAACATATTTTAGAAGTATTTTATACATATAAACCGCAGAGTGTGTTTCATCTCCTAGATGAAGTCCTCTTTCCATAGAAAAATTTTATAAATCCTTTCCGAGGACTTCTCTCCCAGCTCTTTGTTGAAGACCTTTACAACGTGTTCCATTCTTAAAAGAGCTTTAAAATATTTTCTTCTCATAGAAGCTCTTTAAAGTCTTCTCCCTACCTCTTTAGGTACCTTCTCTCAAGATCGCCATTAAGTGATTTTCTCTCCATATAAGGTCTATTTATTTTTAAGAAAAATAGTCTCAAAGATCCAGGGGTTATTATCATCAGTAAAATAATTTAGATTTTTAAACAAATTTTTTAAGACATTCGGAAAATGAAATTCCTTTTTTATACCCTCTACCATTCTATGAGGGAATATTCGTTTTGTCATTCCTCGAAATATTCATGACAGACCCTACTATATATACTTTATATTCTGGATCAGCGTAAAATTTTAAGACGATTTAGCATCCGCATGTCGGTCTGTTGTAATCACGCTTTCGAACGTTTTGAGATAGAAGGCTAAAATTTTACACACATGTGTATTTTACCAGTAGACAGGTTAAGTTCGAAAACCGGCCATGTCGGTCCATGTTTTCATATAGCCCCCATATAACGGTACCTCCCGATATTCGGCAATTTGATCTTTTAGCGAATCGTTTCAAATTTCAAATTTCGAATTCGAAGTTTTTAATGGGTACTGCAGCCTACGCCTAAAAATTTCGTTTGCATGTCCTCGACTTCATATAGCCCCCATATAACGGTACCTCCCGATATTTGGTATTTGAATGATTTTAGAGACATTCTCCATACAAATCGTTTCAAATTTCGCATTCGAAATTTGTTAAGGCTACTAAAGCCTACGCCTAAAAATTTCGTATGCAGGTCCACGTCTACGTACGTTTAGCCTCCTTATAACGGTATCTCCCTTTATTCGGTATTTTTCGAAGATATTAAATGTACTACAGTCTACGACAAAAAATTATCTATGCAGGTCCAGTGTAGCTTTCGAATAAAGTTATAACGGTATTTTTCGTAATTTTTTTGAGTTCCTCCCAATTGGTGGAGGGTTCTGAAAGTTCTTAGCTATTTTGTTACTTGTTTATGAATGCAGTTTAAAAAAAATTCTCCCATTACACCGAAACACTTCATTGGCACTTGATATCCTTGCACCTGGTTTTATGACACTTATCTGATTAGGAAGCGTTCTTGTTTATGATACCCTTGGGTGACGTATATCCCTTGATGCTGTTTTAATTTTTTTTTTTTTTTGTTTTTGATTTTATTGCTGCTGCCGACCATTGCTATTGAAGTATTGAGTAAATAAATCTCCTTCCGGTGTTCTCTTTCTCTCTCTGGTATTTAGTTTTTGTGCTTTTATTTTTTCTCCGATTCTGTTGTTGTTGGTTTTTTTGTTTGGGTCCCTGTGAGGTAAATAAAAACAGTGGAGTGACAGCAATTTGGATTTGTTAAGTGTCCGCTTCGTATTCCATGTCCGCTTCGTATTCCAATCAACTTTTTCGCGGGGACAAATATTGCTTTCGACATTTTCAGGGCACACTTACTTTGACCGGCATTAAACTTTTCGATTAGATTTTCTGCAGTTTTGTTCTTCTTGTGACATTGATGAAAATTTACATGCTAATCATTTTCAAAGTCATCAGCGTTATCATTTCGAACTACTTTTACATCAGCTAGACAGGCTCTTGATGAAAATGTGGCAGGACAGTGGCTAGAAAGACTACAAGGTGCTTAAAACTGACAGCTAGAATTTAAATGAGCACACACTTCCCGAAATCAAATGACATTACCAACAGCGATCTATAGATAAATATTTATATCATAAATATATATTCTATTTACCTCTTTAAACATCTTGATTATTCTCCTTTTCATTGTCCTTTGCTTTATTGGCCACTGTGCATGTCAGCCTTGCAGTATGCTCCCCTCACATTATTCCACATTATGTGCTGCCATTCATCATTCATTTGGATCATTGACACTGACATAGCCATCGCCATCATCACCGCTATCGTCCTCCTCCTTGGTATATCCCCCTTCGATTTTCTCATCATCGTCCTCGTAATTGTTGTCGTAATGCCATCAATACATTTAAGTACTTAAAAATGATTTTGCTTTAAAAAGTTAACGGATCAATTGCGACAATTTAAAGGAACTTTTTGTTATTTTGGGGCCATAACTCCCACCAAATCCTGCTCCTCACTTGCCATCCCCGTAATGGCTAAGGACTTAACTGAGGATTAAAGTTTCATTCAGTCATTTTGCCTCGTTGTTTTTCTGGGGTGGCAGAGAGCCCGCGGGGGACTCAGCTCAAATGATAAACAATAGATATATGTGAGTGTGTGTGCATAGAGGAGAGAGTATTTTAGCGATAGATGTCAATAAAATCCAGGGATGGAAAAGTGAAACTCACAAGAAGTTTGAAAAAATACAAATTTTCCACATAGAGAATAACTTTTAGATTTTGTCAAAAGAATACCTTTAAACAGTCGTCCGCCCATTTTAGAAGTTCTTCTCACGTACATACACAAGTTATAGGTCATATATCCTTAGAAAAGCTTTAAGGAGTCCTTTTTCATCAGTATACCGGTCTACTGATTTTTTTTTTACAAAAAAAAAAAAAACTTTCCATTAAAGAAGTTCTAGTCTATATAAAAAACTCAAAGGTATTCCCTCTATAGAAGCTCGGGAAGGGTTGTTCTCTCAAGAGAAGAAGAAGATCTCTCTATAATAAGATATGTATAACGTCATATCCCTGCAGAAAAGCTTTAAAGAGTTCTCTCCCCTCAGAAGACCAGTATATTGGAGAAATTCTAGTCTATATGGAAGACTAATAGATATTTTCTCTATATAAGGTCTGAAAGAGGTATTTTCTTAAGAGAAGACCAATCAAAGTTGTTCTCTCTATAAATAAGACCGGCAAAAGATATTCTTTCTTCAGAGGGTGTGTACAACTTTTTTGCTATAAAATACCTGAAAAAGAGCTTCACTGCGTAGAAGATCTTTAAAAGGCCTGCTTAATGTATTCTCTCTACAGAAATTCTGAAAATTCTTTATATGAGGCCTTTTTTCATCCGAAGACTTTTAGAAGGACTCCTCTCTAAGGAAGTTTTGCAAAAAATATTCTCTTTCCAAAAAAAAAAACCTGTAAAACGTCTTCTCTTTGTAGAAGTTAACGATCTGTAAAATATCCTCTGCTCTACAGAAGACATACATAACGATAGAAAACCTGGAGGTCTTCTTTCGGCTATAGAAGACCTGGAGGTTTTCTATCGGTACAGAAAACCTTCAGGCTTTATATTGGATATAGAGGACCTTTAGGCATTATATTGACTATAGAGGACCTGAATGTCTTTATTTGGCTTTAGAGGACCTTCAGGCCTTACATTGGCTATAGAGGACCTGAAGGACTTCTAGTATTATCTCCACAAAAAAATTGTAAAGAATATTCTCTGTACTCCGTAGATGATCTGTAAAAGGCATTTTCTCTATAAAAAACCTGTTCAGGATATTCTCTTTACAGAAATCAATGCAAAAAGTCTTCTGTCTATAGAATATCGGCAAAACGTTGTCTCTCCATAGAAGACCTTTAAAGACCATGGGAAACTTTCTCTCTTCATATTTTCTCATCCAAAACTTGTATAAGGATTTCTTTCTGTAGAAGGTCTGTATGAGATATATTTAGAGCTATTTTCCGGTCTATAAAAAATCCTTTTAGAAGACCTTTAAAACACATTCTTCCCAAATATTACCTCTAAGAATTCTTATCTCCATAGAAGACTTTTAAGAGATGTATTCTCCATAGAAGACCTATGAGTATCTTTAAAGCTATGTTACTAAACCACACCTAAAAATTTTCGGTCGATAATAGACCTATAAATATTGTTCTCTTCAAAGAAAATACCCCATGAATTCTTCTTTCCATTGGGAACCTTTAAGAAGGCTTTCAGAGGACTTCTCTCCTTCGGGATTTTAGGTCTTTATTGCAGACCCTTACAACATTTTCCCTCATAAAAGAGCTTTAGAACATTTTCTCTCCACAGACGCTCTTCAAAGGTATGCTCCCCACCTCTTGGGTGTATTCCCCCATAGGAGACCTCCCTCTATATATTAGATGTCTTAGAGGTCTTTTATCCATGTAAACCACTAAGAGTGGTTTCCCCTAGGTTCACCCCTATTTCCATAGAAACCCTTTATAAAGGCTTTCAGAGGTCTTCTATACCAACCTATTACTGAGGACCCTTACAAAATCCTCCTGGCTTTTAAAATGTTCTCTCCATAGAAACTCTTTAAAAGTCTTCTCGCTTTCCCCTTAGGCACCTTTTTTCAAAGAAGGCCATTAAGAGATTTTCTCTCCATATAATGTCGCAGAGAAGTCCTTTATCCATGGAAATCGCTGAGAGTATTTCTTGCCTTTGATGGCTTCTAGGAAAACTTCTCTCCTTGGAAGACATCTAGGAGATATGTTCTCCATAGTAGACCTGTGAGATATCGTTAAAGCTATTAAAAGGCCCGTAAAGCGACTTCATTCCATGAAAATCTTTGTAGAAAATTGTGGTCCATAGAAGACTTTGATACACCGTGATACACTGACCTCCTTTGTAGGGTGCTAGAAGAACTAAAAAAAATCGGTTCATAAGATAACTGCTAAAGTCATCCTTCAAGTCAAGTCAATCTTCATAGAAGACCGAAGGCATGTAGTGAGTCCTTAAAACCGCTTTAAAAGGTTTTCGGACCATAAAAGTCCTAAAACTTCGGCTCATAGAAACCCTGCAAAAGGTGTTCAGAACCTAAAATACCCTTTTAAAATGTCTATAGGACGAAATCCTGATATGGCTTCTTAAAAGACAGAAAACCCTTAAAAAAGTTTGCCATGTCCTAGAAGACCTTTAAAAAAATATCGGTTTATAAAATATCTGCTAAGAGGTCTATAGTCATGTCTTTATAGAGCCCGATCCTTAGAACCGGTTTGAAAGGTTTTCGCACCACAAAAGTCCTTTGAAGAGACTTTGTCTCATAGAAACCTTTCAGAAAGGGTTTGACCATAAAATACCCTTTTAAATATGTCTATGGGTTGAAATTCTGCTATGGTTTCTTAAAAGACAGGAGACTTCTAAAATATGCTTGATACCTCCTTTTGCAAGGTCCTAGAAGACCTTTAAAAATTTGTCGATTCATAAAAAGGCTGCTAAGAGTCCCATAGTCTTCCTTCATATCTCCAGAGAGGACCGAAGGCTTATCATTGGACCTTAGATCCGCTTTAATTGGTTTTCGGATCATAAAAGTTCTTTGGAGGAACTTTGGCTCATAGAAACCCTGGAAAATGTGTTAAGACTATAAAATACGCTTCTAAGGATTTTAATGGGTCGAAATCCTGTTATGGTTTCTTAAAAGAGAAAGACTTTTAAAAGATTCTTGACACGTCATTTGTAAGGTCCTGGAAGGCCTTTAAAAAATCGGTTTCGTAATATTGCTAAGAGGTTTATAATAATCCGTCATGCCTTCCTAAAATGGGCATCCTTCATGTCTTCATAGAAGACCGAAGGCCAGCCATAGAACCCCTTTATAAGGTTTTCAGACCGGAGCTCTGATTTTCTATATTTTTTCAGTCCTTTGAAGGATTCTTGGCTCATAGAAAAGAATTTTTATGAGAAGAAATCCTGTTATGAGGTCTTAAAATACCCTTTCAAAGGAAATCTGTGAGTGGTTTTTGTTCCACTGAAACACTTAAAAATCTTCAATTCATAAAAAAACTGGGTGTATAAAATAAGGGTATAAGGGGTCGTCAATCTTTAGAATACTAAAGGTTTCTTTGGACTTAAAGCACTACCACTTCATTTATCCAACCCTGTTTTGAGCTTGAATGAAATTATCCCACCCCACCTTATCTATAAGCCTACCTATATACACAACCCAGGATGATGAGCCAGTGAAATACTTGTGTGGTTAAATATGCCACTCAATGACCGCTTGTCATCTATGGGTGGCATTGGGCTGATGCTACTGTCTCTGCTGCTGCCTCGGCTGGATGTATTTCTTCTTCGGTGTGCAATTCTGTACTGGGATGTAAATGTCAGACATTGATAGATGTTTTAGTGATGATAAGTGATTGATGGCTTTGAACAAAAAATGTAAATATATATGTACGAACGTACGTGTGTGTGTGTGTGTGTATGACACTTTGCGTAAAGGGAAACGATAATGCTCGTTGACGAGATATGTTCATGGCAATTAAGTCATTTTAATAATTTCTATTTTGTGCTGGCAAACAAAAAACAAAAAGTTGGAGAAAAATCACAGAAGAAAATTGTAATTTTATTTAAATTTAATGCAATTTTCCGGAAGTTCCCCATGGTGGATGGTGTGTATAAGTGAGAGGGGAGGAAACAAATTTTTTTCTTATTCAGTTTCTTGCACAATTTAATAATGAATTTGTTATTCAAATGCAATTAATGGTGACTTGAATGCCAGACACATTTTCCGGATTGTTTAAAGAATCTGAGACAATCTGGAATATTTAATAGTTTGTTTGTAAATGGTGGTGGTAGGGAAATGATTTGGTGGTTGGGGGTTCCTTAGCTTTTTTCTGATGTCAAATCGAAAAGCTTGAAAAAAAGGAGGGAGTCTTAAATAAATGGTAAGTAAAGCAAATACAGAAAATTATTTTTAATTGCAGAAAAAAACATTTTTAAAAATGTCCTTATGAACGACTTCTTTCTCGGGATATCTGTAGTGAATTTGCACCACTACAGAGTGTGTTAATATCCACAACACGTGTTAAACGTAAACTAAGAGGCCTGTTTCTTTTGTAACTAAAATGCAGAACTATGAATAGAAGATATATCGATTCACTTGCTAGTACCTACCCCCTAGACAAAGTCGCCGCTTTAATAGCAACATAGCAAATCAATTTCGTGAATCCAAATATGCTGAGGGTGAAAATCAGTCTGCGAAAATTATGAATATCTGCTATGAGTGTGGTATTCAGAAGAATTGTTAGACCTCAATTCTCATAAGAATTTCTCATATAACACTTAAAATGAAAACTTAGGACACATTTGGGCTTAACAGAGATATGTATTGCGAAAAAAACATTAATCCAAAATAGTTGTTTTTTCCGAATTTGAGTTAAATCGAGAAATTCGAGCGGATATTCACTTCTGTATCGTCTTACAAAACAAAGCTCTTATAGTCCTAAAGAAAAACATTTTCAGAGACAGTAAAGTAACATATATATTCAACTTTATTCAATGCTACTTCGTCAGTAAAAAGCCACCTTAAAATTTTAGGTTCGTTCGTACGCGCGGCCTCCATTTCAAATTTTAGAATTTTAATTCTATCTTAAGACCCAATCCCAAATTTGCTACTATACTTTTCGCCCACGTAGAATTAGTATGTCTAAAACCACCACCTTGACTCCACCCTATACACCAACAGTGACCACGATACCGAATCTTAGAATTTCATATCTATCCCTTTAGCCAACAGCACGCTTTGTGGCACATTGCAATTTTCATGCATTCGAAGAGCAACTTTTTAAAACCACCTCTTTCTCTCAACTATAGACACCACTCGTGACATTCATATAAATTTTCGGATTTTTAGTTCTATTCTTCCACCCAATACCAATTTTTTAACATTTTCTTCTTATCATATGGTTAAAGTATGCTTTTTCAAAACCATCTCAATATATCAACCTCAGATACCAAGAATTATTGCAATATAAAATATCGGGATTCCAGCTCTATCCCTTCACCAAATACCCATACAGGGTGAGTTAAAAAAACAGCAACAAAGTCAAATGCCATCATTTTTACATTTTTTTTTAAATTTTATTGAATGAAAGCAAAAAATGTCGGAAATAGCATCAAATTTTAGAATAAGTTTAGATTAATTCGAATTGGTCACCTTTGGCACGAATTATGGCCTTCCAACGGCCAATGAAAAAGTCACGCGCGGCCCGAATGTTGCTCTGCGGTATTTTGGCTCATTCCCGGCGAAGAGCTTGCTTGGGGTGATCGACACTTTGGTATTCCCAGTGCCAACCTTGCTTTCCAAAATACCCCAGACACAATAGTCCAATGGATTGGTATCTGGAGATTTTGGTGGAAATTGTGCGCTAGAAATAAATCGAGGAACCTCATTTTGTAAACATTCTTGGGTTGCTGTGTGCGATGGTGCTGAGTCCTGTTGGAATGTTCAAGGTCTGCAGACAAAATGTTTGCGAGCCCAAGGCTTTAATACACCCTCCAGAATATTTTCTGATGCCACGGTCGATTAATAAGAGCGAAGAGCGACTATCGACTGTTATGGCGGCCCACACCATCACCATGGCCGGCGCTTGAGTTCTGGTGGCCAACCGAAGGTGCACATTTTCAGCCGACCTCTTTGGCAAGTGAACACGATTATTTTGTTTGTTTACAAACTGCTGGGCACCGAATGTTTTCTCATCGGAGAAAACCAAATTCGACAGTTCACCACTTTCGGCCAAGCGAAGCAACTCTTTAGCTCTTTTGGGTCTATTTTCTTTCTGTTAAGGTGTAAGTTCTTGCACTTTTTGGAATTTCAATGGCTTTACCCCGAGCTAATTTTTCAATATTTGCCGAATGGAATATTGCGATATGTTCAGTACACGAGTCATTTTTCGGCCACTGTGACGAGGGTTTCGATCTAGTCGCTTCTTTACTTTTCGAACCATATCTGCTGTTATTGCTGTTTTCTTCCATCCACTTCCTTGACGTCGGGTTACGCTACCAGGATCACGGTAACGAGTGATGCCACGAGACACAAACAATTTATTCACATTTAAATGCTGGAGTGCTCTAACGATAGACACTTGTAGTTTTCCAGCCAAATATAAAGAAATCTGACTATCACGCTTGAATTCCATCACGAATAACTTTTTTTTCTGGAAAATTCTCACCAAAATGCTTTTGTATGCTTGTAAGCAATATAATGGGCTGTCACTGGAATAATTTTAACATCTGTCGGACAAGTGGCTTAGAAATGACAGCAGTCTGAAGTTGGTTGCAGTTTTTTCTAAATGTAGATGTAGATCGAAGTTATATAAAAATCTAAACTAATCTCGTTATAATTTTTTCGAGCAGTATCTGAAACTCGGTATCAAATATCATTGAGCCCCAAAACGGATAAAACATAAATATGGGTGCTGTAGCTATTTCTGAACCGATTTACACTAAATTTGAAGTACTGCTTTCTAAGATGAATATATAATAAACCTGATATAGGATAGAAATTTGTATCGGAAATATATCCTAATCTGAACCGATCTCGATAAAATGTGGCAGAGGCATTTTCGAGCGGTATATTATGTCCGGTACCAAATATCATTCTTGAGGGGGTTCATATTGCGCATGTGAGGGACTTAAAACTCCAAATCGGCTGAAACCGATTTTCTCCAAATTTGATGTACTTACTTCCAGACTAAATTCGGTCGGATGTGCCAAAATGCAGGTCAGTTGGACTGATATTGGCCATTTGGTGCTCGATTAACCCGAAATCGCTTGAAGATATATATGGGGCTATATCTAAAATTGAGCCGCCAATTCCAATAGGGCTTGTCCTTGGGCATTACAAATATTGTTTGGAAAACTTCATCTCAATCGGATAATAAATGCGACCTGCATTTTGTTCACAAGAATACATGGACAGACTGACGGACTGACATGCATAAATCGACTCAGAAAGTAATTCTATGAAGATCCTCAAACATAGTTACGTTTGGCCTATCTTGCTTCCTTCTCCATGTTACAAACAAATGCACATAGGCATAATATACCCTTACCAGTAGGTATAAAAATGGATTCTATTAAATTATTTTATACCATGGTATGGAGGGTATATTGTAACACTTCGAAATATACATTTTAGACCCCTTCTTGATCAGCATAAAATTCTATGTCGATTTAGCGATGTCCGTCCGTCTGTGGAAATCACTTTAGCTTCCGAACGAATTGAAGTAGATTGATAAAATTCAGCTCTAATGTATGTTATGTCTGCAGGACTTTTGGTATAGCCCCTATATAATGGTACATCCCGATATTCGGTCTTTTGATTATTTTAGCGACACTAATCACCGGAATAGCTTCAAATTTAGTATTTAAAGTTCGAAATGGATACTACAGCCTAAGACAGGTCCACGTCTTCGTATAGCCCCCATATAAGAGTACCTCCCGATATTCGGTATTTTTATGCTTTTATGGACATTTTTCACCAGAATTGCTTCAAATTTGATTTTTAAGTTCGTAATACTACAGCCTATGACTGAAAATTGTCTGTGCAGGTCCACGTTTTTTAACCCCCATGGTGCCTCCCTATATTCGGTATTTTGGTGATTTTAACGACATTATAAACAGATTTTTTTTTCAAGTTTCGCATTTGAATAAATGTTACCTACGCAGATTTATGTCGTCGTATAGACCCATTCTGTATTTTTAAGATTTTAACAGAATTTTTAATGGAATTTTTTGTTTTTGAGTATTGCCAAATTCGTAACAAATGGTTTAGGGTATTCAAACTTCTGCGCGGCTGAACTTAAAGTATTTTTACTTGTTATATTTTTAAACAATTTAAATTTTTCGTAACATTTCATTTATCTATCTTTCCAAATCCCTGACTTATTAACAAAAATTAAATTTTGGCTCGATTTTGCCAAAACTTCATTTAAAATCGCATAAATTAACAGAGCACCACGAAAACATCTCATTATCTCGTTTTACATTACAGCGAATTTGCAGGCAAACTTCGTTAACCTTGACCTATCCATAAATTCAAGCTCAAACCCAAAACACTGGTGCTGTAACTGCTGTAAAAAGGCCTTGCCATTATTTCGTTTGCTGGTTCGCTCGTTTAGAAATCAATGCAAAACCACACCAACTACAACATGAAGCCAGACACTCGTCGTCGACATCGTCAATTTTGGGTTACGATAAGTTTCAAATTGGAATGCCACCTCCAAAGAGCCATCGCATTCCCAAGGTGGCTAGGCAGCCAGTCAGCCAGGCAACATTTAATTATTCAAATAGCTGTGGAAAACTTTTTTTTCCACCGGAGCAGCCATTACAGGCCGCCACAAAAATAAAACGCTTCACTAGGGCGGACAATGATGAGTGTTACAAACCAATTATTTACGTTAATTGAGGCTAAAGTGTGTGTGTGAGGGAGAGAGAGAGAGCCAGTAAGCAAAACGGTACTCGAGTGTAGCTGCGATTATTATTTCAATAGCAAAATTTAGATGTAATGAGAGCATAGCATTGGCATCATGGCCTGCAGCAGAATTTGTTGGCAAACTCTTTTTATGCCAACAACACCCACCCACACACACACAAATATTCGCAAAAATAAAGCGTCAAAAATGTGACATAGAATTTCTCCTCCAGCTGAAGAGTTGGAGATAGCGAACTGGGGGAGAAAAAAATTTAGCTTTAATGCATTTTCTTCTTTCCAATGGCACACAAAAAGAGAACAACTCATTTCCGCTCCATAAACATTCGTTTAGTGGTTATTCGTATGAATTGGTACGACCGGATGAATGGCTATAAGGTTGGCTTGTATTTCCCCCGACAGTGGAGGGTTCCTTCGTTGCTTTGGCGCGCTTGAGTGTTGTTTAGGGGAGCAGCGACATCCCTGAAAAGCATTTTATAAATATGAATCGCTCGCTTATGGTGATGGGGATGGCCGTTACGACACCAAACAACAATCCAACTGAGAAATGTCCCAAAAACAACAACAACAAATGTTTGCAAGAGATTTCCACCGCTAAATCTGTGGTGACCGTGGCCATGTTGGTGGCGATGGTGATGTTGGCCAGCAATGGTCAACACTGGGACTGCAGCTGGCTGGGTGTTTTGGCTCCTTTCGTCGTCCTCATCAGCACCATCATCATAGCGTGTTGTACACTTTTCAGTTTTATAATATGTTTTTTTTTCTTTTAATGCGCCAAAATATAAATGAGACCACTTAGCTTAAAACATGGTAAATGTCCAATGTGAGATGATGTTGAGTATAGGATGCAGAAGGGTGGGAAGGGGAGGGGTTTGGTGTGGCAATGGTTTTGGGTCATCAACCACCAACTCGTTGTGTGTAGTTTATGTTGGTGGATATATCCTACAACGCCCCTGGAGACTGTGATGCCACAAAGGCATCACCATCATCAACATTATTTGGATAGCTCCGAAAACCCCCAAACTGGAAGAGCGGCCAACGACGACAACATTAACACAAGGAAAATATTGTTAAAAATTTTTTTATTTCATATCGCTGCCCGTTCTGTCTCGTTTGAGTTGTTTTTTTATGGGTGTAAGGGGATTATTTTTAGTTTTCGATATAAATGAGGCAAAGGGTCTTCATGGAGTCGAGTGATGGGAATCATTGATTTTTTAGATCAAAGGCAATCATCGGAGCCAGAAACGTGGATTTTTCAAAGAATATCTTATTCCAGGACATTCGGAGCCAGATATGTGGATTTTTCAAAGAATATTTATTCCAGGACCTTCGGAGCCAGAAACGTGGATTTTTCAAAGAATATTTATTCCAGGACATTCGGAGCCAGAAACGTGGATTTTTCAAAGAATATTTATTCCAGGATTTTCGGAGCCAGAAACGTGGATTTTCCAAAGAATATTTATTCCAGGACATTCGGAGCCAGAAATGTGGATTTTTCAAAGAATATTTTATTCCAGAACCTTCGGAGCCAGAAACGTGGATTTTTCAAAGAATATTTATCCCAGGATCTTCGGAGCCAGAAACGTGGATTTTTCAAAGAATATTTATTCCAGGACCTTCAGAGCCAGAAACGTGGATTTTTTAAAGAATATTTATTCTACCTTCGGAGCCAGAAACGTGGTTTTTTCAAAGAATATTTATCCACGTTTCTGGCTCCGAAGGTCCTGGAAAAAATTTTATTTTTATTCGACATACACCGCACACACTCTCGCACACGCACACCCATATAGTTTCACACACACACACACACACACAAAAATACAAAATTAAATGAGAATCGCACGATGTTCCTTGAATATCATGGTGGCTGGCGTATGACCAACTTACAGACCACAGACACTCGTATAGCAGTTCGCACATACACATACACACACCCATCCACACGCTTCCTGAGAAAACCACTTACACATTAAAAGCCCCGTCCCGCATAAAGCATTAAATCTCATTAAATAATAATAACAAAAGACTGTCATTTTTGGAGGGTCCTGATGGGAGAAGATTTACATGTTATTGACCATTGCAACGACCATTGACATTAACAAAAGGCCAATGACCTGCGGTGGGGAGTTCTGGTTCTTGTTTTGGTTGTGTGTTTTTATTTTCTTTTTTTTTATAAAATTACGTTACCAAAAAGTTTATGCGTGCTGTCGTGGAGTAATTTAAGGACTTCATCTTTTGTCACTTTGTAATGTGGCATTTAATTGTGTTTTATATTTGTTTTTATCCTCGCTCGTGGGCCTCGTCAAGGGAAAAATGAATGAGTGGTGTGAAAATTGTTGTTAAGAGAGGCAATTTGAGACTCAATATTTTGGTATTGGATTTTATAGCAGTTGGAAGAAAATTAAAAAATTAAATTTTGTTGTACCGGAAAAATATCGTTAAGAAAAATAAAAATATTTTTAAAAATCTTTTTTTATAAAGGTCGTGTAAAATATATTCCTTCAAAAATTTAAAAAAGGCCTTTAAAAATATTATAAATATTAAAAATCTGCGTTTTTGCTATGAGTATTCTTTTAAAATCAAAGTTTTTCTTTGAAGATTCTTGAAACAAATTTTTCAATTACAAATTCTTGTCCTTTGCAAATCTGACGATCATCGAAAAAAAATTGTTTTAAAAAAATGCACCATTTGTTGCTCTTAAAATCCTGAAAATATATTTTTTATAGAAACTTAATTTGCTCTTAAATGTCGTTAAAAATATTCTTTCAAAAAATGTTTGAATGAAAAATCCACGTTTGTGGCTTAATATATCCCCGGAAAAATATTCCTAAGAAATCAAAGTTTCTGGCTCCGAAGGTCCCGGAAAAAATATACTTTAAAAATCCAATTTCTGGATCCGAAGGTGCTTGAAAAAATATCCTTTGAAAATCCATATCTGTGGCTCAAGAGGTCCTGTAAGAAATATCCTTAAAAAATTCCACATTTGTAACTCTAAATATTCCTGAAATATATTCTTTAAAACATCCACTTTTGTTCCTTTGATGGTCCTTAGAAATATTCTTTTAAGAATCCACGTTTGTTCCTTGGATGTTCCTTAGAAATATTCTTTTACAAATACACGTTCTTGACTTTTGAGGTCCTGGAAAAATATTCTTTGAAAAATCCACGTTTGTGGCTATAGAGGTCCTGGAAAAATATTCTTTGAAAAATCCACGTTTGTGGCTATAGAGGTCCTGGAAAAACATTCTTTGAAATATCCACGTTTGTTACTCTAGAAGTCGTGGAAACCCTTTTTTGAAAAATACACGTTTGTGACTCTTGAAGTCCTGGAAAAATATTCATTAAAAACCCCCTTTGGTGACTTTTGAGATCCTGGAAAATATTCTTTGAAAAATCCACGTTTGTGACTTTTGAGGTCCTGGCAAAAAATGAATTGTAAAATCCATGTTTGTGGTTCAAGAGGTTCTGGCAAACATTTTATTTAAAAATCCACGCTTTTAGTTCTATGTTTCAAGGGAAAAATTTATTTTAAAAATTCGCATTTCTGGCTCCGAAGGTCCTGTAAAAATATACCTCAAGAATCTACGTTTCTGGCTCCGAAGATCCTGAAAAAATATCCCTTAAGAATTCACGTTTCTGGCTCCGAAGGTCCCGAAAAAACCTCTTTTAAAAACCCACGTTTCTGGATCCGAAGGTCCTGAAAAAAACCTCTTTTAGAAAATCCACGTTTCTGTCTCCAAAGGTCCTGAAAAAATATAATTTAAAAATTCACGCTTCTGGCGCCGAAGGTCCTGGAAAAATACCCTGTAAAAATTTACGTTATTTTATCTGTGGGTCCTGCAAAAATAACCTTTAAGAATCCATGATAAATTTTATAGACGTCTCCGAGGGCTCTGGAAAAATACCTTTTTAAATCCACGTTTCTGGCGCCGAAAGTCCTGGAATGAAGGTCCTTAAGAAATCCACGTCAATTATTTCGGAAGTCCTGGAAAAATATCCTTTAAAAATTCCCGTTTATTATTCTAGGATTCCTAGAAAAAATATCCTTTGAAAATCCTCATTTCTGGCTCCGAAAGTCTTGGAAAAATATACTTTTAAAATCCACGTTTCTAACTTGGAAGATCCTGAAAAAATGTCAACTAAAAAGTTTATTATTAATCTAGAGTTTCTGGAAAAACATATTTCGAAAATCCACGTTTTATTGCTCTGGGAAGTCTTGAGAAAACCCAAGAAAACCCTGGAAAAATAAACTTTAAAAACCCTCGTTCATTATTTTAGGGTTCTTGAAAATAATATATTCTTTAATTTAGCGTGGATGTTCTGTTGCACTAAAGACATCTGAAGTTGCTGGAAAATATATTTTAAAAAAATCCACGTTTGTTGATCCTGCCAAAAATGGTTTTCCACGTTTGTTACTCTGAAGGTCCTGAAAACAATATTTTTTTTAAACAACATTTGTTGTTATAAAGGCCCTGAAAAAAATATTTTCAAATGCCCTAGTAAAAATATTCTGTAAAAAATGTATGTTTTTTACTCTGAAGGTCCTATTCTTAGAAAATAATTTTTTACCATGAGGGTCCATTTTAGCAATGGACTTGGCCATTAACCATACAAGCGCATTTCGAACGTTCCAAGAGTTTTCTTAAAGCTCTACATCAACACCTAGAAGTCGTTCTTAGATCCGCATATATTTGCCTTTCATTTGTTTGTATGTCTGTCACTGGTGTTTGCATTCGTTCTCAAACGCAACAGAGAGAGCAAAAACAAAAAAAAAAGTGAAGAAGACACAACAACAACTGCGACTACTTGAATTTAACACTCACTTGCTTTGTGAATTGCGAATGGATGATGTCGGTGTTTTGTTTGGCTGCAGCATGTTGCCGCTCCGGTCCATGGCTGCTACAAACGGCTGTTGCAAGTTGTTTATAAGATAATTAAGATTTGTTTGCAACCAGCAAACAAATTCACTAAAACAGACATATTTACAACAATCACAACAGCAGACAGCTCTACACTCACACAATCGCACACCCATACACACAGTCACACACCCCTGTGCATTGGTGTTGAGAAATATATTTACTTTTGTTTTCCCTGACTAAAAGAGATATACACGAAATGAAGACACTGGCAATGTCTTCCTTTTCCACCCCACACACTCATGTTCTCATACTCTCTCAACATGGCCACAAGGAAGGAACGGAACATCTCTTTCTAAATGTCTGTGCTTTTCTGACCAGTTTCCATTACAAATGCACAACGAGTACTTTTAGTTTTGGATTTTTCACAATTTAGTTGTTATTGTTATTCTTGTTGCCGTGCTGCTGTTGGCTATGAGTTTGACATTGCCGTTAGTGTTGTTGAAGGATATCCCTTTGTATTAAATATGCAATGGTGTTGTGGTGGGTGGGGTCTGGCCATAGAAGGATGTTGTTGCTTGAAGTGCGGTTTGGGTTTTATCCACCAGAACCAGAACCTTCACAGGCACTTTCCATTTCCCGCTCTCGGTCGCCCGCTCGATCTCTTTCTCTCTCTCTCCCAAGAGGAAGTGCATCATTGTGTGTGTGTGAGTGGTGGTGGACAACCACTACATTCTGCATACATAACCAATTGCATCAGCAGCCAACACAAAACAACATTTCACCATGGAAACTTTTATGAAGTGCATTTAGAATAAATTTTTAATCACAATCCTCATGAATAAATGTAAAAATTATTGCATTACGTGGAAGTGAGTGTGGGTGTGTGTGTGTGTGGATTATGTGAATTTTCAAGAACATGTACAAGTTTTAGTGATTTGTTAGAATAATAGGAAATGTTGGAAATTATATCCTTTTAATTAAATAATGTTCTATAACGCACAGCAACAGGTAAGGTAGGGAATTGGAAAGTTACACATGTATGAAACATTAAGTATAGAGCTATAAAAACACTGAATTACATCTAGAATCTTTGATTTAAAAAATATATCATGACGGTTCAAATTTTTTTATTTAGATGAAGAGTGAACCCTGATTTGAAAGGCTTTTTATGTTTTAGTCATATTTTCTATTTTTAATTTCGCCAAATTTTGGAATTTTAAGTTCCTACTTTATAGGAACGCAACTAGCAAACATTATCAATATCGGTCCACATTTTGGTGCATTACTAACAGGAATGAAATGCTCTGGTTTTAGTTATTGCGAGGGCACTTTCATGCATTAACTCTATAAATAGGAAAAAATTTTTAATAAAAATTAGAAAATATTTTCCAGTTTTTTAATAACATTAATGCAAACTTCTGAATTTGTCCTGTAATAATTATCGAAAAAAATATTTTTGTAGCACAGTGTTATTTGCTTAAAACAATAGTTGTTGGTCTCAAGGTAATTGATGAAAATATTCAATAAAAAAAGCCAGGAGTATGGGTCTGATGTTGCTAAAAATATATTCTTTAAAAATTGATCCGATGTGAATTGAAAAAATAATTTTTTTGCAAATTCACAATTCTTGGCCTGAAAGTCCGTGAAAAATATTTATATTATAAGTCATACCCGCGTTTATATCTCAGAGGATCCTTATTGGGTCAATATCCAGGATTATAAGTTTGATGTTACCTAACAACATATTCATCAACGATTATGGGTTCGGAGGTCCTTCTTCTTTGAAAAGCCATGATTTTTGGTCTGAACTTCTTTTAAAAAGTTTTCTTTGAAAATCCGCGAATGTTGGTCTGAAGGTCCTTCAAAATATCTTCCGCGAAAATCCACGTTTATTGGTCTAAAAATATCCTTGTCCTTGCTAATATTTTCCCTTGTTTTGGTCCGAAAATATTTTCTTTGAAAATCCCACGAATTTGATCTGAAAAAAAAATATATTTGTTTTGTTTTTTTTTTTTTTGAAAATTCACGATTATTGGTCTGAGGATCCTTAAAAATATTTTCCTTCTTTGAAAATTCACGATTATTGATCTGAAGACCGTTGAACATATTTTCGTTCTTTGAAAATCCACAACCATTGGCCTGAAGGTCCTTGAAAATATCTTCTCTAAAAATCCACGATTCTTGGTAGATGGTCCTTGAAAATATCTTCTTTTAAAATCCACGCTTATTGATCTTGAAGTCCTTGGAATGCCTTCCTTGAAAATCAGTGATTTCTGGTCTAAAAGTTTTAGAAAATAGCTTCTTTGAATATCCACGATTATTGATCTTGAAGTCCTTGAAATGTCTTCCTTGAAAATCCGTGATTTCTGGTCTAAGAGTTTTAGAAAATAGCTTATTTGAAAATTCACGATTATATCCTTTATGGTCCTTGAAAATGTCTTCTTTGAAAGTCCAATTTGACATCCTTCAAATATCTTCATGAAACTATCTTCATCGGAAACCCACGATTATTGATCTGAAAGACATGGAAAATATCTTTTTGAAAATCCACGATTATATCCTTTAAGGTCCTTAAGAAAGGTCTTCTTCGGAAATTCACGATTATATCCTTCAAATGCCTTCATGAAACTATCTTCATCGGAAACCCACGATTATTGATCTGAAAGACATGGAAAATATCTTTTTGAAAATCCACGATTATATCCTTTAAGGTCCTTAAGAAAGGTCTTCTTCGGAAATTCACGATTATATCCTTCAAATGCCTTCATGAAAATATCTTCATCGGAAACCCACGATTATTAATATCAAAGTCCTGGAAATATCTTCTTAGAAAATCCACGATTATGTCCTTCAAGGTTCTTGAAAATGTCTTATTTGAAAATCCACGATTATATCCTTCAAATGCCTTCATGAAAATATCTTCATCGGAAACCCACGATTATTAATCTCAAGTCCTGGAAATATCTTCTTTAAAAATCCACGATTATTAATCCGCAAGTCCTTTCTTTCTGAAAAAAACCAAATTTATTGATCTGAAGATCTTTGGAAAAAAATTATTTAAAAATCCACAATTAGTTGTCTGAAGGTCCTTGAAAATATTTTCTTTGAAAATCCACGATTATTGGTCTGTAGATCCTTGAAAATGTTTTCCACGATTTCGGTTCGAGAATTTTTTCTTCGAAAATCCACAATTTTGGTTCGAGAATATTTTCTTTAAAAATCCACAATTAGTTGTCTGAAGGTCCTTGAAAATATTTTCTTTGAAAATCCACGATTATTGGTCTGTGGATCCTTGAAAATGTTCTCCACCATTTTGGTTCGAGAATTTTTTCTTTGAAAATCCACGATTATCCTTAAAATTATTTTCCACGATTTTGGTCTGAGAATATTTTCTTTGAAAATCCGCGATTTTGGTCCAAAACATATTTTCTTTAAAAATCCACGATTTTTCGCCTAAAGATCCTTGAAAGTATATTCTTTGAAAATCCACCATTATTCGTCTAAAGGTCCTTGAAAATATCTTTTTTGAAAACCCACAATATTTTGTCTGAAAATCCTTAAAGATTCTTTAAAATATATTTTTTTAAAATCCACGATGAGGGCCTTTTAAAATTTTTCTTAAAAATCCTAGAAAAAATTCTAACTTTTTAGTTTGAAGTTCCTAAAAATTTGTTATTTCAAAATCCACGGTTCTATCAATGAGAGTCATTGGAAAAAAATCGCAAATTAATCTATGAATTTCTTTAAAAAATATTTTTTAAAGTTAACGATTAAAACGACAGAGGTCCTCAAACAAATATTTTTTTTTATTCTTAAGTAATATTCTTTGAAAACCACGAGTATCTGATTTTCTCTGAGTTTCTCTGATTTTTTAAAACAAAAATCCACGATTATATGCTTAAAAAATCCATCTAATCCATGAAGGAACTCTGATTATATTTCAAAGATTCCGTTTAATAAAAAATTTAAAAATCATAGACAAATTTTTTTTTTTTAAATCCTTAAAAAACTTTGACGGTCCTTGAAAAAATATTTTTTATTTTAAAATCAAATATAAATAATTCAAGAAAAATCTCTGAGAGTCCCAGAAAATTATGCTTACAAATCGAAATTCTAATAAAAAGTATTCTTAAGAATCCGGGAACATTGAGCAGGGAGCAGTTCCTTGAAAAAGAATATTTTGCTCTTCACTACCTCCGAAATCATATTCTTGAGTAATCCACGATTTTAGCTCCTTTCAAACCTAATCTTAAAAAAAAATATAATTATGGCTGCACGGGTGCTTTCGAATTATTATTTTACTAGGCCCGAGTAAAGCTCTGATATTCTTTGAAGAAGTCAAAAGGAATATTGGTACATATATACCTGAATAGAATATGTTGGTCTTAATACCCACGAAATCATATTTTTAAATAATCCACGATTATAGCTTGGATCGCCTTTAGAGAAAATATATCCAGGAGAACAACAATAAAGTCCTTTAAACAAAATTATCTTAAACATTTGAGAACTGAAATTTTTATTTCACAAAGCCCGATTATAGCTCTGATGTTTGCATTAAAAATCCACGCCTATAGTTCCGATGGTCTATTGAAAATATCCTTAAAAATCCGTTTTTATTTCCAACAAATATCACAATCTACTCCAAAAATATCGCTTTATAATTTAATTCTTCCTTCTGTCTTTTGCCCTCTTTCTCTTATCTCAACACAAATAATTTCATACCTAATCAATTTTAATTAGCTCTGCTGTCCAATCTAAGGGTGGTAGAAATTACAAACTTTTCTCTTCCATTTACCCACAGTGATGTGTCCATCAATTCCGTGGTTACATTGGTCAGCGGAAAATTGTGATTTCAACAAAAAAGGAAACTAAAGTGGTTTTTGGATTTCAGAAAATTAATGGAATTCTCTTACATTTATTTCATTGTTTTTTCTTTCACGCCACATGATATCTAATAGATAAATTAAAAAAAATAAAGCTTCTAATTTTTGTGAAGGTTTATTATTATGATAACAAATTCAAAATTTTTTAATAATTTCAGGGAAAATCTAGCTGGTTATGAAAGTAGAGCTAAAAAAACGACGTTTTGAATATTAACGCCACAATGTAGTGTAAATAGAGAGGGCAATTAACCCCCTCTTCTACACTATTAGAAATTTAGGGTTAATATTCCTCAAAATCCATGCATTTTAGTTAGACAGTGACGTCGGCAATATTGCAGGTAAAAATACGAGGAATATGTTGGTAAAAAATCTTAAACCTCAAGCGAGTCAGTAAAGGGTCCTTTTTATAAAAATATGGTTAAAGCTCCCTTTAAACGGGATCGAAGAAAGTCAAAATATTTCATAGGTCCCTTGAAAACTTAAAGAGTATAGATTTTACCTAAACCCCAGAAATTCATAAATACTAAAAACACATTTTAGGGTTAAAGCCGTTCTTTTTATGATTTTGTGCAAAAATCTAAAAAAAATAAGAAAGATGAAGTCAAGGACAAAAATATCTTTAAAATTTTACTATAAGTCAACTTTTAGACTTGTGTCGTCTTCTACGACATATAGTAGAATTTTACGTCAGATAATTTTTTAAATATTCTGACTTGCTACGATCCAGTTTAAAGGGTGATTTTACCCATATTTAAAAGAAGTACCAAAACCCACATGAGGGCTAAAATTTTCAACAGATATATTCCTGGTATTTCTATCTACAATATTGCCGAAGACACCATATTCCTAAAATGCACGGATTTGGAGGAATTCTTATCCGAAAATTTCCAAATGTCCCCTTGGTATAGATTACTTTTAATACCTTCAGGCACATGGATAGAGAGGACATATATCATTTGATACGGCCAAAACGTGCCTCATCGAAATAACGGTTTTAGACCCTCTTTTTGGACCAAATCCACTTCAGTGTCAGTCCGACCGTCTGTCTGTCTGGCTGGATGGTGCACACCATAAATCTTAAAGGGAATATCCGATTTGGTCTAAACATGGTACGTCGTAACACACATCCCATTATTTTTACTAACACAAGATCTGCTTTGAAGATCGGTTCACTCCTTCTGGTACCTACCCCACAAAGGGGTAAAACGCCAAATTAACATCCGATTCCATTCAGAATTGGCACATTTCAATATTATTATCAATTAACGACCTGATGTGAAAATGGAATATATCGGGTGACTCCTTGTGGTAACTCCTCCACAAAGGCTCAACGTTTTGAAAAACCAAAACGTTTATAAAATCCGAAATATGCATTCGGTTCTCTTCATATTTCACTTAGCCCATTATTTCTGTTAGCAAATGTTCGGCTGTGAAGAAGGAAGATATCGGTCCACTCCTTGCGGTACCTCCCTCACAAAAGGTCGAAATTTTAAATATCGATTAAGCTCATAAAACGCGAAATTAACATCGGATTTCATTTAGACTTTGCACATCTCAATATTTCTAAAAACACAAGATCTGTTATAAGGATAGTAAAGAGTGATTTGTTAAGAGCTTGATAACTTTTTTTTTAAAAAAAACGCATAAAATTTGCAAAATCTCATCGGTTCTTTATTTGAAACGTTAGATTGGTCCATGACATTTACTTTTTGAAGATAATTTCATTTAAATGTTGACCGCGGCTGCGTTTTAGGTGGTCCATTCGGAAAGTCCAATTTTGGGCAACTTTTTCGAGCATTTCGACCGGAATAGCCCGAATTTCTTCGGAAATGTTGTCTTCCAAAGCTGGAATAGTTGCTGGCTTATTTCTGTAGACTTTAGACTTGACGTAGCCCCACAAAAAATAGTCTAAAGGCGTCAAATCGCATGATCTAGGTGGCCAACTTACCGGTCCATTTCTTGAGATGAATTGTTCGCCGAAGTTTTCCCTCAAAATGGCCATAGAATCGCGAGCTGTGTGGCATGTAGCGCCATCTTGTTGAAACCACATGTCAACCAAGTTCAGTTCTTCCATTTTTGGCAACAAAAAGTTTGTTAGCATCGAACGATAGCGATCGCCATTCACCGTAACGTTGCGTCCAACAGCATCTTTGAAAAAATACGGTCCAATGATTCCACCAGCGTACAAACCACACCAAACAGTGCATTTTTCGGGATTCATGGGCAGTTCTTGAACGGCTTCTGGTTGCTCTTCATTCCAAATGCGGCAATTTTGCTTATTTACGTAGCCATTCAACCAGAAATGAGCCTCATCGCTGAACAAAATTTGTCGATAAAAAAGCAGATTTTCTGCCAACTTTTCTAGGGCCCATTCACTGAAAATTCGACGTTGTGGCAGATCGTTCGGCTTCAGTTCTTGCACGAGCTGTATTTTATACGGTTTTACACCAAGATCTTTGCGTAAAATCTTCCATGTGGTCGAATAACACAAACCCAATTGCTGCGAATGGCGACGAATCGACATTTCACGGTCTTCAGCAACACTCTCAGAAACAGATATTCTCTCAATATTCTCTTCTGTAGGCACTGTACGCATTCGTGTGGTTGGTTTAATGTCCAATAAAGTAAACTGAGTGCGAAACTTGGTCACAATCGCATTAATTGTTTGCTCACTTGGTCGATTATGTAGACCATAAATCGGACGTAAAGCGCGAAACACATTTCGAACCGAACACTGATTTTGGTAATAAAATTCAATGACTTGCAAGCGTTGCTCGTTAGTAAGTCTATTCATGATGAAATGTCAAAGCATACTGAGCATCTTTCTCTTTGACACCATGTCTGAAATCCCACGTAATCTGTCAAATACTAATGCATGAAAATCCTAACCTCAAAAAAATCACCCTTTAGAAATCGGATCATTTCTTCTGGTACCTCCACCACATAGGGTTCAGGATGTTAAAAAAACAAAACTCTGAAAGAAAGCGAAATAAGCATCCGACTGTCTTCAAATTTCGCACATACAAACATTTTTGCTAAAACAAGATCTGTTGTGAAGATGATATATATCTGCGCACCATTTCTGATATCTCACCCACAAAGGTGGGTTTATCTATCATAACTTGTTAAAGAAATCATCGAAGTCTTCTTTACAACTTGCATATGAATATCTCTCTCAGTTATAAACCTGAGATAAATATGGAATTTATGATTTCGCATAAAATTGGATATAAGTGTTCGTTCGTCTCTAAAAATGTTATCTTCTAAAAATTAGGGAAGATCTCATATTAAGTGAAGGAAGTACCCAATATAGCCCATACCATAATGATTTAGGTCCGATACGTAATTGACAATATTGGCCCATTCCTTCGGAACCTACTCCATAGAGGGTCAACAATTTGAATATTCATAATAGAAGTCAAAATATAGTTTAATAATCGATCATCGGCTCATGGTATACATCTGATACATTTTAACTTATTTTTTAAATTACAATTGAAAATTAAATTCCGACCTTTTCTTTAAATCCTTTTGACAGATAATCCCAATTGAATTTCTAACAATTTTATGGGTTAAGGTTTGATGGCTAAAACTTGAAGGACACAGACTAATTGAAGCAACGAAAACACGCAAAAAGAGAAATTGAAATTGGAAATTAATTTTATTTGTTTCAATTTCATTTCTTTCCATTTTTCTCTCTCTGTCTCTCCCCAACACATTAGTTTCGGTTCTAACTTTATCCTTGCACCGCAGCAGGGAAATAAAATCGAAAAATTTGCGCGCATTGAAATGGAACGTTTAAATTTGTTCTCAATAAAATGTATCATATGGTGGTTGTTGACCCAAAAAAAAAAACTAAAACACACACACTAACACAATAGCCAGTGGTTGTTTCGTTGTGGTGGAAAGGACTTTTCCTCTTCCTCCGCTCATTTCTCTTATGATATGTTTTTTCTTCTCTATATCCTTTGTTGTCTGTCATGTGTTTCTTGTGTTTGTCATTTGTTCGTGACAATGATGGTGTTGTCATTAGATCTGCTACTGCTGATGTTGCTACTACTGGTCGCTCCCAACACATTCCCATGCCATCAATCTTAATGAGCAAAATGTATGTTTTGTGCGAAATGGCTTTTAGTCCCTGTTTTTTTTTTTTCTTCTTCGTTTCAAAACTTGAAACTGTCCTTTCGACTTCTTCTTAGCTTGAACCATAGGTTCTTTTGGCAAAAAATGCGTTGAGGTCGAGCAGAAACAACAACAAATATGTGTACGTGTTAATGTATAAATTGGAAAAAAGCTTTTCCCAGTAACCCACACCCCAACCCCCGACAACTTCAAGTGCGGTGGTGTCATCCATAAAACATTAACACCACTGATCCTTACAATACGTGAATGATGTAAAAACTCATAAAATCGAATGTTCTATTATCGCACTGACTTGAAGTCAATAAGTATTCGATGGGTATCATCCAAACACAAGGCGCAGGGCACAGGCCACTTGGCCACTGCCATTGACACCGGCCATCAGTGTAACGCAATTGAAGTCATTGGTGATGGATAGAAAAATCCCTCCGAAAAAAATACAACATTGTGGAAAACATAGACAAAATACATTTTTTTTTGTTTTTCTTTTTTGGTTTTGAGTAAAGAAAAATGACCAAAATGGAGAAAAGGACATCGCAAGAAAGCAATGTGCAATAACAACAACACTGATTTTAATCGACACACAAAAAATTCGATACAAGCAAATGTCCTTAATGTCACATTACACTTCAAGTCGCATCTTTTTTTTTCATTTTTTTCTCGGACATTTGTAACTGTTTATATGAACGCAGGATAAATGGCACGGAAAAAGCACATTCATGTTTTTTTTTTTGTAAAGTAGAGGGGTTTGGTGTTAAGATCGATAGATAAATGTTGCAGTTGGAAGTACAAAAACTACTATATTGAAAGTCATCAAGACTTCCAATTTTTTGAAAAATTTTAAGCAACTGTCTTTATACCCTACAACACTATGTGTTGGGGGTATTATTGGGCCAAAAATTATGTAACACCACGAAATATTGGTTTCCCACATAGGAAAGAATATATGGATCTTCCTATCTCGCCGAGCTGAGTCGATCCAGCTATGTATGTCCGTCCGTCCGTCTGTCCATGTTAATTTGTAATCACTTTACAGGCCGCAATTATGGTCCGATCCTCACGAAATTGAATATGGAGGTGGGGTTATGGTCAGAATAGAACCCTATTGCTTTTGGAGATTATCGCATAATATATAGGGGTAAAAATGGACCGAAAACGGAAAAATTTCCTAATTTTGCAGTTGCTATACAGGTCGCAATTATGGACCAATCAACGCGGAGGTTAGCATGCGGCTAGTGCTTAGGACTGGGCAGAAGTTCTCCAATTTTGATGGTCTTCGGGTAATATTTAGTGGGTGAAATAGACCATAACATTTTTGTTAAATAAAAGCCAACATTTCCATTAAACCGCGAATATTTTTAATCCCAGAGAAATCATAAATAGACGAAAAGGTCAATTCTCGAAGTCGATGCCGATAGTAAATATATAGGATATATAAAGCGAAATATATACAATGTATATATCCATATGAAGGGGATGTTAGCTATAATGCTCAAGAATGGTTGGACCGATTTTGACAAATTTTTCTAATTCAGAATGCCCCCGTGGCATAAAAAGATGTCAATAATGATGTTAATATAGGTTTTGTAGTATTTTGTGACATATTTTTATTTTTTCATATTTTCTATCGCATGCGATTTTTTCAATTTGACTAATAATATTGAAGTGTACATTTTGTAATATTTTTTCACCTTACAACACAGGTTGGGGTTATATATCCGATCCTCACGAAAATTTTCACAAGGGTAGGGTAAGGCTCAGAAGGGATAGACCTATTGGTTTTAAAGATGTCCGCAATATATTTGGGGGTTGAAATGAACAACAACTAATAATTTTCCTGATTTTGCAGCCGTTATAAAGGTCACAAATAGAAACCAAAGGACACGAAATCTCGCAAGAAGTTCGAGATTAGGACAGCGAGTAGAAAGGACCACTACTTTTGTGTGAAAAATACCAGCATTACTTACAGGCGATATCCGAAATAAACAAAAGGCGATCTCTAGCCATATGGCTGAGGGTATATAAAAACAGGTAGTGTCGGTCCCCTTTTTGGAATAGTCTCTACATAAGGGTGAACCCCAAGTTCAAGTACTTTTGACGATTTTTGACAGATATCCGATATTTAAATGATTTTTGCCACATTTTTTCACAGATATATATCTAAAATCTAAACCAAACTTTCCCAAATTAGTTCACACAGTTTGGACACATTCGCAAATCGACCTTTATGTATAAAACTTACTTTCCAATCTTGATTCTCATACCAAATTTTGAAATTTTTAGCTCAATCAGCTCAAATGGTACCATTCTAGAACTTTTCATAACCTTATAGTTCGAATTTCCAAAAACCCTTTAGTGCGTCTATCCTGCACTCCATCAAGGACTCTCATTCAAAATTACATCTTCATCGGTTTATCACAATGTCAATTTGTACAAAATTCGCCTAAATACAAATTGTACACTCAGTCAGTAATTTTATTTCCAATATTCGGGATACCAGCTCTATTGTTTAACACGAATCCAAATTGTACCGGATTTAGTACCATTTAGTACACTAAAGTACAAGTTTTCATAACTACCTATTTCATACAGTCCAATGTAGAAATCTAATTCACAAAATCCAGGATTACAATTTTACCGGTTCACCCGAAATTTAAATTTGACTAAATTTAGTACCAATTAGTACACATAAGTACGAGTTTCCAATACTACCTACATTTCTCAGTCCTAGAATGCAATAGTAACCTTATTTCCAAATTTCTGGATTCCATCTCTATTGGTTCTCCCAAAATTTGAGCTGTACCAAATTTAGTACCATTTAATACTTTTCGTTCTCATAAATAAAAATTTCGAAAACTTCCTCTATATCCTAATCCTATACTCTGCCAGTAATGTTAATTTCAAATTTCAGGATTCCAGCTCCATTCGTTCCTCCAAATTCAAATTGTACTAAAATAAGCACTGTTTAGTATTTTTCGTGTACATGAGCACACACTTCCAAAACTACTTCCTTACATCGACTCCACTTCTAAGTCTTGACTCCCATTCCAAATTTCAAGTTTTTAGCTCTAATCGTTCACAAGGCACGCAATGGTGCCAAATGTACTACATTTGAGTACTTTTCATACACTTATAGTGCGAATTTCCAAAAATTTTGGTACGGCCATCATAAACTCCATCAGTGACCCTCATTCGAAATTTCTAGATCTACTAGCTCGTCAAATACAAAAACTAAGTTATATAAATTATCGCTTGAGTTCTGGTGGCCAACAGAAGGTGTATATTTTCAGCCGACCTCTTTTGCAAGTAAACACGATCATTTTGTTCGTTTACAAACTGCTGGACAACGAATGTTTTCTCATCGGAGTGGAGAAAACCAAATTCGGCAGTTCACCACTCGCTTGGCCGAAGCAACTCTTTAGCTCTTTTGAGTCTATTTTCTTTCTGTTGCGGGGTAAGTTCTTGCAATTTTTGCAATTTCAATGGCCTTACGCCGAGCTCATTTTTCAATATTTGCGAATGGAATATTGCGATATGTTCATCTCACGAGCCATTTTTCATCTACGAGACACAAAATATTTATTTACATTTAAATGCTGGAGAGCTCTAATGATAACCACCTGTGTTTTCCAGCCAAATATAAAGAAATCACACTATCATGCTTGAATTCCATCACGAATAACTTTTTTTTCTGGAAAATTCTCACCAAAATGCTTTTGTACTCTTGTAAGCAATATAATGAGCTGTCACTGAAATAATTTAAACAGCTGTCGGACGAGTGGCTTAAAAACGACAACAGCCTGAAATTGGTTGCAGTTTGTTCATCTCACCCTGTTTGGTATATGGAATCACATTCTGAGTCGTTTTATGCATGTCTGTCCGTCCGTCTGTCCATGTATTTTTTTAAAGTAAAAAGTACAGGTTGCATTTGTTGTCCGATCGAGATGATATTTTTCACAAATCGTTTGTTTGGGCCAAAGACAAACTCTATTGAGATTAAAGAAAATCGTTCAAAATTAAGATATAGCTCCCATAAATATCTTGGCCCGATTTCAAATGTATAATATTCATCAAAATAGAAATAGAATTTCAGGACATCCGACCGAATTCAGCCTAGAAACAAATATTTCCAAATTTGATGAAAATCGGTTTAGATATAGCTATAGCTCCCATATATTTAATCCGATTTGGTGTTTCGCCAAATGATTAATATAAGCCAGAATTTAAAGAATGAAATACGAACGTATTTGTCATGAAAGAAAGTGTGATAAATTTGCTGAAAATCGGTTAAGATGTTGTTTCATTCAGTTTTTTTATTGAACTCCCTCATCTCCATAAAAGTTTTCTCCACCTGTGCTAAGTTTTATAGAGATCGACTCAGATTTATTGTGCACCAAAAGTGTAATATCACAACAAACATCCTCTATATCCCAATCTTCCACTCAGCCAGTAATTTTAAATGCAAATTTCAGGATTCCAGTTCCATTCGTTCCTCCAAGCACAAATGGTGCCAAATTCAGTATTTAGTACACACTTCCAAAATTATCTCCTTACATCCACTTCTCAGCCTTTCAAGTTTTTACCTCTAGCCGTTCATGACACGAAATGGTAACAAATGAGGTAAATTACACTTATGGTGCGAATTTCCAAAAACCCTTTGGTTCATCTATCCTGCACTCCATCAGTGACCCTCATTCCAAATGTAAGAGTTCTAGCTCTACTAGCTCGTCAAAGACAAAGGCTAAGGTTAATATTTACTGCCGTTTTAGTACGAAATTCCAAAAAAAAATCAAGTAAAAAAACATTAAGTTCGACCGGGCCAAACTTTTAATACCCTCCACCTTAGGGTAAAGGAAACATTAGAAAAAATGTGGCAAAAACCATTAAAATGCCGAATATCGGGAGGTGTCGTTATATGGGAGCTATACTAAATCGTGGACCTACACATGCAATGTTTCGCCAAAGGAGCTAGAACCCATTATGACCTAGAATTACCAATTTTCAGACAAATCCGTGAAAAAATGTGGCAAAAATCATCAAATTACCGAACATCGGGAGGTACCGTTATATGGGGACTATACCAAAACGTGGACCTATAATTTCAATGACTCGTCACACGAACTGGGACCCATTATGATCTACAATTACCAATTTTCAGAGAAATTCGTGAAAAAATGTTTCAAAAATCACCAAAATACCGAATATCGGGAGGTACCGTTATATGGGGGCTATACCAAATAGTGGACCCCTACATGCAATGTTTTGCCACCGGGACTGGAACCCATTATGACCAACAAATACCAATTTTTAGACAAATCCGTGAAAAAATGTGGAAAAAATAATCAAAATACCTAATATCGGGAGGTACCTTCATATGGGGGCTATACCAAAACGTGGACCTATACATGCCATGTTTTGCCATACGCACAGGGACCCGTTACGACCAACACATACCAATTTTCAAACAAATCCGCGAAAAAATGTGGCAAAAATCATCAAAATACCGAATATCGAGAGGTACAGTTATATGGGGACTATACCAGAACGAGGACCGATATATCTCATTTTCAATACCAACCATCCTAGACACAATACAAATTGCTCTGCGAAATTTTGGCGCTCTACATCAAATAATGTGGCCTGTATCATGATTTCAACAGACAGACGGACAGACAGACAGACGGACATTGTTAGAATTTTATGCAGATTATGAATATATGTACTTTATGGGGTCTACAACGAATATTTAAGGATGTTACAAACGGAATGACAAAGTTAATATACCCTCCTGTCCAAGATGGAGGGTATAAAAACGAAACAGCCTGATCTAACCCTTCGAACCAAGAGTGACCCTCACCCAAAATTTCAGGATACTTTAAAATTTTAAGTTCTTACTAAGCATATAAATGTAATCAGATCTAATCCACTTATGGGATATTGCCTCATATCATCCAGCTAATTTTCATTATTTTGGCTAATAACACGACATCACGTATTTATTCCATATCTGATCAATATCCCGAGGCACTAACAACGAAATTAAAAAAATATAACACATGTGTATAGCTCAGCTAATAAGGAACCTTAATACCTTTTACATCTTCACATATATATAAATATGAAATTACATGCCTTCACTGCCACCTGCATCGCCTTGACATAGTTGCTTGGCCCATAAATGCCACACTATCGAAGATAATCTAATTTTAAAAAAAATTTCAATTTTAACCCAAAAAAGGACGATATTGATGTGTTGACATATGGATATTCATATTTACGATTTCACTTTGTTTTACCTTTCCCATGGACCTTCATGGCTGACAATCCTCTCCAAAAAAAAAAGACAAAGTAAGAGAAACGAAAAAAAGAAGAAGTGACATAAGCGTAAATCGTTGATGGTATCTTAAATCGGATATTGATATTTCACAGCCATTCACATTTAAGGACACATTATAGGACATTTTGTTGTCGAAACGATGCGATTTCGAATCCGATGTTGCTGTTGGTGTTGAAATGATAATCCAGCATTCAGTTGATATGACGACAACGATGGCGATGACGAAGACGATGATGAGGAGCGTAGCAGGAGAATAGATTAAAGCCAAGACAAATATGGACGTAAAGCGAGTGACAGGCTTGCACAGCTGTTGTGACAGTCGGAAAAATAAGGAAAAACTGGGGAAAAGCAACTCAAGGACATGCTACATACTAAGTATATCGATGAGGAGCATAACACAACACCAATACAAATACTCAACAAAAAAATAGAGGAAAAACGAAGAAAAAATAAAAGACGACGACGAACTAAAAATGAATATCTGTGAACATTCTTCACCATATGTTCGAGTTTAGTTGGTGGCAGTTCTTCTTTGGAGAATAGGGAGCGGGTGGAGGATGAAGGAGGGAGGCATGTGGTATTCTGTTGTGTTGACAGAAATTTCAAATTAAATTTATTGCTTATTTGTAATTTATTCTAAACCCAAATACACACACACAGACGCACACTCGCTCACTCACTCACTCACTGATGGCATAACAAACATATGTATCGACGACAAATAGAGTTCGAACAGTAACTGATATCCACGGGGACAACGAAATCTGAAAGTTGGAAAATACATTCGTTTTACAGCTTTACTCGCGTTGGGTATTGCTTTGACAGCTGATAGTGAGTGTGAGTGGGATTGTGAGAGTGTGTGTGTGTGTGTGTGAGGGTGAGCGAGTGTAACCAATAAAATGTTATTTCAATACAATAACGTTGGGAAAAATGTGAAAAAAAAGAGAAAGCATCAGGACACTGCGAGCTAAGCACAAATGCATTCGACAACAACTGTCTTCTGAATTATTGGGGAATGTGTAGAGCATGGAAACCATTATTGCAGTAATATTTGTTTCGTACGCTTTAAGAATTTGCAGTTCATTGTTGCAGTAAACAGGGAATACTGAACTTTTGAATATCCTTCAATTTTTATCCCCACGATTTGTCGAAATAACAATTGCTGGTCATAATAGTACTTTTTTATGATCAGCGTTGATAAAAGATAGGACAAATTTTTGATTCATCTAAAAATTAAGATTTCCATAATACAACCCATCGAGGCATAAGTGAGCAGTGAATTTCCCTATAAATGGACTTTCTCAATATTTAAGGAGTTATGGCCATTTTAAAATATTCAATAATTCATGCCTAGAAAAGTAATCACAAATAATAGCTGAAAACGCTGAAAACTCAATACTTAAGAAGTTATGGCCATTTTTAAGTCTGGAATAATTCGTGCCTAAAAAAGGTGATCACAAATGAAAGCTAAAAGCGCTGAAAACTCAATATTTAAGGAGTTATGACCATTTTAAAATATTCAATAATTCATGCCTAGAAAAGTAATCACAAATAATAACTAAAAACGCTAAAAACTCAACATTTAAGGAGTTATGGCCATTTCAAGATATTCAATAATTAATGCCTTCTCTAGAAAAAAAAAAAAAAACAAGTTAAAAAGCAGTAAGTTCGACCGGGCCGAACATTGAATACCCTCCACCAATTGGAACAAATTTGGAAATTTAAAAAAAAAAAAATTAAAATCCTTAAAAAATTCTGTTAAACTTTTAAAAATACCGAATATAGCCGTTATATAGGGGTCTATACGACGTGGACCTACATAGGCATTGTTTGCCATAAGCCAGTACCATATTCAAATTCGAAATTTGAAATAAACGGCGAATAATGAAGCTAAAATCAAAAAAATATAGTATATGGGGATGTACCGTTATATCGTAGCTGTGCGAAGACCTGGACCAGCATGGACAATTTTCTGTCAGAGGCTGTAGCATCCATTACGAACTTTAAATACGACATCTCAAAAAATGTCGGTGGGTTTTGTACCTAAACTCGTCAAAATACCGAATATAGGGAGGTACTGATATATGGGGCTTATACCAAAACCTGGATCTGCATATACAATTTTCTGTCGCAGACTGTAGTTCCCATTACGAACTCTAAATACGTAATTTGAAATAATTCCGGTGAATAATGTCGCTAAAATCATGAAAATACCGAATATCGGGAGGTACCGTTATATGGGGGCTATACGAAGACGTAGACCTGCACAGACAATTTTCTGTCATAGGCTGTAGTATCCATTTCGAACTTCAAATACCAAATTTTAAAACAATTCCGGTTAATAATGTCGCTAAAATCATCAATATACCGAATACAGGGAGGTACCGTTATATGGGGGCTATACGAAGAAGTGGACCTGCACAGATAATTTTCTGTCTCAGGCTGTAGTATCCATTACGAACTTCAAATCCCAAATTTGACACAATTCCGTTTAATAATGTGGCTAAAATCATCCCGAATATCAGGAGGTACCGTCATATGGGGACTATATGCAAACGTGGACTTACATGGCCCATTTACGAACTTAACTTGCCTACTGAAAAATAAACATGTGTGCAAAGTTTTAGCCTTCTATCTCAATTCGTTCGAAATATAGCGTGATTACAATAGACAGAGAGACGGAAATCTCTAATCCGACTTAGAATTTTACGCTGATCAAGAATATATTTACTTTGTAGGGTATGACATGAGTATTTCGAGCAGTTACAAACAGAATGAAAAAGTTAATATACCCTCCCTAGTATGGTGGAGGGTATAAAAATATTACAAAAACAAAGATATTTTGACATCAAGTCCTTTAAAAAAATATTGTAAAATCCGCTACCGTTGACAGGAAGTCCTTTATATCCACCACTTTTGGTTGAGAAAACTAAAAACTATTATTTGATGAAAAGTAAACAAGTAAAATAGTATAAGTCGGTTTTGCCGACAAATGTATACTCCCAGCCTTGATTCTTAATTATTCAAACTGTTGACTCTTTTTAGAAAAGGTTCCGAAGCAATAGGCTAATATTGACCAATTCCTATCTGACCTAGACTAATATAAATATTACAACGTGACAGATTTGGGATACATCGACTTCTTCTAGTACCTTATATGAGATATGTGCAAATATAGGGGATCAAAGTATTCTATTTTCATACTTCATCTAATACAAATAAAAATATTGGTATGTGCACCATTTGAAGGAAATCCAACATTAAAAGGTTGAGAAAAAAACGGCAACCAATTTCAGACTGCTGTAATTTCTAAGCCACTCGTCCGACAGCTGTTAAAATTATTCCAGTAACAGCCTTTTATATTGATTACAAGCGTACAAAAGCATTTTGGTGAGAATCAGCCAGGAAAAAAGTTATTCGTGATGGAATTCAAGCGTGATAGGTTAATTTCTTTATATTTGGCTGGAAAACCACAAGTGGCTATCGTTGGAGCACTCCAGCATTTAAATATGTATAATTTTTTTGTGTCTCTTACCATCGCTCGTTACCGTGATACTGGTAGCGTAGTCCCACTTCAAGGAAGTGGACGGACAAAAACAACAACATCAGCAGAAATGGTTCGAAAAGTAAAAAAGCGACTTGATCGAAACCCGCGTCGCAGTGGACGAAAGATGGCTCGCGAGCTGAATATATGGCAATATTCCATTCGGCAAATAGTGAAAAATGAGCTCGAGGTAAAGCCATTGAAATTCTAAAAACGTGCAAGAACTTACACCGCAACAGAAAGAAAATAGACTCAAAAGAGCTAAAGAGTTGCTTCGCTTGGCCGAAAGTGGTGAACTGCCGAATTTGGTTTTCTCTGGTGAGAAAACATTCATTGTCCAGCAGTTTATAAACAAACAAACAAAGTGATCGTGTTTACTTGCCAAAGAGGTGAGCTGAAAATGCGCACCTTCGGTTGGCCACCAGAACTCAAGTGCCGCTCATGGTGATGGTGTGGTTGGAGCCGCCATAACAGCCTGTTGTCTCTCTCCGCTCGTATAAATCGACCGTGGTATCAGAATAAATGACGAATATTATCACGAAAATATTCTGGAGAGTGTATTAAAGCCTTGGGCACGCAAACATTTTGGCCGTAGACCTTGGACATTCCAACAGGACTCAGCACCATCGCACACAGCACGCGCCACCCAAGAATGGTTACAAAATGAAGTTTCTCACTTCATTTCCAGCGCACAATGGCTACCAAAATCTTCGGCTACCAATCCGTTGGACTATTGTGTGTGGAGTATTTTGGAAAGCAAGTTTGGCACTAAAAAACACCAAAGTGTTGATCACCTCAAGCAAGCGATTCGCCGAGAATGGGCCTAAATACCGCGGAGCAACATTCAAGCAGCGTGTGATGGTTTCATTGGCCGTTTGAAGGCCATAATTCGTGTCAAAGGTGACCTATTCGAACAAATCCAAATTTATTCTAAAATTAGTAGCTATTTCCGACATTTTTTTTTTTTTTTTGTTTTCATTCAATAAAATTAGAAAAAAGTAAAAACTATGCGTTTGACTTTGTTGCAGTTTTTTTATCTCGTCCTATATACCCTGTCTAGCCATATGACTGAGGTTATGAAAAATATATGGTTTATATTCAGATTTATTGTCAAATATTATGTTGAATATTTCTCCTTTTGACACCATTTTTCTAAAACGACATTTTCATTACTACCAGGAGTCAATTCGAAAAAATCCGAGGAAAAATTGCTTACAAAATTAGGAAAGTTTTTTTTATTTTTGGAACTGTGTCGCAATCATTTTTTGAATATCGTACTTTGCAAATAGAGATTTCTTTTCTTTCGTGACTTTTAGCAAAATTTGATGAAGAATATTTTTGCCTCTAAAATAACTGTCTTCCAAAATGATACTTTCTTGGAGATTTTGACAAAATATGTTTTTTAATTTTTATGCATTCCTGGTTAGACTGAATATTTGGTTTGTTCAAAGCGAGTTTAAACCATATTTTCAAAAAAGGTCTTAAAAGACAACTTTTTTTACTTGCTAGCTATTAAAATTTTAAAACAAAATAGTTATTTTCTGTTAACTGCAATTTTGCCAAAGACTTGCTAAATTCGGCGGTTTTCATTGAATATTAATCCGAAAATTTTAAAAAGATGTAAGAGGGTGGTTACGTTTCCCCCGAAAACTGTTTAAACAAGTTTCGCCAAAAAGATAATAGCTCTAGAAATAGATTTTTATTTATTTTTTTTATAGTGTTTGGAATTTATGAATTCCTGCCGTTTTGGTAAGATTTATACTTTTGATGTATTTTGACATCTATAGCGGAATGTTTGGGATAGTTAAATTTAAAATAATCATGCAAAGTGCCAAAAAGACCGCACTGGCAGACATATTAATATATGTAATATTGCCGAATTCACATTGTTGCTAAAATCCCGAGATTCCAAAAAACACTAACCCGAAAATTTCAGAATCTTAAAATACCAGGTGTCTTAAATTTTTGGCTATAATTTCAATACCTACTCGATTTTTCTTTAAATTATTAAATAATAATAAATTTGTCGCACAGTGTAATGAAAGACATTGTACCTATCGCCTTAAATTCCATACAAAAGTCGAACGGCATAATAAAAGAAGGATATATGGCTAGTATTTTGGTATGTTACAAACATGTTGGCCCTAGCCAATACACTAATCCACCCCCACGTAATGGCGTAAGATATAACAACAGACCAATAAATCAGTGTAGACTTTTTTACAACAACACAACCTTTTTCGATAATCTCTCTCTTTTTATTGCATTTTACACTTCCTTCATATTTATTATATTCTCCCTAAATTTTATTCGCTACGGCTTAGATAATAAAAACCAAACTTCCATAATAGACTGACTTTATGGCAATTTTGGTATTTATTTATGGGTCGCTCTTACTTTTTTTGCTTAAGCCTATCTCTTGGATGTCCATTGCCGAAATGCGTTTTCATACATCGAGATACGTTTATTACATCCTCTGACTAATTTCGGACAAAAAAAAAAAAAACTCACTTTTATGGGCGTTTAGGTGTAGCAAATAATTTGAAATCTAATCTTTCTTTATCGCATTAAAAAAGCCAAAGGAATGAAAGGTGTGAGAGTTCTCTTCAAGATTTACTGTGTCCAATAATGGGTAGACAAAAAATAAAATTATAAAATATTTTAGTTGTTCTCTGAAGGTGTTGCATATAATCAGGAAATAATACACAGTTTACAAGACTAATTACAAAGGCTCAAAATATTTTTATACCCTCAGCCATATGGCTAAACAAAGAATAATCATTTGATATGTCCAAAACGTGCCCCATCGAAATAACGGTTTTAGACCGTAGGTCTCTTTGGACCAAATCCTTTTCAGGGCATTTGGAATCGATCTAGCCATGTCCGTCTGTCACCAGCAAGCGCACGATAACACTAGAAGGGAGTATTCGATTTGGCCCAAACTTTGTATGTCGTAATATTATTATCAAATTTATTTCGAGTTCGGAGATGGGCAATATCGGTTCACTCCTTCTGTTAACTCCCCAAAAAAGGTCGAAATATTCCCGATTTGGCTCCAAATTTGCAAATCCTTATATTTTAATCAGTGCTAGGTCTGGTGTGAAAATGGACAATATCGGTCCACTACATCAAGTACCTCCCCCACAAAGGGTCAAAATTTGGAATAAATATACAGGATGAAATAAAAAAACTGCAACAAAGTCAAATACCATAATTTTTAATTTTATTGAATGAAAGCAAAAAGTATCGAAAATAGCATCAAATTTTAGAATTAGTTTAGATTTGTTCGAATCGGTCACCTCAGGCACGAATTATGATCTTCAAACGAGGAACCTCATTTTGTAACCATTTTCGGGTGGCGCGTGCTGAGTGCGATTGTGCAAAGTCCTGTTGGAATATCCAAGGTTTGTGGCCAAAATGTTTGCGTGCTCAAGGCTTTAATACATCCTCCAGAATATTTTCGCCATAATATTCGGCATTTATTCTGATGCCACGGTCGATTAATACAAGCGGAGAGCGACCTTCGGATGTTATGGCGGCCCATACCATCACCATGGCCGACATGGCGCTTGAGTTCTGGTGGCCAACCGAAGGTGCACATTTTCACCTGACCTCTTTGGCAACTAAACACAATAATTTTGTTTGTTTACAAGCTGCTGGACAACGACAACGAATCGGACATCGGAGCAATTCGGCAGTTCACCAGTTTCGGTCAAGCTTTAGCTCTTTTGAGTCTATTTTCTTTCTGTTGCGGTGTAAGTTCTTGCACTTTTTGGAATTTCAATGGCTTTACCCCGAACTCATTTTTCAATATTTGCCGAATGGAATATTGCGATATGTTCAGCTCACGAACCATTTTTCGGCCACTATGACGCGTGTTTCAATCAAGTCGCTTCTTTACTTTTCGAACCATTTCTGCTGATGTTGCTGGTTTCTTCCGTCCACTTCCTTGACGTCGGGCTACGCTACACGGTATCAGTATCACGGTAACGAGCGATGATACGAAACACAAAAGATTTATTCATATTTAAATGCTGTTCTAACCATCACGCTTTAACTCCCTCACGAATAACTTTTGTGCCTGGAAAATTCTCACCAAAATGCTTTTGTACGCTTGTAAACAATATAATGAGCTGTCACTGCAATAATTTTTACAGCTGTCGGACTAGTGGCTTAGAAATGACAGCAGTCTGAAGGTAGTTGCAGTTTTTTCATTTCACCCTGTATGCATTTTAAAAGACAAATTTTCCTCAAATTACACACATATACAAATACAAATATTTTTAAATACCTAAGGTCAGGTCTTAAAAATGGAATATATAGGTGCACTCTTTCTGGTACCTCCCCACAAAGGGTCAACATTATGAGTTCGATGAAGCTCATAAATCATCAAATTAACATCCGATTCCATTTAGGCCTGGTACATTTCAATATTTCTATCAGCACAAGACCTGTTATAAAGATGGTAGAAATCGGTCTATTTCTTTTGGTCACCTCAGGCACGAATTATGGTAGAGTTCAAGATTTTGAAAAACAAAACGATGAATGAAAGCGAGATAAGCGCCCAACTCTCTTCAAATATCAGACATAAAAACCTTTTTTGTTAACACATCATCTGTTGTGAAGATTATAACTATCTGCGAACGCATTCTGGTACCTCACCCACAAAGGGTCACAGTTCTCTTTATTTTTATCTGTCATAACTTACGAAACAAATAAGCGATTCCTTAGAATTTGCTATATCTAAATATTTTTTTCAACCAGAAACCTGAGATGCATATTTAAATTATGATTTCGCATAAAACTGGATATAAATGTTCGAGATTACTAGAATTTTTCCCGTGCCAATATTGTTATCTGTATTAGATGAAGTATGATAATGGAATACTTCGGTTGTCTATATCTGGTAACTCATGCTCCAAACCTGGCACGTCATAGTATTTAAATATTTATTTAGACCCTATACGACAAGTACACTATTAGCCCATTCCTTCGTAACCTATTCCACATAGGGTCAATCGTTTGAAAAATCATCACCAGAAGTCATGATATGTTTAAATTGGCTTGGAATATGCATCTGTCGGCAAAACCGAGGAATACTTTTTAAATTGTTTTCAATTCAACTTAATTTGTTTTTGCGAATATCACACAGTATTTTATGTAGAATGTAATCGGTTGTTTGTTCTAATATTTTAGTCTTCGGAAATTTCAAACACAAGAGCTGTATCACATGGTGGACTTTATCCCATTTTTCCGTATTATGACCCACTGTCCGGCATCGCAAATTTGTAGCAGTGAAATAAATAAACATTTCCACCTTCTTTGTTTATTTCTTATTATCTAACACTTCGCTCGCCCTACCTTCCGCCAGACAGCTCCTTTTATCTGGCCAGGCATCTCTTTCTCTCTCTCTCTCCCAACAACATCAAACTGTGCTGATGCCCATATAAATATTAATGCTCTCGTTTTAAGGTCTTTGTCCTTTATTGTATTTCAAAAAACAACATCCTTGTGATGTAGCAAAACAACAATGTGTGTGAGAATGTCTGTGTGTTATTGTTGTTGTTGTCGGAGGAAGGGTCCTTAATGATCCACTGACTTACTTTTCGAATTACCTTTGATTATCTTTTCTTAATGTAGATTTAAATGGATAGAATTTTTAAATATTAAATGTGCAGAGGGGTTCGTTCGGAAGGTGGAGAAACAAACAAAAATAATCAAGAAATTATGGAGACGAGGGGACATTAAATTTTATTTAAGTTTGTTTCTGTTTTAGCTTTTAGACGAAATGTCAGAGATATGACTTTTAGGTATATTTTCTAATAAAATAATTTGCAAATAAAATCTGTTTTTAAAGACTTGAGGGGGAAACGCCAAGTCTTGGAAAATACAGGGTGAGATAAAAAAAACTGCAACCAACTTCAGACTGCTGTCATTTCTAAGCCACTCGTCCGACACCTGTTAAAATTATTCCAGTGACAGCTCATTATATTGTTTACAGAATTTTCCAGAAAAAAGTTATTCGTGATGGTATTCAAGAGTGATAGCGAGATTTTTTTATATTTGGCTAGAAGTAGCTATCGTTAGAGCATTTAAATGTGAATAAATCTTTGTGTCTCGTACCATCGCTCCTGACCGTGATACTGGTAGCGTAGCCCAACCTCATGGAAGTGGACGAAAAGTGGAAGAAAAAAGCAACATCAGCAGAAATGGTTCGAAAAGTAAAGAAGCGACTTGATCGAAAACCGCGACGCTGTGGCCGAAAAAATGGTCGTGAGCTGAACATATCGCAATATTCCATTCGGCAAATATTGAAAAAGTCAGCTCCGGGCAAAGCCATTAAAATTCCAAAAAATCCAAGAATTTACACCGCAACAAAAAGAAAATAGATTTAAAAGAGCTAAAGAGTTGCTTCGCTTGGTGAACTACCGAAAGTGGTGAACTGCCGAATTTGGTTTTCTCCGATGAGAAAACATTCGTTGTCCAGCAGTTTTTAAACAAACAAATTGATCGTGTTTACTTGCCAAAGAGGTCAGCTGAAAATGTGCACCTTCGGTTGGCCACCAGAACTCAAGCGCCGGCTATGGTGATGGTGTGGGCCGTCCTAATACCCAATGATCGCTCTCCGCACGTATTAATCGACCATGGCATCAGAATAAATGCCGAGTATCATAGCGAAAATATTCGGGAGGGTGTATTAAAGCCTTGGGCACGCAAACATTTTGACCGCAGACTTTGGACATTCCAACAGGACTCAGCACCATCGCACTTAACTTGCGGCACCCAAGAATAGTTACAAAATGTGGTTCCTCGCTTCATTTCCAGCGCACAATGGCTACCAAAATCTCCGGACACCAATCGGTTGGACTATTGTTTCTGGAGTATTTTGGAAAGCAAGGTTGGCACAAAAAAATACCAAAGTGTCGATCACCTCAAGCAAGCGCTTTGCCGGGAATGGGCCAACATAACGCAGAGCAACATTCGGGCAGCGTGTGATGGTGTCATTGGCCTTTTGAAGACCATAATTCATGCCAAAGGTGACCAAATCGAAACTCATTCAAAAATTTGATGCTATTTCCGACATTTGTTGCTTTCATTCAATATAATTAAAAAAATATGTAAAAATTATGGCTTTTGACTTTGTTGCGGTTTTTTTATCTCACCCTGTATATGGGAGCTATATCTTAATTTTAACCGATTCTCACCAATTTCAATAGAGTTCGTCCTTGGGTTAAACAAATGTTTTTTGGAAAATTTCATCACAATCGAATTATAAATGGACAGACGGACGGACTGATATGCTTGTTACAAAGAAATGCACAAAAACATAATACCCTTACCACTTTGTGGTGTAGGGGTAATGGATTTTGCCGCACAATGACACCTGTGAATACTATGCGCTAACGTGAGATAATATCTTTTTTTTTGTCCAAAATTCAAGAGTTTTACTTGCATAACTTGTTGTTTCAACGAGAAAGTGCCACAGCTCACATAACGATGGACTTGTTCAGTGGCGAGTTTGGTAAATATTTTTATGCCCTCCACCATAGTATGGAGGGTACATTAAGTTTGTCATTCCGTTTGTAAAACCTCGAAATATACATTTTAGACCCCACAAAGTATATACATTCTTGATCAGCAGAAAATTCTATGTCGATTTAGCGATGTCCGTCCGTCAGTGGAAATCACTCTGGATTCCGAACGAATTGAAGTAGATTGATAAAAATTTTACTCAAATGTATGTTACGGCTGCAGGACTTTTGGTATTGAAAATGGGCCATGTATGTCCACGTTTTGATATAGCCCCTATATAACAGTACCTCCCGATATTCGGTATTTTGATGATTTTAGCAACATTATTCACCGGAATTCTTTCAAATTTTGTATTTGAAGTTCGTGATGGATACTACAGCCTGAGACAGATAATTGTCTGTTCAAGTCCATGTCTTCGTATAGCCCCCATATATCGGTATCTCCCTATATTCGGTATTTTGATGATTTTAGCTACATTATTACTGACTTTTTTAAGTTTCTCATTTGAATATTGTAATGGCTTATGACAAATGTTACCTATGCAGGTCCGTGTCGTCGTATAGACCCTAATATAACAGCTACATTCGGTATTTTTAAGATTTTAAGAGACTATTTAAAGGATTTTATTGTTTTTGAGAATTGCCAAATTCGTTCCAAATGGTTGAGGGTATTCAAAGTTCGGCCCGGCCTCGTTTTGGCTTTTAGACTAGTTTTTGTGGATGATGAAATGGATTAAGCGGAGGGAGACACAACCGCGGTCAACAATTATATGAAGTTATGTTTCAACCTTAAAATATGTGAACCTTACTTGTCCAATAGAGATTGCATGTATTTTTATCAAATTTATCTGTATTTTATTTATTTGTTTATTTTATTTATTTATTTATTTATATTTTATTATTATTATTATTATTATTATTATTATTATTATTATTATTATTATTATTATTATTATTATTATTATTATTATTATTATTATTATTATTATTATTATTATCTTTTTTTCTTTTTTTTTTTTTTTGAAGAACGTTCCTATACCTCATAAAAAATCAATTCACAATTCCAAAAAATTTTGTTTTTATTTCCTCACAAATAATTACCAAAATAAACTCAATTTAGAAAAATAATCATCCTCTCAAACTTTTTTATTATCCTTATGCACTTATCGATCATAAATATATAACAATAAATTCGATTGATGAGTACTAAATTTAATTGAAATACAGCTTAGCTCTAAAATATATTTCCAAAAAAAAAAAACTTTCTCGTATTTTTTCCAACCAATCCATAAATGCAATATATAATATTCATTGCATTGCTGGGGATTCATTTCGTCTCATCTTCATGCATTTCGTATTCCAGTTTAGCTGTGACGAATCATCGCAACTTCCTTTATCGATATTGGAATTATTTTGCTTAACTGGTAAACTGTAGTCTGTTGTCTACGGGAAAACTGCTAAAGATGTGTTCTTTTTATTTCTCTCTGTGATATTTATTTTGCATATTCACTCAATTTCAAAGTCATTGTTATGCGGACATGTAGTTCTGTCGATTTTATGAGAATTTATTGATGGAGGGTTTTCCTACAAGTACAACACATTCGCACATACATGTATTTGTATATATGTTTGTATGGATGTGTATACGTTTCTAATACGCATTCCTAACCCTTGCTCAATTTGTATTCATAGCCGTCAGGAATATAAGAAACTTCAATTTTTATTTTCTCTACACGATAAAAATAAAAGAAGGGCAAGGATGAATAACTTTGACGATAAACTTCGGTTGCTTCGGTTAATTGAGGATGGGAGGTTAGTGGATTTGTGAATTTGATCAAAAGTTCCTATGTTTAAGAAAATATGTCTGAGATTGAAAGCTACTTGGAACCGTTAAAAGCAAATGCATTTAGGCCACTGATTAGAGATTTTAGAAAAAATGGCAAATGTTCCATTGCTTATTAAAAAAATATTTTTTTTGGTAGTTAAAATTGTGGATTTGATAAAATATTGCGGACTCACAAAACATCGTAGAATCTTAAAAAATATTGTGCATAATTTCAAATATTATGATATAAGAAAATTCCTTTATATTTTTCAAATCGTTTGTGACAATAAAATAAGAGATTTACGGTTTAGGTCTATGCACGGAACACTTGAATTTATTTTAAAGGTAGGTATTTTTAATTCGATTACGGCAAAGTAATTTTCTCGTGGGGGAAATTACCAGTTGTTCGATCCCAAAATTCGGTTTTTATCCGGTTCTATTTTTTATTTTTTAAATGTAGGTATTTTTAATTCGAATACAGCAAAATAATTTTTTCATGTCGAAAGATACCCGGTTATTCGACCCGAATGTACGAATACATAACCGGTTTTTAACCGGTTCTAAAATCGTTATGTACAAAATGGGTATCGATGGAAAGCTTATGGAAATACCTATCCAGCAATTCATCATATTATGGGATTGCTTGAACCGGTTTCGGACTAATAAAAGAAAATTGATATTTTTGATGCTCATATCTCTTGTAGACCTGAAGGTATTAGCGATCAAAATCATAAAATATAGATTTCGTCAACTAATACTTATGCTACCTTTAAACATTTCTTAAAAACTCCAGCCTTGGGCGGGGCTTGAGATTTTCCCCTCTGGGGTATGTCGGTGCCGTGTCATAATTCCCAGGGACATAATAATCTACATTACAATTATGGGGATTATGACCGTTTTTTCGGCCATAACCCCTATAACGGAATGGGGTTATGTAAAAATCCCCAGAAAAAAATGAGGACTGCGTCAAAACTATAGCGGACATAAACCCTATAATGGGTAAGTATTTTTAACCTGTTTAGAGAAAAACAATTTTTTTTTTTTTTGGGAAATACCATTTACCCGTTTATTCGACCCGAAAGCTCGGATACAAAGTGCGAGTTTAATTGGTTCTACAAAACTGACTGATGTATCAAATCTGTTTGAAATCATATGGAAATTCCTATCCAACAAATGGTCATATGATGAGGCTGTTTGAACCGGTAGTCTGTAGTCTGTAGATCTTAACACCCCATAATGGGTTCACTTTCGACTTTTTAGAGGTTTTGCAAAAAGTTCCTGTACAAAAACACCAATTTATCTTTATTTAATTACTCCGGAACCGGTTCAAACAACCCCAACTTATATTAGGTATGAATTTCCATAGGCTTCCAAATGATACCCATTATGTAAATTTCGGTTTTGCAGAACCGGATAAAACCCGAATTTTTTTTCCGAACTTTGGGGTCGAATAACTGGTTAACTGATAAAAATTACTTTGCCGTAATCAGATTAAAAATACCTAGCTGTGATAAAAATGTCACCATTGTAGAAAGTTAGGACTGTAGGCTATAATGTTGTATGCGGATCTTTATACCCCATAACAGGCAAGAGCGTAGGTTATAATGTAATATTTAAATCTTAATATCCCATAATCCATTCATCCATCCATTTTCGATTTTTTTAGGTTTTATAAAAAGTTCCGGTTCAGAAATAAAAATTTTCTTATATTACTTCGGAACCAGAACCTCATCATATGGCCATATGACCCTGTTGGATAGACATTTCCAAAAGCATTCAAAAGATACCCATTTTTCTACATTTCAGTTAAACCGGATAAAAACCCGAATTTTGTATCCGAAATTTCGGGTCGAATAACCGGGTAAATGTATATTTGCCCCACAAAAATATTACTTTTCCTTCATCAGGTTAGAAAATCTACCTTTGGTAAAAATATTAGGTCAATTCAATGGAGAATTTAGATCTTAATATCGCATAGTGGATCCGTTTTCGATTTTCAGGGTTTTTCAAATCTTCCAATGTAAATATACCAATGTTCTAGCATTACTTCGGATATACATTTTAATAAGCTTTCAAAAGATACCCATCTTGAACATTTCGCTGTTGCAGAACCGGTTCAAACCCGGTTTTTATACGAACTTTCGGGTCAAATAACCGGATAACCGAAAAAATACTTTGTGGTAATCAGGTAAAAATACCTATCTGTGATACAAACATTTCAGGTCAAACCGAGCATACCCCCAACTTAAGCCCATTTTTCCAAGGCCCACTTCGACCTAAAACTAGTGAACCACATTTTTTAAACTCAAGTGCGGAATAAACATACATACAAATAAAATAACATTTTCCTAACCCTATTTTATAGTTCAATCTCTTATGTCTCAAAACTATCCTCAATCATTTGCATAGACAAACTTCAATAAAGCAAAAGGACAACAACTCAATAAAATCAATGGAGGGTATGCCAAAGCCTAAGGCTAATCTATTACAAAACAGTCATTTTAAGAAAAAAATATTTGGGATAACAAGCCCAAGGCAATTTAAAGGCACACATATACACATGCATCAATAATGCGGCCTAGTTGTAGATCAAGTCGAAGAGTAATTTCTTTCAAAGAAAAATCCTTGTGGATTTCTACAAATTTATTTTTTCTTAGATGACCGGATTGTCTTCGCACTGCTGCCGGCTGATGCCTAAAAATGTTTACTGGTACTAATAATATCCTGATGTTAGATAGGACAAATTTGGCTTTATTACATTTTGAGGTTTTCCTTTCCTTCATTTTTTGGGTAAATATTTCGATTTCAAAATACCCAAATTACCCACAACGACAAAAATGGAACATTTCTCTCCGTGACATTTGTTAAACTTGATTTATGAGTAAATTTCCCATAGCTACATAGCCTCCGAACATAATTAAGTGCCAAAACAAATGTAAACACCAAATAAAAGAAACACATTTGCAAATAAAAAGTAATTAATGTCCTCCGCCCGACCCAACAACCGACCAGTCGTACAAAAATCATCTAATCGGCCTGCAGCTATTGTGGCAGCGGGTAATAAAGCTTTGGCTTCAAATATTAGCGGATTATTGCCGGCACTTTTCTATGGTTTCCTTTGGTGTGGCAAAACGTTTCCCAAAAACTTTTCGCGCGACACCAACAACAGCCACGACAGCAAAAGGTGCAAAATTCCATAGAATTCGCCAGGATGCCATGGGATGTTGATGGCGTTGTTGGTCATTACATAAGAGGCTAATCCCTTTTTTCACCATGGAGAGATTTGAATATTTTGGGTATTGGGTGAGGAAGGTTGAAAAAGGGGGAGAGTGGTGGGAAAGGGATTGAGATTCAAGTGAAAGCTTACAAAAGGAAGGACGTTTGCCTGTTATGCCAATTAAAAGCCGCATACTTTGTGTCAGCTTAACTGGAAATGTAATTCTGATAAAACAACAAGAAATCTGGCAGATCTGAAACCATTGTAGTGGAATAGGCATATAATTATTTAGGCACAAAATGCCATAGATATTGAAAAGAGGCATATTTCAAAAAAAGGTCTTCAGTTTAAAAAAGATCTTTAAAATTTCTCCTGTCTATACATTCATATCAGAACCCGAAAAACCTACTACTATACCCTCCATCACAGCATGGATGGTATTAAAAGTATGTCATTCCTTTTGTAACACCTCGAAATATAAATGTTAGAACCCTTTCTAAATTCTATGTTGACTTCGCTTCGGAACAAAATGAAGTAGGTTGATAAAATGTTATTCATATATGTGGTAGGTCTGGAGGACTTTTGGTATAGAAAATGGGCTACATAGGTCCACTTTTTGGTATGGCCCCCATATAACTGTACCGACAGTTTTAGGGTTTGGTAGGTGTTTTACTCACAATTTTAACCTGAATTAGCTGGCACTTGCTGCCATTATGTATAAAACATGGTTCCATAGGACTTTCAATATAGGGTTGGGTTTTGGTTCCTATATAACTATACCTCAAGATATTCTGTAATTTGATGATTTTAGCGATATTATCCACCGGAATTGTTTCAAATTTGGTACTGTAAATTATTAATGGGTACTAAAGTTTATGGCAGAAAATTACATATGCAGATCCAGGTCTTCGTATAGCCGCCTTATAACGGTACGTACCAATATTCGGTATTCTTATGATTTTAGCGACATTATCAACCGGAATTGTTTGAAGTTTTGTATTTGAATATTGTAGTGGCCTATTGCATATACAGGTCCAACTCTTCGTTTAGACCCCAATATAACGGTAACTTCCTACATTCTACATTTTTATGACTAGCAGTATTATTTAACGATTTTTTTTTTTTTTTTGATAATCTGAAAATTCTTCCAAATTGTGAAGGGTATTCAAAGTTCGGCCCGCCCAAACTTACTTCGTTTTTACTTGTTTACTCGAAGGAACTGAAGAACTAACAAGTTAAAGAGTATAAGTCGGTTTTGCCGACAGATTGATACCCTTAGCCTTTATCCGTTTAATAAAATATGTTTCGACAAGCTCTTTTACTATTCAAAATGTTGACCCTCCAGGGTGAAAAAAGCTGCAACATAGTCAGACCTATAATTTTTACATTTTTTTTTTTTAAATTTTGTTGAATGAAAACCAAAAATGTCGGAAATAGCATCAAGTTCTAGAATAAGTTTAGATTTGTTGTATTTGGTCACCTTTGGCACGAATTATTGCCTTCAAATGGCCAATGAAACAGCCACACGCTGCCCGAATGTTGCTCTGCGGTATTTTGGTCCATTCCCGGCAAAGCGCTTGCTTGAGGTAATCGACTCTTTTGTATTTTTTAGTGCCAACCTTGCTTTTCAAAATATTCCAGACACAATTGTCCAAAGGATTTGTATCCGGAGATTTTGGTGACCATTGTGCACTGGAAATGAAGTGAGGAACCTCATTTTGTAACCATTCTTTGGTGGTGCGTTCTGAGTGTGATGGTGCTGAGTCCTGTTGGAATGTCCAAGGGCTGCGGCCAACATTGTTTGCGTGCCCAAGGCTTTAATACACCCTCCCGAATATTTTCGCTATAATACTCGGCATTTACTCTGATGCCATGGTCGATTAATACGAGCGGAGAGTGAACATCGACTGTTATGGCGGCCCACACCCACACAATCACCATAACCGGCGCTTGAGTTCTGGTGGTCAATCAAAGGTGCACATTTTCCGCTGATCTCTTTGGCAAGTAAACACGATCATTTTGTTTGTTTACAAACTGCTGGACAACGAATGTTTTCTCATCGGAGAAAACCAAATTCGGCAATTTACCACTTTCGACCAAGCGAAGCAACTCCTTACCTCTTTTCAGTATTTTTATACCCTCAGCCATATGGCTACAGAGGGTATATATCATTTGATACGGCCAAAACGTGCCTCATCTTAATAACAGTTTTGGACCCTAGGTCTCTTTGGACCAAATCCGTTTCAGGGCATTTGGAGTCGATCTAGCGATGTCCGTCCGTCCGTCCATCCGTCTATCTGGCTGGATTGTGCGTACGATAACTCTCGAAGGAAGTATCCGATTTGTACATCGTAATATTATTGTCGCACTTAGATCGAGTTCGGAGATGGGCAATATCGGTCCACTCCTTCTGGTACGTCCCCCACAAAAGTTCGAAATTTTCAAAGAAAACAATTTATTGCACAGAAAGAGAAAGGATAATCTGATTTTGCTCCAACTTTGCGAATTCTAATATTTTCATCTGTGCTACGTCAGGTGCAAAAATTGACAATATCGGCCTTCTCCATCAAGTACCTATCCCACAAAGAGTCAAAATTTTCAATAATTACATTTCCTTAAAATTTGATTTAAGAGTCCAATTGTCTTGAAACTTCACACATCGCAATATTTTTATCAACTCTATGTCTCGTGCTAAGATGGAATACATCGGTCCACTCCTTCTGGTATCTCCCCCACCAAAAGATCGAAATTTTCAAAAAACAAAAAAATATTTTCTGCACAGAAAGAGAAGCAATAATCGGATTTTGCTCCTACTTTGCAAATCCTAATATTTGCTTCAGTTCTATATCAGGTGCAAAAATTAATAATATCAATCCACGCCATCAAGTCCTTCTGGTACTTTCCCCACAAAGGATGAAACTGTTGAATAACCAAAACGATCATAAAATCCGAAAAAAAGCATCCAGTTCTCTTCAAATTAGACCACGGTTTGGTGTGAAGATGGTATATATCGTTCTACTCCTTCTGGTGCCTCCCTCTTAAAGGGTCAACATTTTTAACGCGAAATAAAGATCCAATTCCATTCGGACTTGGTACATCGCAATATGTCCATCAACACAAGATCTCTTATAAAGATGGTAAAGATCGGATGATTTCTTCTGGTACCTCCCCCACATAGGGTTCAATATTTTGAAATTTTTACACATACAAACATTTTTGTTAACAAAATATTTGTTGTGAAAATTACATATATATGCGAACCCCTTCTGGTGCCTCACCCACAAAGGAGCACAAGGAGCACTAAATATTGCTTTCAACTGAATATGGAATTTTGAATTCGCAAAAAATTGGATATAAAGATTCGATTTACTTGTATTTTTCCACTCCGATATATTTATCTGTATTGCATGAAGTATAAAAATGGAATGATTCGGTCGACTAATCTGGTAGCTCCCGCACATTAACATTTTTTAAAAATTATCATATAAAAATAGAACTTTATATTATAAAAGGTAACACAAAAACTCTTGAATAGCACTACGAAATTATCCAAATTTACTTTGAAAATCAGGCTCTACAGCAGTTGGCAAATGACCCATTGTTTTATCGCAAAATTGAGTTCAGCGATAAAGGCGCATTTTTGGCTTAACGGGTTTGTTATTAAGCTAAATTGCCGCATATGGAGTGAGACCAATCCACAAGAGACCCTACAGACTCCATTACATCCAGAAAAATACACCGTATGGTGCGGTTTTCACGCTGGCGGCATCATTGGACCTTATTTCTTCAAATATGAGGCCGGAGCTCGCTTTACGGTCAATGGAGATCGTTACCGCACCATGATCAATGATTTTTTGTTTAAAAATATGGATGACATTGATCCGGAGGAGATGTGGATTCAACAGGATGGCGCTACGTGCCATATGGCGATCGCAACTATTATTGAAATCAAAATTTGGCGATAAGTTGATTTCGAGAAGTGGAACTGTCAATTGGCCTCTAAGGTCGTGCGATTTGACACCTCTCGATTATGTCCTGTGGGGCTACGTGAAGCCACTGGTTTATGCTGATAACCCAGCAACAATTGACGCCTTGGGGACCAGCATTGTTCGTGTTATTCGTGACATACTACAGCAATGCTCGAAAAAGTGGCCAAAAATTGGACGTCCAGAATGCACTTCGTCAAGAACAGCCGCGGTAGGTAATCGTAGTATTATTAGTAAAATTGCATAAGGTCCTATGTATAAAAATTACAAGGATTTCTTAATCCGAAAGTTTCAGAAAAACAAACATGAACCTGGTCCTCCATTTGGGTTACTTTGCGAGATAAACATTCAAAATATCATTTTTGGCTCTACTTTCAGAATCTACCAAGTTTTCTAGTTATTATGGAAAAAAATAAAAACTATAATACATGGGTTTTCCTTACAAAACTCACTTAAACGCTTATCAATCATTCACGCAAGCTTATCCCTTCCTCCTCCTCCTCCTTTTCCCACTCGCTGTATGTGTTTTAAGTGTAATTAACTACTTTCTATAAAAATTTTCTGTTAAATTTTATTCGCTGTTTCAAAGAAATCCCTCTCTTCACAAAAACGAAAGGATTCACGTTAAGCATGCAATCTGTCTTATGTCATTTATCACTCCCCCTACCTCCCCCCACCATACTCGCTTTAAATAGAACATGAAAGTGGGGGAGGAAACTCGGTTTTTTTTGCTGATACTGATGCATGTCATTGCAACAAGAAGACGAATCCGACATGTTGTGCATGTGTCTTGATTAAGAGTAAAAATTCTCACATGATCCCAAAGCGAAGATGGTGCAATTAATTACGAAACGAAATGGTACAAGAACACACACACACACAAAGCTACACATATACAAATACCTACATAAGTAAAGAAAGGCAGAAAATGTTTTTCTTGTTTTCCCCTCCCATAAAGAAAAGAGGCCCCACACTCATTTAAGTGCATTGGAATTTGTCAAAAAATCTATGCATATATGTAGGTGTGTGTGTATGGATCTCTGCGTTGGTGTGAGTGTTGATGAGATTGTTGTTTCCTTTTTGTTTCAAAAAGTTCATATCGCAAAAATCCTTGTGTAAATACCAGCATAAATGAAGTTTGTGTTATTTCTTTGTTTGTTTGTGTTGGTTGTATGTTTGACATTCTTTACAAATCGTTCAAAAGTCTTAAACGCATCTGCTGCTTACAAAAAATCCGTTAGAGCCTTTGATGATGATGATGATGATGAGGAGCTGCGTATTTGCTGTGTACATAAATAACACATATAGTATATACCCTACATCAATATTTTTCCACTTAAAAATGTATAGCATATCTGGAAATTGGTAAAAGAAGCCGGGATACAGGGTGAGCTGAAAAAACAGCAACAAAGTCAAACGCCATAATTTTTATACCCTCCACCTTTGTCATTCCGTTTGTAACATCCCTAAATATTCGGCGTAGACCCCATAATGTAATAAAATTCTAAGTCGATTTAACGATATCCATCTGTCTCTCGGTCTGTCTGCATGTCCTTCCGTCTGTCTGTCTGTAAAAATCACGATACAGGCCTCATTATTTGACATAGAGCGTCAAAATTTAGCAGAATAATTTGTATTATGTCTAGAATGGTTGGTATTGGAAATGAGATATATCGGTCCACGTTTTGGTATAGTCCCCATATATCGGTACCTCCCAATATTCGGTATTTTGATAATTGTTGCCACACTTTTTCAGGGATTTGTCTGAAAATTGGTATTTATAGGTCACAATGGGTTCTAGCACCGGTGGCGAAACATTGCATGTATAGGCCCACGCTTTGGTATAACCCCCATATAACGGTACCTCCCTATATTCGGTATTTGGATGATTTTTGCCACATTTTTCATGGATGACAAATCCATTGGTATGAATTGTTATTTGTAGGTCATAATGTGCCCCAGTTCGTGTGGCGAAACATTGTATGCATAGGTCCACGTTTTTGTATATCCCTATATAGCGGTACCTTCCGATATTTGGTATTTTGATGATTTTTACCACATTTTCCCACGAATATGTCTAAAATTGGTATTTGTGGGTCATAATTGCTTCTAATGTTTCCATTACCCTAAGGTAGAGGGTATTAAAAATTCGACCCGGAACTTAATGTTTTTTTTTTACTTGTTACATTTTTTTAAATTTTATTGAATGAGAGCAAAAAATGTCGGAAATAGCATCAAATGTTAGAATAAGTTTAGATTTGTTCATATTGGTCTCCTTTGGCACGAATTATGGCCTTCAAACGGCCACACTCTGTCCGAATGCTACTCTGCTGTATTTTGACCCATTTCCGGCGAAGAGCTTGCTTGAGGTGATCGACACTTTGGTATTTTTTAGAGGCAACCTTGCTTTCCAAAATACTCCAGACACAATAATACAACTGATTGGTATCGGGAGATTTTGGTGGCCATTGTGCGCTGGAAATGAAGCGAAGGACCTCATTTCGTATCCCTTTGTTCGAATTGGTTTCCTTTGACACGAATTTTTGGCCTTCAAACGGCCAATGAAACCGTCATACGCTGCCCCAATGTTGCTCTGCGGTTTTATGGCCCATTCCCGTCGAAGCGCTTGCTTGAGGTGATCGAAACTTTGGTATTTTTTAGTGCCAACCTTGCTTTCCAAAATACTCCAGACACAATAGTCCAACGGATTGGTATCCGGAGATTTTGGTAGCCATTGTGCGCAGGAAATGAAGCGAGGAACCTCATTTTGTATCCATTCTTGGGTGGCGCGTGCTGAGTGCGATGGTGCTGGGTCCTGTTGGAATGTCAAAGGCCTGCGGCCAAAATGTTTGCGTGCCCAAGGCTTTATTATACCCTCCAGAATATTTTCGGGATAACATTCGGCATCTATTTTGATGCCACGGTCGATTAATATGAGCGGAGAGCTACCATCGGCTGTTATGGCGTCCCACACAATCAACATGGCCGGCGCTTGAGTTCTGCTGGCCAACCGAAGGTGCACATTTTCCGCTGACCTCTTTGGCAAGTATTGTCTATCTTCCGAGCGAATTGAAATAGAACGCTGAAATTTTGCGCACATGTTTATTTTTCCAGTAGGCAAAGTTAAGTTCGCAAATGGGTCATGTAGGTCCATGTTTTCATATAGCCCCCATATAACAGTACCTCTCGATATTCGATATTTTGATGCTCTTAGAGTCATTATTCACCGGAATTGTTTCAAATTTGATATTTGAAGTTCGAAATGGATACCACCGCCTGAGACAGAAAATTGTCTGTGCAGGTCCACATCTTCGTATAGCCCTCATATAAGGGTACCTCCCTATATTCGGTATTTTGATAATTTTAGCGACATTTTTCACCGGAATTGTTTCAAATTTGGTATTTGAAGTTCGAAATAGATACTACAGCCTGTGACAGACAATTGTCTATGCAGGTCCAGGTCTTCGTATAACCCCCCTATAACGGTACCTCCCAATATTCCGTATTTTGATGCTCTTAGAGTCATTATGCACCGAAGAAGTTTCAAATTACGTATTTAGAGTTCGTAATGGGAACTACAGTCTGTGACAGAAAATTGTCTTTACAGGTCCAGGGCTTCCTATAGGCCCCATATATCAGTACCTCCCTATATTCGGAACTTTGACGGTTTTGGGTGCAATACTCACCGAAATTTTTTGAGTTTTCGTTTTTGAAGTTCATAATGGATACTTCAGTCTGTGACAGAAAATTGTCTATGCAGGTCCAGGTCTTCGTATAGCTCCAATATAACGGTACCTCCCTATATACGATATTTTGAAGATTTTAGCTACATTATTCACCGTTTATTTCAAGTTTCGAATTTGAATATGGCAATGGCTTATGACAAACAAAGCCTATGTAGGTCCACGAGCTATAGACCCCAATATAATGGCTATATTCGGTATTTTTAAGATTTTAACAGAATTTTTAACGGATTTTATTTTTTGTTAATTTTCAAATTCGTTCTAAAGTTCGGTCCGGCCGAACTTACTACTTTTTAACTTGTAGGAATTTCAATGGCTTTGAGCTCGGGGTAATTTTTTCAATATTTGCCGAATGTAATATTGCGATATGTTCATCTCACGATCCATTTTTCGGCCACTGCGACGCGGTTTTCGATCACGGTCGCTTCTTTACATTTCGAACCATTTCTGCTGCTGTTGCTGTTTTCTTCCGTCCACTTTCATGACGTCGGGCTACGCTACCAGTATCACGGTAACGTGCGATGGTAGGAGACACAAAAGATTTATTCATATTTAAATTCTGGAGTGCTCTAACGACAGTCTCTTGTTCTTGTGGTTTCCAGCCAAATATAAAGAAATCACACCATCACGCTTGAATTCCATGGCGAATAACTTTTTTTCTGGAAAATTCTCACCAACATGATTTTGTACGCTTGTAAAAAATATAATGAGCTGACACTGGAATAATTTTAACAGCTATCGGACTAGTGGCTTAGAAATGACAGCAGTCTGACCTTGGTTACAGTTTTTTTCATCTTACCCTGTATAGCATATCTGGGAATTGGTAAAATGATCCGGTATATTTTGCAAGAGTATTTATTCCCCATAGTTTAGGGAATCTGGTTTTTGGTCTGTGGCATAGAAAATCGATGTATTTCATTGCATTATCATTGTAGGGTATCCTCCAATCCAATCTACCAACAACGTCCCATATTTTCCCCCAAATATTTCCTCTTACAACCTTCAAATATTTTGTGCCTCTGTATCTGTGTGTGTGTGTGTATCAGTGTGTAATAAATTAATTTGAGCTCGTTGTCGTTTCTTTTTTTTTGTTGTTGCTCTTTTTGTTGTTTCCTCTTTATTTACTCTGCCATATTATTTTTGTTTACATTTACATAGCTGTCGTTGCTGTTGTTGTTGTTGTTGTCGTTACTGCCACTGTTTGAGGCTTAAATACATCTGTTCCTGTTTCATCTTCTTTAGGACTTCAAGTCTGTTTTGAGTTAATACAGGATATTTTGTGTCATCTCTTTATAAAAGAAGGCAACGAGTACGAGTGCGAGAGAAAAAAAAACAAGCAATTCCCCTGCCTTCCTTTGTTTGTATAAGTGTATATGGGTTCTCATAATTTCTTGTGGCCTTGTTAGTTAGTCAGTTGGCAAGTGGTATTATCGATATACTCTCGACATGCATCGCATATACTCGTATATGTTGACATGATGTCAAGACCAAACAAATTTGCCCGGAAATGTTACTTTGAACACCAACTATCACTAACAATTGGCCGGCCCATAATATTTATTCATCTGCTGAAAGGAAAATATTATGGGCCAATTGTGAATAATAAAGGACATAACTCTGATACAAATCAAGATGATGTGTCAGTAGTTCCGCAAATGGACACTTTGAATTATTAGTTTGTATTTGAATTGACAAAAAAATATATATATTTATTTAAATTTAGTAAAAACGAAAACTAATTTTTGTCTTCCTTTTTTAATTTCAGGTGAGTTTCCAAATATTCAATTGTCCTACTACAGGTAAAAAATCTACATTACGTTAAATGAAAATTGAAAGCGGCTAAAAATGGAAAAGCTGCTACCTGAAAAAAACATAGCCAGAAAATATATATTATTAATTTTTAGCGAGACCTTTGTTTAAAGAGGTTATATATCTCATGTAATACCGAATTTGTCTGTTGTCTGGTGCAGCACATTTAAATACTTCCCCACAAAATCTTAAAAATACTGATCCAATTCTTTTTGTAATAACCCCAAAAGGGATAAAATTAATGAAAAACAGAACAAATATTGAAAAACAGCCGGTCGAACTATTAATACCCTCCACCTTTAAGTAAAAAAAAACATTTTCATATCAAATTCCTGAATTCAAACGTGTTTTATGTTGTTAAACTTAAAAAAAAAAACATAAATTGGATAAGGCCTATGTATGGGCGCCATACCAAAACGGAAATCTCTATAGACAATTTTATACTTCAAGGATTGTCATCTATCAAATCTTCTAAAACACCAAATTTGAAACAATTTCGTGCGTAAATGTAACTAGGATTATCAAAGTACCGAATATCGTTGGGTATCGTAATATGTGCGCTATAGGAAAACGTGAACTTAAATGTTTAAAGTTCTGCCAGCGGAGCCAGAACCCACTATGACCTACAAATACCAATATGGAAAAAATTATCAACATACTGAATATCCGGAGGTACCATTATGTGGGGGCTATGCGAAAACGTAGACCTACATATACTATGTTCTTGCCACAAAAGCTAGAACCCGCTATGAACTACAAATACCGATTTTTAGATACATCCGTGAAAAAATTCGGCAAAAAGCATCAAAATACCGAATATCGGGAGGTACCTTTACATGGGGGCTATAGCAAAACGTGGACCTATAAATACAATTTTTTGGCACACTAGCTAGAACCCATTATGACCTACATATACCAATTTTCAGAAAAATCCGTTAGAAAATTTAGCAAACACCATCAAAATACCGAATATCTGGAGAAACTTGACCTATATGTACATACAATATTTCGTCACCGGAGCTAGAACTCATTATGACCTGCAAATACCAATTTTTAGATAAATCCGTGAAAAAATGTGGCAAAAATCATCAAAATACAAAATATCGAGAGGTACCGTTTTATGGGAGCTATACCAAAACATGGACCTATAAATATAATTTTTCGCCACACGAGCCAGAACCCATTATGACCTACATATACCTATTTTTAGACAAATCCGTGAAAAATGTGGCAAAAATCAAATAAAAAATCAAAAAATGTGGGCTGTATCCTGATTTCAACAGACAGACAGATGGACATTGTTAAATCGACTTAGAATTTTATGCTGATCTTGAATACGAATATATTTAATTTATTTGGTCTACGACGAATATTTATGGATGTTACAAATGGAATTCCAAAGTTAATATACCCTCCTTTTCAAGGTGGAGGTTATAAACATTTAAATAGTATCAGTTGGTTTTGCCGACAGCCATTGTTCGATTATTTAAATATATTTTGACTTCGGTTATGATTTTTTAAATTGTTGACCCTCTATGGAGTAGGTTCCGAAGAAATGGTTCAATATTCTCCATTTTGTATCGGACCTAAATAAATATGATATAAATATTACAACGTGCCAAATTTGGACTATATTGACACTTCCCTAACTTTATATGAGGCATGTAATAATTTTAAGAAAGTGTTAAAATGTGAATGAGGAGTCAACCAAAGTATTTCATTGCTATACTTCATCTAATACAAATAAAAATATTGGTCAAAATTTTGACCCTTTGTGGGGGAGCCACCATAAGAAGAGGACCGATATATCCCATCTTCTCAGCAGATCTTGTGTTAGTAAAAATAATGAGATGTGTAAAACAAGAAGAGAACCGGATGCTTATTTTGGATTTTGTGATTGTTTTGAATATTCGAAACTTTGAGCTTTTGTGGGGGAGGTACCAGAAGGAATGTCCCAATATCTCCCATCTTTAGAACAGATCTTGTGTTGATGGAAATATTGAAATGTACCAAGTCTGAATGGAATCGGATGTTAATTTCGCATTTCATGGATATTCAAAGTTTTGAACTTGTGTTGCGGAGGTATCAGAAAGAGTGGGCCGATATATTCGATATTCACACCAGACCTAGGGTTAATAAAAGTATTTTGATTTGTGTAATGTGAAGACAATAGGACACTTACATCACATTTTATAGGATTTTTGTATAATTATTCAAAATTTTAAATGTTTGCGGAGGGGGAGGTACTTGATGGAGTGGACCGATATTGTCCATCGCCGGGTGGACATCGATAGATCGACTACAAATGTCCTGTAACAGATTTGGTCCAAAGAGACCTAGGGTCTAAATCCGTTTTGGCCGTATCAAATAATACAGGTTGAGATGAAAAAACTGCAACCAACTTCAGACTGCTATCATTTCTAAGACACTAGCACGACAACTGCTAAAATTGTTCCACTGACAGCTCATTATATTATTTACAAGCGAACAAAAGCTTTTTGGTGTGACTTTTCCAGAAAAAAAATTATTCGTGATGGAATTCAAGCGTGATATCGTTTGACTTTGTTGCAGTTTTTTATCTCACCCTGCATATTCTTGATCAGCCTAAAATTCAAAGCGATGCCCGTCTGCCTGCCTGTCTGTCTGTCGGTCCGTCTGTCTGTTGTAATCATGCTATCTTTCGGACGAATTGAGATAGAATACTAAAATTTTGCATACAGACATAGTTTACCAGTAGGCAGGTTAAGTGTATAATGTCGGTCCTCATTTTTGTATAGCCCCCATATAACGATACCTCTCGATATTCGGTATTTTAATGATATCAGCGACATTATTTATCGAAATTGTTTCAAATTTCGTATTCAAAGTTCGGAATCACTGCAGCCAATTACAAAAAATTACTTATGCAAGTTCTCGTCTTCGTATTGCCCCCATATAATGGTTTTCATTTAGCCAGTATTTTTCGACGAAATTTTTTCAAAGAGTTTCAAGTTCCTTCCAAATTCCGGAGGGTTTTATAAGTTTGACCCTACCGAATTTTGGTGCGTTTTTACATGCTGTAATTAAAACGGCCCGGCCGAACTTGAAGTTCCTTTTAATACCCTACAACACAAGGTGGTCAGGGTATTATGTCCTTGTGTATTTGTTTGTAACAGGCAAAAGTAAAAGAGATAGACATATAGTTATTTTTGATGATCTGCATAGAATCACATTCTGAGTCGATTTATGCATGACCGTCCGTCCGTCCATATATTTTTGTAAACAAAGTACAGTTCGCATTTATTACCCGATCCAGATGAAATTTTGCACAAATCATTTGTTTGGCCCAAGGACGAACCCTATTGAAATTGGAGATAATCGATAAAAATTTAGATTTAGCTCCCATATATCTTCGTCCGATCTGCCTTTTATTGTGCACCAAACGTGTAATATTATCCCGAATAGTATGGAATTTTGCACATACAACCAAATTAGGCCTGAAAATAAGTATGCCACATTTGATCGATCGAATCGGTTCAGATATAGCTATAGCTCCAATATATATTGTTCATCCGATTTGTTATTTTAATCCTCCGCAGCCGTAATATGCACTCTGTAACAACAATATTTGGGGAAATATAACAAATACAGCTCAGAAATACATTTGCTAAATTTTATCGAGATCGGTTCGGATTTGGATATATCTCCCACATATAACTTCGTCCGATTTACTTTTTGATTGTGCACCAAACATCTAATATTTGCCCAAATGGAATGAAATTCGGCACTTACGACCGAATTGAGCCCAGAAGCTAGTATGTCAAATTATAATTATAATCATAGCGTGTATGATTGAATTCTCCTATAAAAACTTTTAATTGTTATGCGGAGCTCTACCAAATTACAAAGTGGTGTAGGGTATCATAAAGTCGGCCCCGCCCGACTTTAAACCTTTCTTTACTGGTTTTATTTATATATCATTTTCTTTGCTGTTTAAAAATAAATACCAGTTTGACTAATTTCATTCAAAATCTCCATAGAATTAAATGACCTACAATATTAATCTCCACCAATATCATCTCAAAAACTTTGCTAATATATATTTTTTCTTACAATAACTCTAGTAATATCCTCTAAGTGGTTATATTACAAAGCAATAATATTCTAGACTGATAAATGACTGAAATGACAAACAGCACGGCAAAGCACTTAAGCCAGCTAAATGAGAATCGGTTAGGTTTTCCTATTAAAACTTTTGCAATGCCACCACCACCACGCAGTGTCAGTGTGTGACGAATGGGCGGCCGGGCGATAAAACACATGGAGCGAAGACATAAAACAAATAATGACAAAATTCATAAATTTTTGAAATGATATTTGCATTGGACTTGTTGTTGTTGTATATTATTAGTATTTGTCCCAGTGGTGACACAGTAGCTGTCATTCAGATCCGAGTCGAGAGTTAATACTAGCGTTTTTTATGTTACTATCACTTGCCCTACTACAACATCCACACTACGAGCAACGTTTCACGGCCTTGTCAAGAGTATTTGTTTGGTTTTTGTAATGGAAGCAACATCCTGATGCCAAATCATTTTGCATCATACACACAACATGTATGATGTATGCACATGGGTGTGTGTGAGTGCGCTTCTCCATATTCTGATATGTACTACCAAGGATGGATGGATGGATATACAATCTCACAGCTGTTAGGTGCGTAGGTGTTCCAAGGCAGGGGCTGAGAACAGCGTAGACATATGTTATCACAAGGAAAAATGCTTTCATTTATTTTATGATTTTTTCAACATTTCTAACTCCCCCCCACACACACACAAACACATACCCTTACCCCACTCTCACACATGGCAAACCCATGTGTTGGTTGCATATGAAGGGTACTAGAAGATTTTACTTTGTAAATATTTTTGTTGCTGTGCGAGAGAGTGTGTTTGTGTTGGTTGTTGCTGCTGCTACTCCTGTATTTATTAGTTACCAACCGTATGTGTTATTTTTTTAATATTTCTTTCGGTTCTGTTTTTTTTTTTGCTTTTCTCTGAATTTGATGTCAAATGCGTTATATTGCAGATTATAGTTGAGCAAACATAACTTGCTCAAACACAAACACACACACGACCACACCTACACTTATTGCTGGCAAGATGAGGATATTCATAAAGTGGTGTGTGGATACAGAATTGGGTCATTAAATTGCTCTGCTTGGTAGGTTCTTGGTTTGAATGTAATAAATGAATAGAATGTTATACATTCACATCTTGGTATAATCCCAATATAAAATTTGTGAAATTTTGAACACTTAACTGCTTTCTCCAACTGAACTATAAATCGAAAATTTTCGAATATCGAATCTCGTTACTCTAATTTTTTAAAATTTTCTTTACCTAATGGTGCTTTCTTCACTTTATATGAGATATGTGATTACTTTTAGAAAACTATAGTTGACCGAAGTATTTTATATTTCATCTAATACAGATAAATATATTTGTATGGGTAAACATACAAGAGAATCGAGCATTTGTATCCATTTTTTCTGCGAAATCATAAATGTCATATATATATATAGAAAGTTGTAAAGCAAGTTATGACAGATAAAAGTATTGAAAATTTCGGTTAGGTACCAGAAGGGATTCGCAGGTATATATTATATTCACAACAGATCTTAAAATTTGAAATAAGTTTGTTGTTTATTTCGCTTTCTTTGAGAGATTTGATTTTCAAAAGCTTGAACCCTATGTGGGGGACTTACCAGAAGAAATGGTCCGATCTCCACCATTTTTATAACAGATCTTGTGTTGATGGAAATATTCAGATGTATCAAGTCTGAATGAAAACGGATGTTAATCTTGAGTTTTATAAGGTTCATGGATATTCAAAGTTTTGAGCCTTTGTGGTGGAGGTACCAGAAGGAGTTGGCCTATATATTCCACCTTTACAACAGATATTGTGTTAGTAGAAATAATGGGATGTGTGAAATATGAAGCAAACCGGATGCTTATTTCGGATTTTATGATCGTTTTGGTTATTAAAACTTTAATCCTTTGTGGGAGAAGTACCAGAAGGAGTGGTCCGATCTCTACCATCTTACAACAGATCTTGTGTTGATATAAATATTGAGATGAACGTCCTGACGAAACAGGTGAAATATTGGGTGAGGGTCACTCTTGGTCCGAGGGTGTCAGATAAGGCTGGAATTTTGGAAATTTGTTCTAGAACGGTATTAGAAGTAACAAACGGTATTAAATATGGTACCCTTTGTAGTAGACGAACCAGTACAGCTATAGCTCTTAAATTTGAAGTGAGGGTCTTAAATTTGAATGTAGTGTAGGGTAAAATTTGAGTTTTTGGAAATTTGTTCTATAAGTGTACGAAAAGTACCAAAACGTACTATGTTTGGTGTTATTTTGCATTACGTAAACAGTTAGAGCCAAGTACCATAGTTAGAGTTAAAAACTTAAAATGGGAATCAAAGTTGAGGAGAAGAGTCAATGTAAGGAGGTAGCAGTTTGGAACTGTATACCAAAAGTACTAAATGGTACTACAACGGTTTTTGTATAATTCGAATTTGGTTGGGTTTGGCTGAAGCTGAAATCCTGAAATTTGAAATTAACATTGCTGGTGGAGAGTAGGATTGGCATAAGCAGGTACTTTTCGAAATTTGTACTTATGTGCACGATAAGTACTAAATTGTACTAAATTTGATGCAACTTCGATTTGGGTAAAGCAATAAAGGTGATGTGATGAAATTATTGAAATTGCATTGTAGGGCTGAGGTATGACGTAGTTTTGAAAATTCGTGCTTATGTGTACTAAATGGTACTAAATTTGGTACAATTTGGATTTTGGTGAACCAATAGAGCTGATATCCTGAAACTAGGAAATAGAATTACTGCCGGAGTGGAAAATTGGGATATGAAAGTAGTTTTGGAAATTTGTGCTTATGTGCACGAAAGGTGCTGAATGGTACTATATTTGATATTGCATTAATGGATACCGCTTGAAATCTTGAGTTTGGCATTAGTATCACTGTTTGTATGTAAGGTTAAAATTTGGAGGTGATTTTGGTAATACATAATAAAAACTACTAATTTGTACGAAATTAAGTTTTGGGTATGGCATTGAGTTGGAAGCGGTTTGGTTAATATTTTAAATTTGGAGTTCGAGTTCCTCAATACTAAAACGGAAATTTTGTACAATTTAAATTTATGTGAACGGATAGTGGTAAAAACTTGAAATTTAATATGAGAATCAATTCGCGGATGTGTAAGTGGTTTGAGTTTTGTACAGTCTGAGAAGTGTACTAAATGGTACTAAATTTAGTGAAGGAATGAAGCAGAAATCCTCAAATTTCACATGGATATCCCTTGTGCCGTCTGTGTTTGAAGGAAGAGCCTGGTGTTGGATATGCGTACCATAATTGTACTAAATGGTAGTAAGTTTGGCAGTGGAGGAATTTAAAAAGCTGAAAATCTAGTATTTGATATTACGTTCACTCTTGGTGTCTGAGATTGAGATATGGATATTGTTTTGAAAATGTCAAATATATTTATTTTTAATATCTACCTTTTGTGGCGGATGTACTAGAAGGAGTGGATCTATATTACCCATCTCCTACCTCGATCTAAATTTGATAATTAATCTAGAATGTACCAAGTTTGGACCAAATCGGATACTCCCTTCGAGAGTTGTCGTGTGCACCAATCAGACAGAAAGACGGAGGGAAATCGCTAGATCAACTCCAAATGTCCTGAAACAGATTTGGTCCACAGATATTAGACTGTAGGTATCTGTGGACCTAATCTGTTTCAGGACATTTGGAGTTCATCTAGCGATTTCCCTCCGTCTGTCTGATTGGTCTGTCTGTCTATAAGCACGTTTTTACGTATCAAATAAGATATACCCTTTCTAGCCATGTGGCTGAAGATATAACAAGTAAAAAATCAGGGAAACCTCCACCATTTGGAAAGAATTAGGAAATTTTTAAGAAAAATAAAACCCATTAAAAATTCTATTAAAATCATAAAAATACCGAACATCGGAAGGTGCCGATATATTGGGGGAAATACGATATTGTTGACCTACATAGACAAATCTGTGGCTGGGGTAAAGTACTCCCTGTGTAGAATTTCAGACAATTCCCTTAAAAATGTGGCTAAAATCATCATAATATCGAATATCGGGGGTACCGTTATATGGGGGCTATACGTTATCGAGGACATATGTAGACAATTCTCCTTCAGGGGGTAAGAAACTCCTTGTGTAGAATTTCAGACAATTCCGTTGAAAAATGTGACTACAATCATCAAAATACCGAAAATCGGGGGGTACCATTATATGAGGGCTATACGATATCGTGGACCTATATAGACAATTCTCTTTCAGGTGGTAAAGTGCTCTTGAAGAACACCTTGTGCAGAATTTCAGACAATTCCGTTTGAAAAATGTGACTAAAATCATGAAAATACCGAATATCGGGGGGTACCATTATATGGGGGCTATACGACATCGTGGACCAATATAGTCCATCTTCGAACTTGGCCCGCCTGCAGACAAAAGACAGATCTGCGCAAAATTTTAGCTTCCTATCTTCACTAGTTTTGACTGTAGCGTGATTACAACAGATATACAGACGGGCGGACAGACGTACGGAAGGACAGGACTAAATCGTCTTAGAATTTTACGCTGATCAAGAATATATATATTTTGTTGGGTCTAAAATTATACTATGGTGGAGGGTATAAAAAATTATGTTTATATATGTATGGGCTGAAAGAGAATACTTTTAGGTATTATTCGGCAGTGAAAGAAATGGAGGCCTCATCAGGTTTCAAAATATCGCATCGCAATATCGTCTTTAGTAAAAAGTGAAAGCTAAATTTTCCAATATTTTAATTTTAGGTTTTATTTGTTGTAAAAATCAAAAATTAGACTATGATTTTGAATTCCTCTGGAGACACTAGACGCTGTTGTGGAACCGAAACAAGTTAAAAAGTTTCGGTCGGTTTTGCCGACAGATGTATACCCTCAGCCAATGTTGGATTATTTTAAAATCTGTTGACTTCTGGTTTGATTGATCAAATGTTTAAACCTTTATGCAGTTGGTTCCGAAGGAATTGGCCAATATTGGCCATTTCGTGTCGGACCTAAATAAATATGATATAAATATTGCGACGTGCTAGGTTTGCACTGTGTTGTGTTAATGGAAATTTTGGGATGTACCAAGTCATGAATAGAATCGGATGTCAATTTGGCTTTTTATGAGCTTCATGGATTTTCAAAATTTTGAGCCTTTGTGGGGGAGGTACCAGAATGAGTGGACCGATATATCCCATCTTCACAACGGATCTTTTGTTAGTGGAAATAATGGGATGTATGAAATATGAAGATAACCTAATTTCGGGCTTTATAAATGTTTTGGTTATTCAAAACTTTGAACCCTTGTGGGGGAGATACCAGAGGGAGTGGACCGATATATTCCATCTTAACACCAGATCTTGGATTTAGGAAAGTATTGGAATGTGTGAAATTTTAAAACAGTCAGATTCTAACATCACATTATAATTATTCAAAATGTTTACCCTTTGTGGGGGAGGTTCTTGATGGAGTTGACCAATATTATCCATTTTTGCACCAGACCTAGAACTGACGAAAATATTAGGATTTGCCAAGTTGGAGCAAACCCGGATTATAAGAATATTTTTTTTTTTTTTTTTTTGAAAGTTTTGATCTTGTATGGGGGAGGTACCAGAAGGAGTGGACCGATATTGTCCATCTTAACACCAGACCTTGGGTTAATATAAATATTGGGATGTGTGAGATTTGAAATAATCGGGATCTTACATCAAATTTTACGAGAGTTGTAATTATTCAAAATTTTGACCATTTGTGGGGGAGGTACTTGATGGAGTAGACCGATATTGTCCATTTTCACACCTGACCTAGCACGGACGCAAATATTAGTGTATGCTTAGTTGAAGCAAAATCGGATTATCGTTTCTCTTTCTGTGCAGAAAAATATATATTTTGAAAATTTCGACCTTTTGTGGGGGAGGTACCAGAAGGAGTGGACCGATATTGCCCATCTCCGAACTCGATCTAAGTTTGACAAAAATATTACGATGTACCAAGTTAGGACCAAATCGGATACTCCCTTCGAGAGTTATCGTGCGCACCAGCCAGCCAGACAGACGGAGGAAAATCGCTAGATCAACTCCAAATGTCCCGAAACAGATTTGGTCAAAATATACACACCGTTATTTCGAAAAGAACGTCTCTAGCCATGTGGCTGAGGATATAACAAGTAAAAAAGCAGTAAATTCGGCCAGGCCGAACTTTGAATTCCCTCCACCATTTGGAAAGAATTAGAAAATTTTCAGAAAAATAAAATCAATTAAAAATTCTGTTAAAATCATAAAAATACCGAATATCGGAAGGTGCCGATATATTGGGGGATATACGATATTGTGGACCTACATAGACAAATCTTTGTCTAGGGGTAAAGTACACCTTGTGTAGAATTTCAGAAAATTCCCTTACAAAATATGGCTAAAATCATCATAATATCGAATATCGAGGGTACCGTTATATGGGGGCTATACAATATCGTGGACCTATGTGGACAGTTCGCCTTCAGGGGGTAAAGTATTCACAAGAAAATCCTTGTGTGGAATTTCAGACTCCTTGTGCAGAACTTCTGACTATTCCGTTGAAAAATGTGACTACAATCATCAAAATACCGAATATCGGGTAGTACTATTATATGGGGGATATACGACATCGTGGACCGATATAGCCCATCTTCGAACTTGACCCACCTGCGGACAAAAGCCAGATCTGCGCAAAATTTTAGCTTCCTATCTTCACTAGTTTTGACTGTAGCGTGATTACAACAGATATACAGACGGGCGGACAGACGTACGGAAGGACAGGACTAAATCGTCTTAGAATTTTTCGCTGATCAAGAATATATCTATTTTGTTGGTTCTAAAATTATACTATGGTGGAGGGTATAAAAAATTATGTTTATATATGTATGGGCTTAAAGAGAATATTTTTAGGTATTATTCGGCAGTGAAAGAAATTGAGGCCTCATCAGGTTTCAAAATATCGCATATTCACCTATTCGCCTTTAGGAAAAACTCATATCTAAATTTTCCAATATTTTAATTTTAGGGTTTATTTGTTGTAAAAATCAAAAATTGGACTATGATTTTGAATTCCTCTTGAGACACTAGACGCTGTTGTGGAACCGAAAAAAATGCTTTTGGTGTTACAGTCAGCGTATTTCCAGGTCTTTTAGTCCACGAAATTATGATACAAGTAGTGTTTTTAGGTAGAGTCCCCATTCCACTGATACTTTTATATTTTAAAAATTCTGAAAAAAATATTGATGACAATTTCATAATTTTTTTAGTCATAAATATCGGTCCTAATATCATGACCCCACACTGTTCTCTCATATATCCAGTTTGCTGGCGATACAAGCAAATGATGTTTATGTTTATGCTAAAGTCATGAATGCTTCTTTCACCGCGTGTGTGAGTGTGTGTGTGTCTCGTTATGTCAGTGTGTTAGCGTAGCTGATGCTAATGTTGATTTTGCTGATGTGCATGTGGAAGTCACGACGGATGTGGATTGGAAGAAAAAAAAAACGTGGAAGCCAAAGAAGAAGGTAATGTTGCTTTTGCACTACTGGTGGCTGGCTGACGAGCTGGCTGCCTGACTGGTGCTGATGTTGCTATCGTTGCTGCTTTCTGACTTACTTAGCAAGTGTTTCGGTGTTTACTTTGGCATATCCTTTCGCTTCACTAAAAGAGAAATTATATTTTAATAACATTCATTGTTCGGCGTCCTTGTAACGATTTTTATGCTGCTGCAGCAGCAGCATTGGTGGCGGGGGTTGTGGTAATGGTGCGGTAGCATGGAAGCATCCATCAAATGAAATCTGCCACAATTTCTACGTAAATCATCTAATGTGTGGCCTTTTCTATTAAAAAAAAGTGGCAGCATTCCTTAACTTTGTCAGAGTTCAAATTCATCATCAACAACTCTCCGAGATGGGTTAGTAAATCTGGGCGAGGATAAATTATGTGGGTTACTGGTATTACAACTGCCATCATCAGAAAATAATGCCAAGGCAGGCTATGGCATATATGCCACAACATGACGACGACCGTGATGATGATGGTGTTGTTGATTATGATGTGTTGGTGTGTGTGTGTGTGTAGATGTATATGTCTATGTGTGTGCACTGCCATGGCAATACTTTAATTTTGTGGCTGTTGAACATTTTTAGCAAACTAATATGACCACATCACCGACCAACAAAATTTTCTAATTAAACAAAGTTTTGTAAATCATTTTTTTCTCTCTCTTGCATCTCTCTCTCCCACATACTCCCCTCCATGGCTCTTTGGTAAATGTTTTGCCAAATTGATTGTAAAACCAAAAAATTTACCACAAATCATGAAACACTTTATGGTCCATTTAAAAATATTTCAAATGGCAATTTCAGTTTTGATGGCTCAAAAAGTGAGTTGCAGTTGTTAAGTGTTCAATATACCAACATTAGAATACACACACACACACGCATACATATGTATATTTTTGGTTACAAAGATGACCATTTTGGGTCAATAGCTAACAATTTTGTTCAATCCAAATCGGAATAAATTAATTAAAGAATATGCATTTTTTGATTGATATTGATGTGGCGGATGGGGGAGTTTTGGCTAATATTCTTGGGATATTTTTGAAATAACTATTTTAAAAAAGGCTAAAAAAATATATTTTAAATGTCCCACTAGAACCCAAAATATCATGTTCCATCTTTCTATTATTATTTGAAATTAAGTGTCCATTAATAAGCACACTGCGACAAAAAAAGAAGACACGTGTACCGGGGGGTTTGAAACGTAATTGAAATAGAGGTACAATTTTTCCCCATTTTCTACAATTTGAAAATTTTCGGATTAAGGTTTCTTGAAATCTGCATATTTTGGGTATATATCTTCGAAAATATTTCAAACAAAAATACAGGGAATATTTTGGTAGAAATTTTTAACCCTCAAGCGAATTAAGAGATAGAGGGGCATTTTCTCTACTCTTCCACACATTTGGACATTTTCGCATTAAGTTTCCTCAGAATCTGTGCTTTTTATGTTTATAGTGTCTTGGCAATATTTCAGACTAAATATATCAAATTAATCATAAATCCAATCAAATACTTTGGTAGAAATTTTTAACCCTCAAGCGAATTGAAAAATGGGTCTTCTTGGTACATTTTTTTAAAATTCGTGTAAAAATCTACTTTAAACGGGATCGTAGCAAGCCAAAATATTCTACAAAATTGTTCGTGATAAAATTCTACTATGAGTCCTGGCAGACGTCAAGAGTCTAAATCGAACCTAAACGCCAGGAATTCATGTACGGGTGAGATGAAAAAGGTGCAACAAACTTCAGACTGCTGTCATTTCTAAGCCACTCGTCCGACAGCTTTTAAATTATTCCAGTAACAACTAATTATATTGTTTACAAACGTACAAAAGCATTTTGGTGAGAAAAAATGTATGGGGAATATGCGATATCTTGGACCTATATTTATAATTCTCTTCCTGGGGATGAGGTCTCACAAGGTACTTATTTTGTGGATTTTCAGACAATTCAGTTGAAAAATGTGGCTAAAATCATCAAAATACCAAATATCGGGAGGTGCCGTTATATGGGGGATATACGATATCGGGAACCTACCTTGTGTACAATTTCAGACTATTCGATTGAAAACTATGGCTAAAATTATCAAAATACCGAATATAGGGGCGTGCGGTTATATGGAGGCTATACAATATCGTGGACCGATATAGCCCATCTTCGAAAAAAATTGGTGCAAAATTTTAGCTTTTCACCTTCATTTGTTTTGACTGTTGCGTGATTACAACAGACCGACGGACTCGTACCATTGCTCGTTACCGTGATACTGACAGCGTAGCCTAACGTCAAAGAAGTGAAAGTGAACGGAAGAATACAGCAACATCCAGAAATGGTTCGAAAAGAAAAGAAACGACCGTGATCGAAACCCTCGCAGTGGCTGAAAAATGGCTCGTGAGCTGAACATATCGTAATATTCCATTCGGCAAATATTGAAAAATGAGCTCGGGGTAAAGCCATTGAAATTCCAAAAAGTGCAAGAACTTACACCGCAACAGAATGAAAATAGACTCCGTTCTCCGCTCGTATTAACCGACCGTGGCATCAAAATAAATGCTGAATATTATCGCGAAAATATTCTGGAGGGTGTATTGAAGCCTTGGGCACGCAAACATTTTGGCACCAGACCTTAGACATGCCAAGAGGACTCAACACCATCGCACTCAGCAGGCGCCACCCAAGCAAGGTTGGCACTAAAAAATACCAAAGTGTCGATCACCTCAAGCAAGCGCTTAGCCGGGAATGGCCCAAAACATTCGTGTGTGACGGTTTCATTGGCCGTTTGAAGGCCATAATTCGTGCCAAAGATAACCAATACGAACAAATCTAAACTTTTTCTAAAATTTGAAGCTATACCCTCCACCATATTATGGAGTGTAAATTAAGTTTGTCATTCCGTTTGTGACACCTCGAATATTCTCGATCAGCATAAAATTCTATGTCGATTTAGTGCTTCCGTCTATCCTTCTGTCCATCTGTGGTAATCACTCTAGCTTCCGAACGAAGTGAAGTAGATTGATGAAATTTTACTTAAATGTAGATTATGTTTGCAGGGCTTTTGGTATTGAAAATGGGTCGTGTAGGTCCACGTTTTAGTATAGCCCCCATACCTCCCTGTTTTCGGTATTTTGGCGATTTAAGCGACATTATTCACCGGAAATATTTTAAATTTGGTATTTGAAGTTCGGAATAGATACTACAGCCTAAGACAGAAAATTGTCTGAGCAGGTCCACGTCTTCGTATAACGGTACCTCCCGATATTCGGTACTTTGTAGGTTTTAGCGACATTATTCACCGGAATTGTTTCAAATTTGGTATTTGATTTTCGTAAGGTATGGTACAGCTTATGAATGGAGATCGTCTGTTCAGGTCCACGATTTCGTATAGCCCCCTTATAACGTTACCTCTACATATTCGGTACTTTTTTGGTTTTAGCGTCTTTATTCAACGGAATTGTTTCAAATTTGATATTTGAAGTTCCAAAGGGATAGTACAGCCTAAGACAGAAAATTGACTGTGCAGGTCAACGTCCCTGTGTAGCCCCCATATAACGGTTCCTCCCTATATTCGTTATTTTGATGATTTTAGAGACATTATTCACTGGAACTGTTTCAAATTTATTATTTGAAATTCCTAAGGGATGCTACAGCCTATGACTGGAGATTGTCTGTGCAGGCCCACGTTTTCGTATAGCCCCCATATCCATATCATGGTACCTCCCTATTTTCGCTATTTTGATAATTTTAGCGACATTATTCACCGAAAATGTTTCAAAATTTGGTACTTGAAGTTCGTAGTGGATACTACAGCCTAAGACAGAAATTTTTCGTTGCAGGTCTACGTCTTCGTATAGCCCCCATATAACGGTACATCCCTATTTTCGGTATTTTGGTGATTTAAGCGACATTATTCACCGGAATTGTTTCATATTTTGTATTTGAAGTTCGTAGTGGACACTGCAGCCTATGACTGAAAATTGCGTGTGCAGGTCCACGTTTCCTCCATATAAAAGTACCTCCCTATATTCGGTATTTTGACGATTTTAGCAACTTTACCATTTTTTTTCAAGTTTCGCATTGGAATATTGTAACGGCTTATGACGAAAGTTGCCTGTGCAGGTCCACATCGTCATATAGACCCTAATATAACGGCTACATTCGGTGTTTTTAAGATGCTAACTGAATTTTTAACGGATTTTATGTATTTATTCATTTATTTATTTTTTTTTTTTTTTTAAAATTGTAAAATTCCTTCCAAATGTTGGAGGGTATTCAATCATCGGACAGGCCGAAATTTCAGCTTTTTTACTTGTTTTTTTTTTTCTGTTTTTTCGTATGGAGTAGGAATATAGATTTCTTAGGTGGCTTATAATGAAATGTACTGAGGAATATTTTTGTCTTTGACGTCATCCTCCTAAAATTATGGGTTGTTGCAGAAACTCACATAAATTGCGGCTTTTACTCTAAAATGTGTTATTTTATTATATTTGAATTCCTCCCGTTAATGTAAGATTGGAATTTTGACGTCCTCTAGGACCTATGGTACACAAATAATTTTGTGGAATATTTTTTTACTTGCTATTATCCCATTTAAAGTAAGTTTTTTGCCATATTTTAAAAAAGGGACCTACATTTTTCTTGACTCGCTTGAGGGTTAATATTTTCGACCAAAATATTCCCCGTATTTTTATCTGTAATTTTGCCGAAGGCACTATCTGTCTAAAATGCACGGATTCCGAAGTATCGTAATCCGAAAATTTCCAAAAGTGTGCTAGAGAGGGGAAATGCCCCCTCTATTTTGGTAACTTTACGATGAAAACTTTCATAAATAAACCGATACACGTGTCTTCTTTTTTAGCTCTATATTGAAGATGTGCTGGATTTTCCCTTAATTATTGAAAAAAATTTTATCGTCCAGTGTAATAAATTTGTGACGCTGATTGATTATTTTGAAAGCTATTTAGAATTAAGATGCTCGACTCAATTCCGAATCCAGAATGCCACACATTCGTGAAATTTTAATTTTCTGTTCCCTACAACAGGATTACAAAATACTTAAAAACATGCAAGCGCAAACTTTTCCCTCGCAAATTGTTTTCGAATTGCAATTTAAAGTTTTAATAGAATTCCCAATGACGATATGTGAATTTAATAAAACCAAAGATACACAGTTAAACATTTCCATTCTTCGAGTAATACATCATTTTTGTTTCAACATCATCATGCACAGACACACACACCCACACACACTCATGTGTATTTCCTTAAATCCCCTCATACATATGATCCCTGTGAGACAAGTGTTTGTTCATCTTTTTGCTAATTCCCAACATCAGCCTTAAGTCTTGCTCAAATAAATACAATTAGCAAGGAAAAGTTTGGAAGCAGGATATATTCTGCCAAACATACATGTATGTGTGTGTGTGTTCGTGAGCTGAGTGTGGTATGGAAATACATATTAGCAAAATGTACAAATTAAATCTTCTACCCTTCCTTCCTTTTGCTCCTCCCCGTCACTTTTTCATCCATTCACTTTTTGCAGTCTTTTGAGCTATTCATCCATTCATCCATACTCGTATATCGTTAATTGTTATTCATAGTCATGAATATATCATTTAAGTACTAAATTTTGCATTATTTGTTTATGTGGGAATGTGTGTGTGTGTATATGGCACACACATACATATACATCCATCGGCATAGCTACATTTTTGAAAAGAAAAGAACGAAAATTGTAAACATTTTTTAGCTGTCTATTCCGTTTTCAATTTTTCTTTTGTCGAGTTGCTGCCTTTTTTTTGGTAGTGTGTGCGCGGTGAACAAATGTATCGAGGCGTCATTTAAATTCACCAACACTCGAATCCATGAAGCAGTGAATGGAACAAGCACAGTACTGTGATATATGCTAATAATTTTAAAATAAATATAATAATCTGCTGAAAACTGATGGAAAACTAGGGGAACCCTTCTGAAAGTCTTCAATCGTATATTTGGAGACTGAAAGGCGGCTCTGAAAAGGGTAATATGAGATTTTGAAAAATCTCAAATTTTTACACAAGGATGCCTTAAAAAAAAAAAAAAAAACAATGAAATTGCGTATAAGAGGATACATTTCGCCACAATATAGTAGCATCTAAAATTTTTTGGCAAAAATTTGGAAATTAGGAAAAAGTTTTAAAAATTGTTTTCCAAAAATTGGAGAGGAGTTGGGCATGGTGCCTTTAAAAAGTTCTTCCAATATCTACGCCATATATCAAGAAGATCGTCATAACTATTACTGTTTTCATACCCTCAACCATATGGCTACCATATCATTTGATGCGGCCAAACGTGCCTCATCGAATTAACGGTTTTAGGCTCTTGGTCTCTTTGACCAAATAAGTTTTAGGGCATTTGGAAACGATCTAGCGATGTCCGTTTGTCCTTCTGTCTGTCTATTTGACTGTTGAGCACGATAACCCTCGAAGGCGGTATCCGATTTGGTCCAAACTTGGTACGTAATATTTTTGTCAAACTTAGATCGAGTTCGGAGATGGGCAATATCGGTCCACTCCTTTTAGGCACCTCCCCACAAAAGGTCGAAATTTTCAACAAATATATAGAAAGAGAGACGATAATCCGATTTTCCTTCAACATTGAAAATCCTAACATTTGCGTCAGTGCTAGGTCAAGTGCGAAAATGGATAATATCAGTATACTCCATCAAGTACCTCCCCCACAAAGGGTCAAAATTGTGAATAATTACATCTCTTATAGAATGTGATGTAAGAGTCCGATTGCTTACAAATTTCACACATCCCAATATTTTTTTTTCCTAGGTCTGGTCCGAGATCCTTCCACAAAAGGACGAAATTTTCAAAAAAAAACAAAAAAAACGAACGAAAAAAATATTTTCTTTACAGTAAGAGAAGCAATAATCCGATTTGGTTCCAACATTGCAAATCCAAATATTTTCGTCAGTTCTAGGTCAGATTAAAAAATGGATAATATCGCTCCACTCCATGAAGTGCCTTCCCACAACATTTTGAATAATTATAACTCTTATAAAATGTGATGTAAGAATCCGATTGTCTTCAATTTTCACACATTCCAATATTTTTATAAACCCAAGATCTGGTGTTAAGATGGAATATATCGGTACACTCCTTCTGGTACCTCCCCCACAAAGCTTCAAAGTTTGAAATATCCTTGAAACTCATAAAACTTGATTCAGGCTAAATATTTGTTCACAAAGGAACAATTTTTAGAATAACCAAAACTATCATAAAATCCGAAACAAGCATTCGCTTCTCTTCATATTTCACAGATGGCGTTATTATACCCTTAGCCACGTGGCTACAGAGGGTATATATCATTTGATACGGTCAAAACGTGCCTAGTGGAAATAACGATTTTAGACCCTAGGTCTCTTTGGACCAAATCCGTTTCAAAACATTTGGAGTCGATCTAGCGATGTCCGTCCATCCGTCTGGCTGGCTCGTTCGCACGATAACTCCCAAAGGGAGTCGGATCCGATTTGGTTCAAACTTGATACATCGTAATATTTTTGTCGAACTTAGAACGAGTTCGTAAATGGTCGAAATTTGAAAAAATAAATATAATTTTTTTCTGCAAATGCTAAAGAGAAACCATAATCCGATTTTGCCCCAACTTTGCAAATCCCTATATTTGCGTCAGTGATAGGTCAAATGGACAATGTCGGTTCACTGCATCAGGTACCTCCCCACCTCCTCCACAAAAGGTGAACATTTCAAATTTCGCACATTTCAATAGTTCGTACTTTTCTACTAACACAGGGCCTATTATGAGCAGTGATTGAACGGACCACTCCTTCTAGTACCTCCCCCACAAAGGGTCAAAATTTGGAATAACCATTAAGCTCATCTGATTACTTTCAAACTCGGCACATCCCAATACTTCTATCAACACAAGATGTGTTGTGAAGATAGACAATATCGGACTTCTCTTTTTGGTACCTCCACAACAATGGGTCAAAATTTTAAATAATTAGAGAGAATATATTATGAAATATGAAGCAAGTTGTCGATATAAAATCAAAATCTGATACGTTTTTATATTTTTATCAAACCTATTTCAGATACGATGGATGTCATCTGTTAGCTGGTGATACGGACCACAATTTTGTGTGAAAAATACAAAAATTATCGAAATCACAAGCACGCCTCTGGCCTTTACATTGATGCTGATTTTTAAATATTGTTTAGAATTCCCATTGACAAAACCCATTGATAAGACGTAAATATAGGACAAATGCTACGAAGATTGTATAACATCGTGGTTTTAGGCTAAAAACTAGATAAAACTTTTGTAGGACTGTGTGGCATTATTTCTAAAAAAAATTAAATAAAAATTCAATATGGAAAAAAATTTTTGAATGTTAAATTGAATGAAGTTTTTTGAATGTGAATTAAGTATTTGAGGTTATGGGAATATCTACTTCATGTTCTTGGGAAATATTGATATCAGATCTCTGATGATTAATTGAACAGAGAAGCAATTAGGTTTAACAATTTCTTTTATTATGCAGTAGATATGGGGGATGTTCCTTGGGGAAAATTTCGTCCTAGTTAAAAGGGTTTTCAGATCTGCGGATGTCGAAGAGTCGGTTCCACCACCAAAAGGGATCTCAACATACAATTTCAAAATCTCAGCTTCATATGTTCGCTCTAAGCCAAACTGTTCTAAATTCTGTACAATTTAGTACAGTTTGCACACTTAGTACACATTTCCAAAAAGGCCTTCAAATTTAATTCAAATTTTCGTCCTAATGCCAAAGTTCAAAATACTATCTCTATTGGTTCCCAAATACCAAATGGTACTACTTTAGAAGTTCAGTGCCATTTTAGAATTTTTCGTAACTCAAAGTTCGAATTTCCAAAAACTCTTATGCACACCTATCCTACACTCCATCAGTGATTCTCATTCCAAATTTCAGAATTTTAGCTCATTCCGTTTGCCCAAGGCAAAGTGTTAAATTTTAAGTACCTTTTAGTACGAATTTCCATAAATCCAGGCTTATCATAAATTTTCAAGATTGTAGGAAATTTTCAAGGTTCTAGCATCAGTTATTCCGCCTGTGCGTTGATCCTAGGAAAGACAGTCAGTTATTTCACTCCTCTTTTGTACATACAGATATGTACCATAAGAAAAAATCATCAATTTTGTTTTCCGAATTTCAAAATTTAAAAATCCTTGTTATCAATAATACTGCCGGAGACACTTTATATGTAAAAATAATCCGAAAATTTCCAAATATATCGAAGAGGGTGAACTTGCTTCCGCTATTCACAATCTCCACTAATTACTTTGCGGTATAAAACTTCAAAGCGCTTATATTATATTTTTAGCCAAATTTTCATAATCTACTGGAGGGTATACCCACCATACTATGGAGGGTATATTATTTTTGTCATTTCGTTTGTAACTGCTCGAAATACTCATGTCAGACCCAACAAAGTATATATACTCTTGATCAGCGTAAAAGTCAATTTAGCGATGTCCGTCTGTTGAAATCACGGTATTTTTCGAACGAATTGAGATAGAAGGCTAAAATTTTGCACACATTTTTATTTTTTCGCTAGGCAGGTTAAGTTCATAAATGGGCCATATAGGTCAACGGTTTCATATAGACCCCATATAACGGTAACTGCCGATATTCGGTATTTTTATGATTTTAGCCACATTTTTCACTGGAATTGTTTCAAATTTGGTATTTGATGTTCGAAATGGATACTACAGCCTATGACAGAAAATTGTCTGTGCAGGTCCACGTCTTATTATAGCCCTCATTATAAAGGCACCTCCTGACTTGATGATTTTAATGACATTATTTATCGAAATCGTTTTAAATTTAGAATTCGAAGTTCGAAGTGGATATTACAGCCTACGAGGAGAAAATTGCTAGTGGAGGATAGCGGCATTATTTACCGGCACTGTTTCCAATTTGTTATTTGAAGTTCACAATGGACAGCCTATGACTGAAGATTGTCTGTGCAGGTCCATGCGTTTGTATAGCCCCATATAACGGTACCTCCCGATATTCGATACTCTGTTGAGTTAAGCGACTTTATTCACCGGAAATGTTTCAAATTTGATATTTGAAGTTCCAAAGGGACAGTACAGCCTAAGACAGAAAATTGACTGTGCAGGTCCACGTCCCTGTATAGCCCCCATATAACGGTACCACGCGATATTCGGTATTTTGATAATTTTAGCGACATTATTAACAGGAATTGATTCAAATTTGGTATTTGAAGTTCGTAATGGATACCACAGCCTATGATAGACAATTGTCTTGGCAGGGGATGGATTCTTGTTCTATGAAAATATGAAATGAAAAATGTTTCGTTTATAAAATGTTTATTAGACATTTATTTCCTTTATAAAAGTTTTCATTTGACATTTTCATAGATCAAGAATCGAGGCTCAGGTCAACGTTTTGTTGTAGCACTCATACAGAAAATACCTCCCTATATTCGGTATTTTGATGATTTTAGCTACTTTGCCATGTTTTTTTTTTTAAGTTTCGCATTTGAATATTGTAATGGCTTATGACAAAAGTTGCCTATGCAGGTCTACGTCGTCGTATTGACCCTAATATAATGGCTAAATTCGATATTTTTAAGATTTTGACAGAATTTTTAACGGATTTTTTTTTTTTGGAAAATTGCCAAGATCTTTCCAAATGGTGGAGGGTATTTAAAGATCGGACAGGCTGAACTGAAAGATTTTTTTTTTTATATGGAGTGGAAATGTAGATTTCTTTTCTTTGATGGCTTATAATGAAATGTAGTGAGGAATATTTTAGTCTTTGATGTCATCCTCCTAAAACTATGTTTTGTTGCAGAATCTCACACAAACTACGGATTTTACTCTAAAATGTGTTATTTTATTATATTTGAATTCCTCCCGTTAAGGTAGGATTAGATTTTTGACGTCCTCTAGGACCTATGGTACAATTTTATGACAAATAATTTTGTTTGTTTTGACTTCTACTAGAATTGTGATTTATTTTTAAAACAATTGTGATTATTTCAAGCCTAGACCTGATGAAAAATATTTCATTTCAAATGAGTCACACTGTTGTTGCTGCACTGTTAGCTAAATGGCAAACATCAGGCAAAACAATACCAACTCACAAATGTATCACTCCCTCAAGCAAAACATTCATTCGTTCATTCATTCATTCGACGAGAATGCTCTTCCAATTTTTTTGGTGTAGCAGATTTTATTTTGTTCATTATTCTGTTGTTATTTAGTCGTACTTGTTGTTGCTCTTGTTATTTTTATTATATAACATTTTACATTGCAATACTGTCATTCATTCATTCATTCATTCACTCGCGGTCTTTTGTCCCGACGCTGATTCATACGCCCGCCATTTGGTGGGCAACGGTGTGTGTGTGTGTGTGTTTTTTTTTTTTTTTTTGGTGGCATATCAGAGTAACACTAGAAAGGACTATCACTTTATTGCGGATATGTACGAATGACTGGATGGCTTATGGTGGTTGTACTGACGGACGTGTTAGGTAAGGTAACTAGGTATGCAATGATGTTGCATTGCAATGCAGTGCACATTCCATTCGAACGGCATATCTCAGGTGGCTTAAGGTGTAGTTTATACGAGTTATCTGTAAAATTCCACGCTGTATTTTGAGCGCTGACAATTGTCTTGAGCTCATGGAATGGAAGATTTGAAAATCAAAAAAAAAAAAAAAAAAATCGTCGATACTTGGGGTTATTTCACAGAGAAATATTGCGATTATAATAGAGTACTCAAAGGAATATTTTTCAGGATTCGTCACAGATCACGAGAATCAACAGCCAAACGAAACGGCTGAAGCTAGAATCTTCAAATTATGCACTAGGGTCAGTCTTGGTACGTAGGCTGGGTTTTGGAAAAAGTACTAAAATGTAATAAAAACAAGTAAAAAAGTATCGGTCGGTTTTGCCGACAGATATATACCCTCAGCCAATGTTCGATTATTAAAAATATTTTGACTTCTGTTATGATTATTCAAATGTTGAAACCTTTATGCAGTTGGTTCCGATGGAATTGGCGAATAATGGCCATTTCGTGTCGGACCTGAAATAAATATGATATAAATATTGCGACGTGCTAGGTTTGGACTGTCTTGTGTTAATGAAAATTTTGGGATTTACCAAGTCTTGAATAGAATCGGATGTCAATTTTGCTTTTTATGTGCTTCATGGATATTAAAAATTTTGAGCCTTTGTGGGAGAGGTGCCAGAAGGAGTGCACCGATATATCCAATCTTCACAACGGATCTTTTGTTAGTAGAAATAATGGGATGTGTGAAATATATAGCGAACCTGATGCTCATTTCGGATTTTTAGTTATTCAAAACATTGGCCCTTTGTGGGGAAGGTAGCAAGAGGAATGGTCCGATCTCTTTAACAGATCCTGTGTTGATAAAAAAATATTCAGATGTGTCAAGTCTAAATGGAATCCGATGTTAATTTCGCGTTTTATGAGCTTAATGGATATTCAAAATTTCGACCTTTTGTGGGGGAGGTACCAGAAGGAGTGGACCGATATATGGCATCTTAACACCAGATCTTTGGTTTATGAAAATATTGGGATGTGTGAAATTTGACGACAATCGGATTCTTACATCACATTTTATAAAAGTTATAATTATTCAAAATTTTGACCCTTTGTGGGGGAGTTACTTGTTGGAGTGGACCGATATTATTTATTATTGTACCTGACCTAGAACTGATGCAAATATTAGGATTTGCTAAGTTGAAGCAAACCGGGATTATCGCTTCTCTTTATGTGCAGAAAAAATATATATTTTTATGTTTTTTTGAAAATATTGACCATGTGTGGGGGAGGTACCAGCCAGACAGACGGACGGACATCGCTAGATCGACTCCAAATGTTCTGAAATGGATATGATCTAAAGAGACCTAGGGTCTAAAACCGTTATTTCGACTAGGCACATTTTGGCCGTATCAAATGATATATACCCTCTGTAGCCATATGGCTGAGGGTATAATGTAAACATTTGAATTAAACAAATGGAATGAGGTCGATTTCTGATATCTGGTATCTGATCAGTTACTCTGATGGATGTACCAAAGCGTTTTTGGGAATTCGAACTTTAAGAAAAAATTCTAAAATGGTACCAAACTTTTAAAATGATACAATTTAAGATTATGTGATCGGATAGAGCTAAAAAATGGTATGAGAATAAAGATCGGAAAGAATATTTGATATACGAAGGTGGTTTCGGAAATGTGTGCAAACTGTACTAAAAGGTACTAATTCGAACCGATGTGGTTAAGGATGAATTAATGAAGCTAATATTTGGAAATTTTGGTGGTAGGTTTGTGATAAAGAGGTTGTTCTGCAAATGCGTTTTACAAGTGCAAGGAAAGTACTAAATGTGGTACAATGTGGCATCGGGTGAGCAAATACTGCTTGAAATCTAAAATTTGGTATTAGGGTAGCTGTTCATGAGTAGTTTGAACATATGGAGGTGCTATTGGAAATGTGTACTATTGTTGTACGAAAAGTACTAAATAGTACTACATTTGGTATTGGCTGAAGGGATAAGGCTGGAATCCTCATTTATATTGAGGTCTCTGCTGATATCTAAGATATGATATGGTTTCGGAGATGTTTACTATAATTGTACAAAAAGTACTAAATAGTACCAAAATTTATTATTGGGTGAAGGGATAGATATACAATTCTGAAATTTGATGTTAAGATTACTAATGCTATCTGTGTTTGAGATTTGGGTGTGGTTTGGGAAACGTGTACTGCAATTGTACGAAAAGTACTAAATAGTACTAAACTAAGTATTGTGTGAAGGAATAGAACTGGAATCCCGAAATTTAATACACATGTCACTGTTGTTGTCTGTGATTGAGAGAAAGAACTGGTTTTAGATATGCATACAACAATTAAACGAAAAGGACTAAATAGTACTAAATTTGACATTGAGTGAAGGAAAAGAACAGGAAGTGTACTAATAGTTCCTTTAATGAAAAATAAAGTGGTAAAAGCCTGAAATGAAGGTCACTATTGGTGTCTGAGGTTGTGGTATGGAGATTGTATTGAAGATATGTACTGTAATTTCGTGTAAAGTACTAAATGGTACTAAATTTGGTATTAGGTGAAGGAATAGAGCTGAAACAAATTGATATTGAGGAATCTGTTGGTATCTGGAGGTTGTTTTGGAAATGTATACTATATTTTTACGAAAAGTACTAAATAGTACTTAATTAGATATTGGGTGAAGGAATCGGGCTGGAATCCTCAAATTTCATATTGAGCTTTCTGTTGGTATCTGAAATTAAGATGTAGAGGAGTTTTTGGAAATGTGTACAATAATTGTATGAGAAGTACTAAATAGTACTAAACTTGGTATTGGGTAAAGGAATAGAGCTGAAATCTGAAATTTGACCACATGTTACTTTTGGTGTTTGTGCTTAAGACATGTAGGTGGTAATTGTTCGAAAAGTACTAAATAGTACTAAATTAAATGTTGGGTGAACGAAAAAGGCTGGAAAACTAAGAGCTGAAATATTAAGATCACTGTTGGTATCTGAGGAACTAAATAGCACTAAATTACGTACTGGGCGAAGGAAGTATTGAATTGTAAGGTTGGGGGTTGTTTTGCATTCGTACTATAATTGTACGAAAAAAAAACTAAATATAACTAAATGTGAATGTGAAGGAATAGGGATTAACTCCCGAAAATGTGACATTGGGATCTCTGTTGGTATCTGGGATTGAGGTATGGAGGTGGTTTCGGTAATGTGCACTAAAATTGTACGAAAAGTTCTAAATTGTACTAAATTTGGTATGGAGTAAAGGAATAAAGATACAGTTTTGACATTTGATATTTAAATTACAGATGCTATGTGTGTTTCAGATTTGGAGGTGATTTCGAAAATGTGTACCATAATTGTACGAAAAGTAATGAATGGTACTATATTTGGTATTGGATGACGAAATAGAGCTGAAATCCTGAATAGGTCACCTTTAGCACAAATTATGGCCTTCAAACGGCTCTGCGTTATTTCGGCCAATTCCCGGCGAAGCGCTTACTTGAGGTGATCGACACTTTGGTATTTATACCCTACACTACATAGTGGTAAGGGTATTATGTCTTTGTGCATTTGTTTGTAACATGGAGAAGGAAGCGAGATAGACCCATAGTTACTTTTGAGGATCTCCATAGAATCACTTTCTGAGTTGATTTATGCATGTCTGTCCGTCCGTCCTTCTGTCCATGTATTCTTGTGAACAAAATCCAGGTCGCATTTATTATCCGATTGAGATTAAATTTTCCAAACAACATTTGTTTGTCTCAAGGACGAACTCTATTGAAATTGGAGATAATCGGTAAAAATTTACATATAGCTCCCATATATATCTTCGTCCGATTTGCCTTTTATTGTGCACTAAACGTATAATATCAGCCCGAATAGTATGAAATTTTGCAAATACAACCAAATTTGGCCTGAAAATAAGTATGCCAAATTTGATCGAAATCGGTTCAGATATAGCTATAGCTCCCACATATATTGTTCATCCGATTTGTTATTTTTGTCCTCCGCAGCCGTAATATGCAATCTGTAACAACAATTTTCGCAATAATATTCAGCATTTATTCTGGTGTCACGGGCGTTAAATACGAGCGGAGAGCGACAATCGGCTGTTATGACGGCCCACACCATCACCATGGCCGGTGTTTGAGTTCTGGTGGCCAACCCTGACCTCTTTGCGATCATTGTGTTTTTTTTTTTTTTTTTTCAAACAGCTGGACAACGAACGTTTTCTCATCTGAGCGGAGAAAACCAAATTCCGCAGTGCACCACTTTCGGCCAAGTGAAGCCACTCTTTAGTTCTTTGAGTCTATATTCTTTCTGTGGCGATGTAAGTTCTTGCACTTTTTGGAATTTCAATGGCTTTACCCTGAGCTTATTTTTCAATACTTACCGAATGGAATATTGCGATACGTTCAGCTCACGAACAATTTTTCGCCACTGTGACGCTGGTTTCAATCACGGTCGCTTCTTTACTCTTCGAACCATTTCTGCTGATGTTGCTGTTCTCTTTCGTATACTTCCTTGACGTCGGGCTACGCTACCAGTATCACGGTAACGAGCGATGATACGAGACACAAAAGATTTATTCACATTTAAATGCTGGAGTGCTCTAACGATAGCCACTTCCAGGGGTTTTCCAGCCAAATAAAAAGAAGTCGCACTATCACGCTTGAATTCCATTACGAATAACTTTTTTTCTGGAAAACTCTCCCCAAAATGTTTTTGTACGCTTGTAAACAATATTATGAGCTGTCACTGGAAAAATTTTAACAGCTGTCGGATGAGTGGCTTCGAAATGACAGCAGTCTGAAATTGGATGCAGTTTCATTTTTTCATCTGACCCTGTATATAACCCTGAATTTTTACCAATATTTTTTTTTTCCAGATATAAAATTTTTTTTCAAAATATATATTTTTCTCAAAATCCCAATATTTTTATAAAATTTTTCAAGCTTCTTATCAACGAAAAATTGAACACCTCTGGATTTTTTTGGGTAGATGTATGCGGCTTTTGTTGATTTTGTTAGAAACAGACAAAAGGCTATTTGCGTATACCCCAAGATATGGGGGACATAAATACAACAACGTCATGTCAAATGCCATGGGCGCACCTATGTCGCAAAAACACATACTCACACACACGCACCCCCACAATCTCCTAACACTTTACTTTCAAGCACTTGCCCGTGGCAATACTTGGGCCTGTGTGTGCGTCTGCTTTGTTGCTTTTGGGCTGATAGTACTCACATAAATAGATACGATTTAAAATTTCCTTTTATGCGTCAGTTCTAACAAAGCTAGGGCTTTTGGTTATTATTTAAATGCGGGTGTGTGTGTGCGTTTAAAGGGTACTTCTGAGGTTGTATAAGTTTGCTTAAGCGTTTTCATTCTTACCGCGCTGTTTGTTTTTTTCTTCTTCTCTAAGAAAATGCGATACTAACATCAGATTTAGAAAAACGACGTGGAATCTAAGGCGTTTCTGGGGGAAAATACCCGAACAATAACGGAAACAAAGATAAAGCTTAAAAAGATCTGTCTCACAGCTATTAGAGAATGTTAAAATGACAATCTCAAAAGATATGGAAAGTAAAACGGAATTCAATAACATTAGACCTGCTTTCCATAACCTCAATACCGAATGTAGACTTTTCCAAGAATGAGGACACATTTACGTTTCAATATACGTAGGTATGTATGTATGTAGTTACGTGGGTGTGTAACATGACATAACTCCAAAAAAAGTGAAATGCAAACCATTTTTAGATACCACCATTTTACCAACCCAGCCCAGTCCAAAATACAATCTCTAACCGAATAAAAACTCAGATTTTTAATTAAAACAAGGTTTGGCTTTACACTCAGCCTATCTTTATTTCTTGTAGTTGTTGGTGTTGTCGTTTTTGTGTTTTTCCGAAAAAAAGTGAAACTACCAATAGCCTATAATAGCAGTCGATATTGATATGACTGTTGTAGGAGAGGACAAGTATTGCGGTTGATTGGATATTTCAACAGCACAATAATTGTGCCATGTGGTATTGTTGTCTTTGCTTTAATGTTCGGTCATTGAGTCGGAACCAAATATTAATTTTGAAAAAGTGCACAAGGATAACACATATTTTTCTTGAAAACCTACTAAAAAAATTAAGATATGAGCTCCGATAATCATAGAAAAAAACTAAAAAAAATGAATTTCTCAATAAAAATTTTTGGAACTACTTGACGAGTGCATGATATGAACCGAGGAACCGAGTCTCATCAAATGAAAAAAATTGGTTGAATTTGGAAAAATCCTCTGAACTTTGTGGTGATATAACATATTTTGTGCACAAAAACCTAAAATCGAATAAAGATATGTATGGGAGTTAAGTCCAAATCTTAATAAAACTTAGCGGAGTTATATCTGAGCTAAATCCTATGTATGGAACCAAATATCATTGTTGTAGAGTGTACGTACTTATACGTTTGTAGTATTTACTTCTTGGCGAAATTCGGTCGTATGTGGCGAAATCCATTCCACTTGGATGACATATGGCGCACAATAAAATTTAAATTGACGAAGATTTATAAGGGAGATAAACTCTAAATACCCTCCACCATTTGGAACGAATTTGGAAATAAAAACCTTAAAAAATTCTGTTCAAATTTTAAAACTACCGAATATAGCCGTTTTATTGGTGTCTATAAGACGTGAATCTACATAGGCCATGTTTGTCATAAGTCATTACAAAATTCAAATTCGAAACTTGAAATAAACGGTGAATAATGTAGCTAAAATCATCGAAATACCGAAGACCTGGACCAGCATAGACAATTTTCTGTTATAGGCTGTAGCATCCATTACGATCTTCAAATACGACATCTCAAACAATTTCGGTGAGTATTGTACCTAAACTCGTCAAAATACCGAATATAGGGAGGTACTGGGATCTATACGCAGACATTTACCTGCACAGACAATTTTCTGTCTTAGACTGAATTATCCATTGCGAACTTCAAATACCAAATTTGAAACAATTCCGGTGAATAATGTCGCTAAAATCGTCAAAATACCGAATATTGGGAGGTACCGTTATATGGGGGCTATACGAAGACCTGAACATGCATAGACAACTTTCTGTCACAGGCTGTAGTATCCTTTTGGAACTTAAAATACCAAATTTGAAACAGTCCCGGTGAATAATGTCACTAAAATCATCGAAGTACCGAATATGGGGAGGTATCGTTATATGGGGCCTATATGAAAACGTGGACTTACATGGTCCATTTACGAACTTAACCTGTCTACTGAAAAAATAAATATGTGTGCAAAACTTTAGCCTTCTATCTCAATTCGTTCGAAATATAGTGTGATTACAACAGAGAGACAGACGGACATCGCTAAATCGACTTAAAATTTTACGCTGATCAAGAATATATATACTTTGTTTGGTCTGACATGAGCATTTCGAGTAGTTACAAACGGAATGACAATGTTAATATACCCTCCATAGTATGGTGGAGGGTATAAAAATATTAAAAAATATTTTTTAAAAATCAATGTTAATGATGTATGATTGAAAATCCTGAAATAAAACACGAATATTCTTTGCAAAATATTCTTCTAAAAGTCAGCAAATGGTCATTCAAAAATATTTTTTTTAAATCTAATGCCCTTGAAAATTAGTTCTAAAAATACTTAGTACTTCACAAATTTACCCACCCATATGGCTACAGGCTCTTATGAGGCTTGTTTGCTTCATCGAAATAACGGTTTTAGACCCTAGGTCTCTTTGGACCAAATCCGTTTTAGCACATTTGGAGTCGATCTAGAGGTGTCCGTCCATTCGTTTGCCAGTCTGGCTAGTGGGCACAGGGTATCCGATTCGATCCAAACTTGATACATTATCAAACTAAGATCGGTGAATTATATCGGTCCACGATTTCTGGTACTACCCAGTTTAAATTTTTTAAACAAAATTATTGATCTGATAGAACAAGAAAGGATCATCCAAATTTGTGCAAACTTTATAAATCCAAATTTTTGTAATGGCCACTCCATCAAGTACCTTCCTCTCAAAGGTTCGAATTATTACATATTATAAATCTTATTAAATGTGAAAAAAGAGTCCGATTATCGTAATATTTCGCATATCCCAACATTTTTTACAACAGAAATTCTGAAATACATTTGGAATATATAGGCCCATCTCGTAGGAAAATGTTGAATAAATGCTCATAAAACACGAAACACATATTGTATTCACTTCAAATCCCATTTTACACATCACAATATTTCTACTAATATAAGGTCCTCGGCCAACTCCTTCTGATACCTTGTTTAAAACTGTCAATATAGGTCTAAGTTTTGTATAGTCCCCATATATATCCATCTGAATTGTTTCGTATTTCAATATCGTAATAGTCTAAGACAAAAATTACAGGTCCAAGTTTTCGAATAGGTCACAAAACAAATGTTACCTCATACAGGGCAGGATAAAAAAAATCAACGAACTTCAGACTGCTGTCATTTTCGACAGCATTTTCCAGAAAAAAGTTATTCGTGATGGAATTCAAGCGTGATCGTGTGATTTCTTTATATTTGGCTGGAAAACCATAAGTGGCTATCGTTAGAGCACACCAGTATTTAAATGTGAATAAATCTTTTGTGACTCGTGCCATCTCTCGTTACCGTGGTAGCGTAGCAAACACGCTAACATTTTGGCCGCAGACCTTACACATTCCAACAGTACTCAGCAGCATCGCACTCACCACGCGCCACCCAACAATGGTTGCAAAATAAGGTTCCTCGCTTCATTTCCAGCGCACAATGGCCACCAAAATCTCCGGATACCAATCCGTTGGACTATTGTGTCTGGAGTATTTTGGAAAGTAAGGTTGGCACTAAAAAATACCAAAGTGTCGATCACCTCAAGCAAGCGCTTCGCCGGGAATCGGCCAAAATACCGAAGAAAAGAAAAAAACTTATTTTAAAATTTGATGCTATTTTCGACATTTTTTGCTTTTATTCAATAAAATTTCAAAAAGATGTTAAAATTATGGCAATTGACTTTGTTACAGACTTTTTTTTATCTCACACTGTATAGGGAGGTACTGTAATATGGGGGCTATACCTAAATGTGGAATTATATAGCTCAGACAGACCAAACACACAATTTAATAAAATAATATCAACTTAGTTCAATTCGTACGAAAGCTATAATGATTTCCACAGGCAGACAGATAGACGGACGGGCATTGCTAGTAATGAATATATATATACTTTGTGGGGTCTAAAAAGTATATTTTGAAATATACCCTCCATACTATAGTGGACAGTATATAGGAACACGCTGATTGGCCTTGAAAATATTTTTTTTAAGAGTCCAAGTTAATAGTCCTCTATAAAATATATTTATACCCTCAACCTTACAATGCAGGGTATATTTAATTTGTCACATACATTCCCAATCGGAATTTAATGATAAGGCGATTTAGCGATGTCCGTGTTTCTGTCGGTCCGTAAGTGTGTCTGTATGTTCAAATCACGATAGAGACCTCATTGTTTAATCTAGACCTTTGAAATTTAGCACAAAGGTTTATATTGTATGCTGGCTGATTGATGCTGGTACTTTGAAAGACCTTACAACGAACTTAGTCCGAAAACCATGAACTTCAGAAGTCTTTGGAAAGGGGTTTCTAAAAAAGTACGGAATCCTTAGAAAAAATATTTAAGAAGTTGATGAAAATGGACCTCTTGGTCCTTAGAAAAAAAAAACATTTTTGAACATTTGAAAAATCACTTTTGAAAATCCATAATGATCCTTTCTTGGTCCTTTGAAAAATATTTTTTAAAAACCAACATTGATTATTTCTAACCGTCTTTGAAAAGTATATTTTTGAAGGTCCTTAAAAAAAGTCTTAAAAAATTATATTTTATTTTTATGGTTAATTTTTTATTATTTATTAATTTATATATTTATTTATTTATTTTTTTTTTTTTTTAAATAAATATCTCACCTTCATATTTGCTACAAGTCCACTAATTGGTATAGCCCATATAAAAGTACCTCAAGATTTTCAGTACTTTGAAGGTCCTTATAACGAACTTAGCAGTAATACCGAAGTTCTATGGGCCTTTTTAAGTTTTTTTCTAATAAATACCAAATCCGTAGAAAAAAATATTTAGGATGTTGATGAAAATAACCCATTGGTTTAAAAAAAAAATTATTTTTGAAAATTTGAAAGAGTACTTATGTAAAATGATCCTTTCCTGGTCCTTTGAAAAATATTTTTTAAAAAATCAACATTGATTTTTTCTGAACGTCTATTTTATTTTTATGGTTATTTTTTTATTATTGATTTATTTTTTATTTTTTGTTTATTTATTTTTTTTTTTTGGGAAATAAATATCGCACCTTCATACTTGCTACAGGTTCACTAATTAGTATAGCCCATATAAAAGTACCTCAAGATTTTCAGGCCCTTATAACGAACTTAGCAGTAATACCGAAGTTCTATGGGCCTTTTTAAGTGTTTTCTAAAAAATACCAAATCCTTAGAAAAAAATATTTAGGATGTTGATGAAAATAATCCATTGGTTTAAAAAAAAAATCATTTTTGAAAATTTGAAAAAGTACTTATGAAAAATGATCCTTTCCTGGTCCTTTGAAAAATATTTTTTTAAAAACCAGCATTGATTTTTTTCTGATCGTCTTTGAAAAGTATATTTTTGAGGGTCTTTAAAAAATAAGTTTTAAAAAATTATATTTTATTTTTAGGGCTACTTTTTATTATTTATTTTATTTATATATTTTATTTTATATATATTTTTTTTAAATCTCGCACCTTCTTGGTCCTCCCAATTCACTGGCCACAGTCAGCTGTATTTTTTGTTTTTGCATTCACAATGAATGGATGCAGCCTGTCTACGTTGCAATCTATCAGCCATCCATCTCTACTCTTGGAATCATACCGCAACTCTTCATGGTAAATTGTTTGCTATTTCCATTACCACACAATCAAACATGGCATGGCATGCCCAAACATCCCCCTTACCTCCCTTTGCCAGTTTTCCACAACAGCAATCTAAATATTTCCATGTTGCCAGAAGTAGTAGCACCAGCTGGAACAGCATTGTACCAACAACGAAAATCGATTTCTTGTCAAGTTGCATTGATTGAACTTGCAACAAATAATAATAACAATAAAAAAAAGAGAGAGAGAGAGAGAGAGAAACCAACAACACCACCATCCTGCAACATCAACGAATATATGATTTTTCATTTAATATTCCAAACCAATGGATTGGCGATGCCTTCGTGGCATGGAGGCCAAACTATGCCAGCATTTCAAGTCCATTCGACTGTGTGTGTGCGGAAAATAAAATTTTCTCCGGTTATCAGTCAACAACAAGGAAAATGCAATAGCGATTTTCAATCGGATAACTGATTTCAATGACATTTTCTAAATGGTTATGGCGAGGCAAGTGGCCCTGCTGCCGCCGCCGCCGCCGCCGCTTCATTCCATGTTACCACGACTGAAGTGTATTGCAGTGATTGTGCCGGAGATAGAGGGTCCATGCCGCCAAAAAGTGGCAACCAAAAAATACTTTTTGCCGAATTATTGCCTGTCGACATTCATCCACTAAACAAGACCACTGAAATGAATGCCAAAGTATTTGTGAAGAGGCTGCTATTGCATGGCTGGCGACATTCTTGTTGGTGTTGTTTCTTGTTTTTCCGAGATATCTTGTAGCCAGCCTTTCGTCTCTCTCCCCTTTACCCTGCTTGACAATTTCGATAATAGTTTATTGGATCAGAGCATCCCTTGGCCTGTATATATATATGGGTATACAGATGGTCATGGTGCCATTTTACATCAATGTTGTTCCAGTTACAACTGTTTCACATACGTTCCATCTCTCCCAGTTCCTCTCTTCCCATTCTCTCGTTGCCTACATATGACCCACCGAATGACTGCCCCACAGAATTTCATGCTCATCACTATCGCATCACTGAAACTCATTCAGGGTTTTAGATAAAAATTCACAAAAGGGTCATCGAATCGTTCTGCTTGTCCACAAGCATAATGCTAGGTACTTTGGACATATCCCTGTCTCTCTCTTCCCTTTTTCCCCTTCTCTCACCCCTTTGACTGTATTGCAGCCACTCGACCAGTGGATTTGTTTGCTAAGGAGGTGTTATGAATCTTAAGCTGTTACTTCACCCCAAAATGGATTGAACAGCCATTTGAATTGAATATTGAGTACTGCATCAGTCCGGTTGCAATTGAGATGGTTATCAAGGAAAAGTGCAGCTATTCTTTTGGCAGATTTGTGTGTTTGTCGAAGATTGTAGTTTATGAGATATTTAAATTTTGGGAAAATTTAAAGGCAAAATTGCATAGCAATACGGTTCGGACATAGGATGGAATATTTCAACCTCAATTGATAGAAAAAAGATGAGCGACTTAACCAACAGCGAAAGGTGTCGTATAGTGGTTGGTGCGTGGCACTTTCCTAGATTTTAAAAACAATTTTTGATTCTGAAGGTCTTTGAAGAAGTACTTGTGAAAAATCTACAATGGTGATCCATGAAAAGATATTTTTAAAAAATCCAAAATTATTTTTCTGACGTTCTTTGAAAAATATATCTCACAGAAATTATTTTTTATAGTTTGCATATCAATACGGTTCAGGCATAGGATGTAATATTTCAACCTCAATTTATGCAAAACATGTGTGGAGAAAGATCGAGGAGAAAGATCGCCCAGGCGAAATGGCTGAAGCTGGAATCCTGAAAGTTTAGGTGAGGGTAACCCTTGGTCCGAAGCGTTCAGATCAGGCAGGGTTTTTAGAAATTCGCACTATATTAGAAAAGTATTAAATGGTAATAGACATGACACCCTTTGTATTTGAGGAAGCAGTGGAGCTAGAACTCTTAAATTTGGAAATAGGGTCACGGATGGAGTGTACAGGGTGAGATAAAAAAACTCCAACAAAGTCACACGCCATCATTTTTATATATTTTTTTTTTTTTTTTTCAAATTTTATTGACAGAAAGTAAAAAATATCGGAAATAGCATCAAATTTTAGAATAATTTTAGATTTGTTCGAATTGGTCACCTTTGGCGCAAATTATGGCCAATTAAACCATCACACGCTGCCCGAATCTTGCTCTGCGGTATTTTGGCCCATTCCCGGCGAAGCGCTTGCTTGAGGTGATCGACACTTTGGTATTTTTTAGTGGCAACCTTGCTTTCCAAAATACTTCAGACACAATAGTCCAACAGATTGGTATTCGGAGATTTTGGTGCCCATTGTGTGGTGGCTGGATATGAGGCGGGAAACCTCATTATGTAACCATTATTGGGTGGCGCGTCCTGAGTGCGATAGTGCTTAGTCCTATTGGAATGTCCAAGTTTTGCGGCCAAAATGATTGCGTACCTAAGGATTTAATACACCCTCCAGAATATTTTCGCGAAAATATTCGGCATTTATTCTGATGCCACGGTCGATTAATACGAGCGGAGAGCGACCATCGGATGTAATGGCGCCCCCACACCATCACCATGGCCGGGGCTTGAGTTCTGGTGGCCAACCGAAGGTGCGCATTTTCTGCTGACCTCTTTGGCAAGTAAACACTATCACGTTTGTGTGTTTACAAACTGCTGGACAACGAATGTTTTCTCATCGGCGAATACCAAATTCGGCATTTCAACACTTTCGGCGTGCGAATCTTCTTTCTGTTGCGGTATTTCTGGAATTTCAATGGCTTTACTCTGATCTCATTTTTAAATATTTGCCGAATGGAATGTTGCGATATGTTCGGCTCACGAGCCATTTTTCTGCCACTGAGACGCGAGTCTCGATAAAGTCGCTTCTTTACTTTTCGAACCATTTCTGCTGATGTTGCTGTTTTCTTCCCTCCACTTCCTTGACGTCGGGCTACGCTACTAGTGTGACGGTAACGAGCGATGGTACGAGATACAAAAGATTTATTCACATTTAAATGCCACTTGTGGTTTTCTACCTTGAAATGACAGCTGTCTGAAGTTAGTTGCAGTTTTTTCATCTCACTCTGTATTTCAACCTCAATTGGCAGAAAATATGTGACAAATAAATACTAGATCGTAATAAAAGAGTAAAGTAATTGACTGACTGACTAAATTACTGATTGACTTAACGACTCACCAACACCCAGACGAAGCGGCTGAATCTAGAATTTTGAAATTTTAGGTGAAGACCACTCTTGGTCTTGGCTTGATTTTTGATACTAGAACTGTACGAAAAATTAAAAGGTATTCAATATCTTACCCTCTGTATTTAAGGAAACAGTAGAACCATAACTCTCATGTTTGGAAATAGGGTCACTTATGGAGTATATGATATATGTACCAAAGGGTGTTTGGAAATTCGAACTATAAGTGTACGAAAAGTACTAAAATGTACTAAATTTGGTACCATTTCGTATGATGTGAACATGGTTAGAACTTAAAACTTTAAATTTTGAATGAGAACCAAGGTTGAGGGTTAGAATCGATGTAAGGAGGTAATTTTTTGGATCACTTTTTGTGCGATAGGTTTAGTATATGGAGGTCAATTTGGAATTATTTATTAAAAAAGCACTAAATGGTATTAAATTTGGAATTTGAGAAAGGAAAAAAGTAGGAAATCTTAAATCATTATGTTTGCAGGAGAGCCAGTCTTGATGTGTAGGCTAGTATTAAGGCTGGCTTTTTGAAAATTCGTACTAAAAGGTTAAGATAAGTTAAACAACTCGAAATGAGGTAGAATTCTGAAATTTGAAAGTTGGTTTTGGGTGAGATAAAATTCTGAAAATTGATATTTAAATTTCTTATGTTATCTGTGTTTGAGATTTTCGGGTGGTTTGGACATGTGTCCCATGTTTGTACAAAAAGTACTAAATTTAGCATTGGGTGCAGGTATAGAACTGAAATCCTGAAATTTGATTTGATGATACTATTGGTGTCTGTGGTTAAGATATGAAGGTGCTATTGGAAATTTGTACTGTAATTGTTGGAAAAGTACTAAGAGGTACTTTTTGGGGTATGAAAACGTAAGTTACTAAATGGTACTATTGGTATTGTTCGAAAAGTACTAAACAGTACTAATTTACCCTCAGTAATACGGATACAGAGGGTAAATATCATTTAATACCACCAAAACGTCTCGCATTGAAATAATGTTTTAAGACCCTTGGTTTCTTCAGACAAAATCCGTTTCAGGACATTTGGAGTCGATCTAGCGATGTCCGTCCGTCTGTCTGGCTACCTGCTGCGCACGATAACCTTCGAAGAGAGTACCTGGTTTTGTCCAAACTTGGTGCATCGTAATGTTATTATCAAACTTAAATCGAGTTCGGAGGTGAGCAACATCGTTCCACATCTTCTGGTGAGTCCCGCACAAAAGGTGACGCCCCTCCTGGTACCACCCCCACAAAGGGTCAAAGTTTTGTATATCCAAATTTATTATAAAATCCGAAATAAGCATCCGGTTCTCTTCAAATTACACACATCACATTATTTCTACCAACACAAGATCTGCTGTGAAGATGGGTAATATCGGTCCACTCCTTCTGGTGCCTCCCCCACAAAAGATCTAAATTTTCCAAATTTTAAAAATTATGATTGTTTTCAAATTACACACATCACAATATTTTATTAACCCAAGGTCTGGTGTGAAGATGGCATATATAGGTCCACTCCTTCTCCACCCCAAATAGGGTCAACATTTTGAATATCCGTGAAGCTCATAAAGAGCGAAATTAACATCCGACTCCATACATCTCAATATTTCCATCAACATAAAGTCTGTTATAAAGATGGTAGATATCGGACCATTCCTACCTGGTACCAAAGGGTCAAAGTTTTGAATAACTAAAATGATCAAAAAAACCGAAATAAGCATCCGATTCTCTTCATACTTCACATTATTCACATTATTTCCACTAACACAAGATCTATTGAGAAGATGGGATGTATCGGTCCACTCCTTCTGGTACTTCCCCACAAAGGGTCAAAATTTAGAATATCCGTAAGGCTCATAAAACGCGAAATTGACATCCGATTCCATTCAGACTTTGTACATCTCAATATTTCTATCAACAAAAGATCTATTATAAAAATGGTAGAAATCGGACCATTTCTTCTGCTACCTCCCACACATAGGCTTTACGAAGTTGAAAAACAAAACCCTCAGAGAATGTGAAATGACCATCTAACTCTCTTCAAATATCACACATACAAACATTTTTCTAACACAAGGTCTGTTGTGAATATGAGATATATCTTCTGGCACATCCGCCAAAAAGGGTCACAATTTTCAATATTCTTATCTGTCATAGCATGCGAAACAAGACAGCGATTCTTTGCCTGAGCCAGAAACCTGAATTGAATATGGAGAAATAAATAAATAAATTTCCCAAATTATATTGAAATCGGTTCAAATTTTGGATATAGCCCTCATACCTATTTTTGACCGATTCTGGTTATTTGATACACCAAACACGATACGTATGTCCGATTCCAATGAAATTCGGCGAAAGCGACTAACTTTGGTATACAAATAAATTTGTCATATTGGGGGTTCAGATTTGGATATACAGGGTGAGATGAAAAAACTGCAACAACTTCAGACTGCTGTCATTTCTAAGCTACTCGTCCGACAGCTGTTAAAATTATTCCAGCGACAAAGCATTTTGGTGTGAATTCCCAGAAAAAAAAAAGTTATTCGTCCAGTCCAGCATAAAAATGTGGATAAATCTTTTGGGTCTCGTACCATCGCCGGTTACCGGTAGCGTAGCCGGACGTCAAGGAAGTGGACGGAAGAAAACAGCAACATCAGCAGAAATGCCTCGAAAGTTAAAGAAGCGACTTGATCGAAATTCGCGTCGCAGTGGCCGAAAAATGGCTAGTGAGCTGAACATATCGCAATATTCCATTCGGCAAATATTGAAAACTGAGCTCGGGGTAAAGCCATTGAAATTCCAAAAAGTGCAAGAACTTACACCGCAACAGAAAGAAAATAGACTCAAAAGTGCTAAAGAGTTGGTTCGCTTGTTGAACTGCCGAAAGTGGTGAACTGCCGAACACCAAAATCTCCGGAGACCAATCCGTTGGACTATTGCGTCTGGAGTATTTTGGAAACAAGGTTGGCACTAAAAAATACCAACGTGTCGATCACCTCAAGCAAGCACTTCGTCGGGAATGAGCCATAATGCCGCAGAGCAACATTCGGGCAGCGTGTGATGCTTTCATTGGCCGTGTGAAGGCCATAAGTCGTGCCAAAGGTGAACAATTTGAACAAATTTAAACTTATTCTAAAATTTGATGCTATTTCCGATATTTTTTTTTTTTGCTTTCATTCAATAAAAATAAAAAAAGTATATAAAAATTGTGGCGTTTGATTTTGTTGCAGTTTTTATCTCACCCCGTATGTCTCAGAGTATCGGCAAACTCTTACTAAATAACCAGGAAGTTATAAATATTAGACATGCAGTTTTGGGGTGAAAGTCGGGCCTTGGAAGATATGTGGAAAATGCCAATTGAAGATATATTTAAAAACAAATATCACGATGAGTCTCTGACCTTACGAAATGATCTCTGACCTCTTATACGAAATGTACAATAGTGATCCATTCCTTTGGAACCTACTCCATAGAGGGAAAACAATTTGAATAATCATAACAGAAGTCAAAATATATTTATATTTGCCTCTGTCGGCGGAACCGGCTGATACTCTTGAACTTGTTTTATTTTCTTAAACAGTGGAAAAATTGGGCTGCTGATATAAATTACCAATTATTTTTTTTAAAAATAACACAAATTAATTACCACCTGCAAATACTTTATTTCGAAACATCAAACTTCATGAACTTATCTGCTGCCAGAACCTGAAATAATTTTCCAACTAATTATAAAGTATTTGTGTTACGACTTATCACCATGAAAATCTCCATTGTTTCCGAAAATTTCCAACACCTTTGCATAAAATGAGATTCGATAAATAACTGTCACTTCATTGCATAAATTAATTAATATTCACACCTCCCCCTCCCTCACTTACCTGCCGCCTGCAAAAAGCATTTTTCACAAAATAATAATGTCGACATCAAAGTAATTATCGGGGTATAAAGCCTTCCACCCCCACCCTCTTGCTCTCCATCCCCAGGAAAAGTGTCAAATTTTATCATGATTAATTAATTTAAATGAATGTATCTTATCTAGCCTTCCTGTGACACATCAGTTCAATGTGTCATGTAGAGGTCATAGAGGCTGTAAGCATCGGCATGCTTGCTTGCTTGTGGGCTTCCTTTCATTACTTTGCCGCACGACCTACAAATCTGTTTACATTACTGCCTGTCAATCTGGGTATTTAGTTAAAGGGGGTGTGGTTCGTAGGACAAATACACAATATTGAGTAATGAAACCCTTTGTTAGTTTTTTTTCGATCTTTCAAAAAAGCCTTTTATTTTCCCCTCCCCTCCCACCCCTTTTCTGTCGCATTGTTTTTGCCTTTGACACATTCGATAAACAAAAATTGACTATGACATGGAATAATTACAAGTCTCGACGTGTTGATTATTCCCGTAGACACAACATGTCATCAAATCCCCCACCCCGCAACACCGACACAACCTGCGTTTCAACAACAATTTGTGTGTGTGTGTTTTTTTTTTTTTTTTTGTATTTTCAAATCAACTGAAAATTGTTTTCAGTTGATTTGATTTGAAACCCCTTTTCAGCACAAAACAAAAATCCAATTGACAAAGAAAAATCACCAGAGGTTGCTTCATTGGTTGGTTGGCGGGTCAGTCATGTTTTGTTACGTGATGCCCGGAAAATTAGATACCTTGAACTAAATTAAAAACCACGCCAAGGCAGTAACTTCATGAATTGTGTAGCAAAGTTTGATTGAAATGCCAACAGCAGTGGCGTGTTGAGAGTGGACTGGTGTTGAGAGATATCATTCGTGGATATTTTGCACCAGGACACTGGATATTTGATACAGTTGCACTAACTGCTGCATTTTTGTTTATAGATGTGTGTGTGTGTGTGTGTGTGTGTGCGTGTGTGTGCGTGTGTGTGAAAACATGTCCATCGTCATCATAAAGAAGTAATTAAAATATTTTGTTCAACTTGCCAACGTGCTCTGCAGTCAAACATCGAACCTGATTTGTGTTTGCCGTTCATTACAGCAACGCAAATGTGACCCATTTGTTGGGAGAACACGATTTGCCGCATTTTACCCGACTGCACTTAAGATTAATTAGCTGCTAACATTGTTTTCGGCAACACGTATTCACTTTTCGGGGGAAAAAACGGAAAATCTTAAAAGGTCATCAGATGCAATAGAGAGAGATAATGGGGATGATGTTACAGTTCTGTTTGAGAGTTAATGTTCGTAATTTTGATCTGATTTTTATAGAATGTTGGCAAAAAGCTAACACTTTAGAGGGAACATCTTCGAAATATATATTTTTTTAAATAGTTTTGTGTTTTAAAATGTGTTTTAATATGATAATGGTCAGCTGGGATACTTTCCTGTATTTTTATAATGGAGGCCCAACAAATTTTTTGATGAATTTTTAATGGATCTTAAAGGCTGTTACCGTAACCGGCCGCAACCGCTCCTTAAGATCTTCTGGGCTGTAAACGCGTATTATCAAGAAATATACCCCATTTACCATATACTTCATATACCATCGTGGGTTCATAAGAGCTATTTTTCTCAACAGGACAACCATCATGGATCTTTTGGGACAATGGCCTATATCTTCCACAAACCATCGGCATGAGATATCAGCAATGCAGTTGTGACCTCTAAAAAATATTTTATAAAAAATGAAGTGAAAATTTTTCTCCATATCCTCTAAATTATAAATATTCATGATCAGCATAAAATTCTAAGTCGATTTAGTAATGTCCGTAAGCCTTTGGCACAATAGTTTGTATTGTGGCTAGGATAGTTGATATGGAAATATATCTTTGACATTTTCGTATAGCCTCCATATAACGGTACCTACATATATTCGGTAAATTTTTTCACGATTTTTTTATTCCCTCAGCCACAGAGGGTATATTTCATTTGATACGGTCAAAATATGCCTAGTCGAAATAACGGTTTTATATCCTTTTGACCAAATCCATTTCAGGCCATTTGGAGTCGATCTAGCGATTTCCGTCTCTCTGTCTAGCTGTTGCACACGATAACTCTCGAAGGAAGTATCCCATTTGGTCAAACCTGGTACATCGTAAAATTTTTGTCAAACTTAGATCGAGTTCAGATATGGAATATATCGGTCAACTTCTTCTACACAAATATAGAAAGGATAATCCGATTTTGCTCGAACTTTGCAAATCCTAATATATGCCTCAGTGCCAAATCGAGTACGAAAATGGACAATATCGGTCCACTCCATCAAGTATCTCCCCCACTAGGGGTCAACATTTTTAATAATTACAACTCTTATAAAATGGGATGTAAGAGTCCGATTGTCTTCAAAATTTCACACACCTCAATATTTTTATAAACCCAAGATCTGGTTTGAAGATGGGAAAAATCCGTCCACTCCCTCTGGTATCTACCTCACAAAAGATCAAATTTTGCAAAAAAAAAATATTTTTTTTTTTTTTGCACAGAAAGAGTAAGGATAATCCGATTTTGCTCCAACGTTGCAAATCCTAATATTTGCGTTATTGCTAGGTCAGGTGTGAAAATAGACAATGTAGGTCCACTACATGAAGTACCTCCTCCACAAATGGTCAAAATTTTGAATAATTACAACTCTCATAAAATGTGATGTAAGAGTCCGATTGTCTTCAAATTTCACACATCCCAATATTTATATTAACCCAAGGTCTGGTGCTAAGACGGGCAATATAGGTCCACTCCTTCAGGTACTCCCCCACAAATGGTCGAAATTTTCAAAATTATATATTTTCTGCACAGAAAGGGAAGCAATAATCTAATTTTGCAAATCGTAATATTTGCGTCAGTTCTATGTCGGTTGCCAAAATGTGTAATGTTGGTCCACTCCATCAAGTGCCTCTTCCACAAACGGTCAAAATTTTGAATGATTATAACTCTTAAAAATATGAATCTGAATGTGTTCATCCACACACATCCTACTATTTTTATGGACCCAAGATTTGGTAGTGAGACGGAATATATCGGTCCACTCCTTCTGGTACCTCCCCCACAAACGCTCAAAATTTTGAACATCCATGAAGTTCATAAAAACGAAATCAACATCCGATTCCATTCCAGACATGGTATATCTTAATATTTCCATCAACACAAGATCTGTTATAAAGATGGTAGAGATCGGACCATTTTTTTTTTTGCTACCTGGTGCACATAGGGTTCAAGATTTTGAAAAATATAAAAATTTATCATATAAAGTGAACTGAACTGAAATTTATTTAAATTAATTAAATTTAATTTTATTTAAAAATACATCAATTAATAATATATCTAACATCAATGTCTAAAATTTAAATTTTTGAAAAATTAAAAAAATTTTGGTTGAGTCTGGCTGGAATTTAAATCGCGGACCCCATCTACCTGAAGTTGCCATCTCAACCTTAAAAGCCATCATCCCGTCTTCCTACAGCAGCACACGTCGCATAGTTTTCAATGTGTGTAGTGCCTCTCTGGATATTCTATTCAGTCAAATTTCAGATCATAAAATTCGTCTCGAAAGAGAAGAAACTAATTATAATATTTCTTCTGCTCAACTCACCTTATGTGGCGTTTCCACTACACTTGATTCGCTCTCTATCCGTTGTTTGACCCTTAACTATGAAACAACTACTTAATTCTCCACACAAAATTTCCCGATCGAACACTGATATTTGTACATTCTTCAAATCAAATTACTCTCAGCACAACAAAAAAAAAATAAAAAATTATGACATTTAAAAATTAAAACTAGAAAAAATTTGATGAAATTTTAAAAATTTTTGGGAAGACTGAAAATTATGAATGAAAACTACAATGTTGAATGGCGTATGTACATTCAAACGAAATTATATTTTGTTTTTTCTCTCATTCGAGGTACCCATTTTATCCACGAGTTGAAATTTCCACAGAAAACTAGAAAAAAAAGAGGCAATATTTTCAAAATGTTTGCATCGGTAGAAAAAATGTTTCACAAGTGTCTCTTCAGCAGAATTTAAAAATAGAAAAATACAAAAATATGTTCAAAATGTCAACATTTACACAAAAAGTTGAAAACGTGAATGAAAATTGTAAATTTAATGATATAATTATTCTTCGGAAGAAAAACAATAATTTCTTCTATTCATATTAGTGAGAGTTTCATGTATTTTTGTATAAATTCCCATTAAAATCAACAAACTAAATTTTTGAAAAAAGGAATTATTTTACTATGAGTTACGAATCGTGCCGTATGAACGGGTTAATTTGTGTACCTAATTCTGAGAGCGAACAACGTGATGGAAAGTGTAATGAGAACATAGCATTATGATTCGATAATTTAAACAAGTAAACAATAACACATGGGGCGTATGATGCATGTAACATAATAAATTATTATGAATTATACGTTCCATGGTACCATACTTTTCTTATGAATTTTCTGAAAATTACGCAAAGCATTTAAAAAAAAAAAATAAATAAATAAATATCTATTAAAAAAATCTAAAAAATGTTCCTTCATAATTCATACAAAGAATAATAGTTTCAGAATTTCTTCCCCTCCCCCACTCTAAAAATAATCCGATTGTAATGAAAACTGTAGCGCATGATTGATATTAAAAATAATATTTTCATAAGCTGACAATATGTGGAGTAGTGAAGTATCAGATGTGAGAGAGATGCTCTCTGTGTATACATCTATGTATGTATTGAGTTGTATGTTCCTCTACATCCTTAATAAGCAATTGCAATATTTTTACAGTACTTACTATTGCAGTTTTTTCTCTTTTTATACCCTCCACCATACATAGTATGGAGGGTATATTAAGTTCGCCATTCCGTTTGTGACTCATCGAAATATTAATTTTAGACCCAGCAACACATATATATTCCAGATCATCTTAAAATTATAAGACTAAGACGATTTAGCCCTGTCCGTCCATCCGTCTGTTGTAATCACGTTAGAGACAAAAGGAATTAAGATAGGAAACTAAAATTTTGCACACATCAGTCTTTTGTGTGTAGGCAGGTCAAGTTCGAAGATGGGCTATATCGGTCCACGATATCGAATGGCCACCATATAACAGACCCCCCCCCCCCCCCCCCGCGTATTTCGATTTTTTGATGATTTTAGGCACATTTTTCAATGGAATTGTCTGAAATTCCACACAAGGAGTACCTTGTGAGTACTTTATCCCTTGGAAAAGAACTATCTATATAGGTCCACGATATCGTATAGCCCCCATATAACGGTACCCCCCGATATTGGGCATTTTGAAGATCCTAACCACATTTTGAATGGAATTATCTGAAATTCTACACAAGGAGTTATTTGTAACTACTTTAACCCCTGAAAAATAATTGTCTATATAGGTCTACGCTCTCGTATATCCTCTATATAACTGTTCCTCCCGTTATTCGGTATTTTGAAGATTCAAACCACATTTTTCAATGGAATTGTATGAAATTTTACACAAGGATTTCTTCATAACTACTTCGATCACTGAAGAAAAATCTATAAACGCCTACGATCTCGTATATCCCCCATATAACTTCACCTCCCAACATTCGGTATATTGATGAATTTAGCCGCATTTTTTAATGGAATTGTCTGAAATTTTACACAAAAAGTTCCCTGTGAGTACTTTACCTCCTGAAAAGTAATTTTCTATATAGGTCCAAGATATCGTATAGCCCCATGCATTGGTACCTCCCGATATTCGGTATTTTGATGATTTTAGCCACATTTTCCAATGGAATAGTCTGAAACTCCATACACGAATTTCTCTCTGAGTACTTTACCTCCTGGTAGAGAATTGTCTATATAAGTCTACGATTTAGTATATCAACCATATAAAGAAGTTCCCTGTGAGTACTTTACCTCCTGAATAGGAATTTTCTATATAGGTCCACGATCTCGTATATCCCCCATACAACTGCACCTCCCGATATTCGGTATTTTTGATGATTTTAACCACATTTTTCAATGGAATAGTCTGAAAATCCACACAAGAATTTCTCTTCTTCTCCCTTGGAAGAGAATTGTCTAAATAGGTCTACGTTTTAGCATAGTAATCATATAAAAAGCTTTCCCGAGATATTTGGTATTTCTAGGATTTTCGCAACATTATTCACCGGAATTGCGTCAAATTTCATATTTGTAGTTCGTAATGGGTACTACATTCTACGACGGAAAATTGTCTATGCAGGTCCAGGTCTTAGTATAGCCCCCTTACAACAGTACCTCCCTGTATTCGGTATTTTTAATGATATTAGAGACATTATTCACCAGAATTGTTTAAAGTTTGTTATTTGAAGTTCGAAATCGGTACTATGAGTATTATGTCTTTGTGCATTTGTTTGTAACATGGAGAAGGAAGCGAGATAGACCCATAGTTACTTTTGAGGATCTCCATAGAATCACTTTCTGACTTGATTTATGCATGTCAGTCCCACTGTCCGTCCGTCCGTCTGTCCATGCATTCTTTTGAACAAAACGCAAGTCGCATTTATTATCCGATTGAAATGAAATTTTCCAAACAACATTTGTTTGGCCCAAGGACGAAGATAATCGGTAAAAATGTAGATATAGCCCCCATATATATCTTCGTCCGATTTGCACCAAACGTGTTACATCAGCCCGAATAGTGTGGCATTTTGCACATACAACCAAATTAGGCCTGAAAATAAGTATGCCAAATTTGATCGAAATCGGTTCAGATTTGGATATAGCTCCCATATATAACTTCGTCCGATTTACCTTTTTATTGTACAGCAAACGTCTAATATTTGCCCAAATGGGATGGAATTTGGCACCATCGACAGAATTAAGTCTAGAAGCAAGTATGCCAAATATGGTGAAGATCGGTTCAGATATAGCTATAGCTCCCATATATATTGTTCATCCGATTTGTCATTTTTGTCCTCCGCAGCCGTAATATGCACTCCGTAACAACGATATTCAGGCAAATATATCAAATACAGCTCAGAAAAATCTTTGCCAAATTTTATCGAGATCGGTTCAGATTTATATATAGCTCCCATATATATCTTTATCTGTTTTTAAATTAATTTTGGACCAAATGGGCAATACAAGTCCGAATTTAAAAGATACAAATGCTTCGGTATATTTAGTCCTTTGAACTTTAAATTATAATTACAATCATAGCGTGTATGATTGAATTCTCCAATAAAATCTTTTAACTGTTATGTGGAGCTCTACTAAATTAGCAAAGTGGTGTAGGGTATCATAAAGTCGCCCCCGCCCGACTATAGGACTTTCTTTACTGGTTTATTTCTTATATAAGAATATAAAAATCTTTTTTCAATTAATATTTATTATGTGTTTTTCTTTCTTTTTTCCGTTACAGGTTTAAATTTAAGTAGAGAGTAGAGAACCGACAAGGAAAAAAACGAGGAGGAACACGAACTTAATACCCAATAATAATATAAGAAAAAAATAGAACTTCTGTGAAAAGAGGAAAGCTAAAAAAATATCTATACACATTCATATATGCCCCGCATGAAATAAGTATGTGGAAAAAGAAGTACAAGAAGCAGAACATGATACTGTAACAGCTACCAATAAATATTTATTTATAACCAATAACTGCCATTGTAACGAAATAACAAAAACAGAAAAAAAAACAAAAACAAAATAAATATAATTTTCAATTTGAAATAATAAAAAGAAGAGAACAAAAAACAAAAACAATAACTGCAACTACAGAAGTAACAACAACAACAAAAAGCTGCCACCACCAATAATAGTAATAAATAAATAAAAATAACAGCAACTGCAACTCGAACTGCAACCGAAACGAAAATAAAGACTCCCCCTCAAAAAGAAAAAAAAAAAACAAAAAAATAAACAAAAACCATAACCTCAATTCTTTTTTGGGCGAAAATGATTATAATTGCAAGTCCGTAAGCTGATCAAGTTGAAAACGTAACAATTGAATTGAAAGATAGCCATAGCCAGCGGCAAGTGGTAATCAATCAATTTCGGATTATCGTTTACCACCCCTCCACCCCACTTCTACCCCTTGGCAGTTTTGCCATCACCATGAAATGTTGAGTAAATGGTCCATTATTATCGCATACTGGCTCGGAAAATGCTCCACACCAAGGTCCCGTGTAACAAAGACAACGCCAACGAGCTGAACGTATAACAACGACGAACGTATAACAACGACGACGACTTCGACGACCCTTGGAGCAATTTTCCATTTCATTTCATTTCATTTCATTTTCTCTACTGGTTTTACGTTCGCTCGTTCGTTCGTTTGTTCTTTGATTAAGTCAAGACGTAGCAGATAGCAGCCACCGCAGCCGGAGACCTTCTCAAGAAACTACCAATGAATGAATCCACGAATGTTTGTGCAACACGAGGACATCATACAATAAGAGCGACGACGACGACGACGCCGACTACCGCAACAGCACAACTTGGGGCTGGTGCAACAGTCTCAGCCGCAGTAGTAGAGAGTTACTCAAAGAAGGGTGCCAGCGGGGCCTTGGATACAGCCCGTGACGGAAGTGAGGCACCACAATCCCTTGCGGCACCATTAGCATTTCGAACAAAAACTGCCGCTTACCAACTACGAAGAGTTCCACAACAAACGCAACAACAGCAGGGGGCCAGGAAACAGCACTGCATCTTAAAGGCCTGGCTTAAATGTAGCCGCATTTGTTGTTGCCGTAATACGCCGCTGTATTTTAGCTTCAGATAGCAAAACGCATACCAACGACGTTAAGGCGTTCGTCTTCATTCTTCCAGGAATAAATCAACAACAACAACAACAAATAAAACAACACAAATCACCATAGTTAGTTACGCACACATTTCCACACTCTCTCGTCTCTCTCTCTCACCCGACTCTGCTACCATTTGCCTTTTTTGCCAACCAAAAAGAAATTTCCATCGTCCATCATTTGGGGGCTTAACAAAACGAAACGAAAAAAATACTCCAAAGGAACGGAAAGTCCCGACAAAAGCTTAAGCTGGCAAGACAAACGGCCCTAATTGCCAACTGGAAAAAAAAATCGCCCAAAAAAAACTGTCAAGGAAACGAACTGAATTGTTAACGGATTTTTGCATAATTATCCTGGCGGCAGGGGTGCCCGCAAACCAAGCAAACGTCGTGATCTCCAGTGTATGAGACTGAAATGACAGCTATTGTTGGTGGCAAATATTTTTTATGAAAAGGCTTTCATCTGATTTTTGTCAACAGCAACAGCAAAAAACTACTAAATACTCTACTCTCCAACTCTCTGATCTGATTGGACAACAACTAAACTAACAACAACAGCAACAATAAAAGAAAAACTCTAAGAAACTATCAACAAAAAAACTCTATCTCTTCTAGACTCTGCATCTTTCGTCACCAAAAAAAAAAAATAAAATAAAATAAATCAAACGAATTTTTTTTCTCTAGACTTAAGGATTAGTGAAAAACAGGACTCTAGCGGCCATCATCAAAAACCTACCAACCATCACCACAGTCAACCAAAGGAGGTGTTCAAGCAACCCCTCGCGACTCATTAGCATTCTCTCAAACTCGTAAGATTTCAAACAAACGGCAACGACGTCATCACCAGCAGCAACAACATCACCCACAGCAACAACGACTAACATACAGCCCCCCCTCACCAACGACAACAAGAACAACAACTACAACAACAAGTTCAACTTGATCTTTTGTTTTGCATTTACAAGGAGGCACCATACAAAACTCACAAAAGGGGAAATGAGATGAAGTGGTTTCAAGTGGCATTAGATATGATTCTTGTGCTTTCATTCATATCAAGTAAGTACCAAAGACACTAATACCATTACAATTACAACTACGAGTACAACTACAACAGCAATAATAATAAAAATGGAAATACGAAACGGACAAGTATAAATGGAACTACAACTATTCCATGTTGGATTTTATCACAGACAGCGTTCAGTTGCATTTCTAAAAATGATTTTTTGTAAAGAAAGACAGTGAATCAAATTCGATTTCAGATCTTTTTTAAAAAAATATTAAAAAAGGATAATAGAAAATACTAACAAGTAAAAAAGAAGCTAAGTTCGGCCGAACCAAACTTTTAATACCCTCCACCATTTCAAAAGAAATTGAAAATTTTCAAAAAAAAAAAAAAATCCGAAAACTACCACTTAAATGAAAACCGTTATATGGGGAAGACGTGGACCTGTATACGAAATTTTTTGTCATAGGCTGTAGTGCCCATTACGAACTTCAAATACGAAATCTGTTACAATTACGGTGAATAATTCCGCAAAAATCATGAAAATACGGAATATCGGGCGGTACCGAAGACGTGGACCTGCACGGACAAATATTCTGTCTTAAGTTGTAGTACCCATTAAGATCTTCCAGTACGAAATTTGAAACAATTCCGGTGTATCTTGATTCCCAATATCTTGATGTATCGTCATATGGGGGCTATACGAAGACTTGGACCTGCATACAAAAATGTTTGTCATAGGCTGTAGAACCCATTAGGAACTTCTAGTACGAAATTTGAAATAATTCCGGCGAATAACTTTACTGAAATCGTCAAAATACCCACTATCGGGAGGTACCGGTATATAAGGACTATAGGAAAACGTGGACCTGCATATAAAAATGTTTATCATAGGCTGTAGTACCCATAACCAATTTCAACTACCAAATTTGAAACAATTCCGAATATCGTGAAAATATCGATATTTAGAAAATTGGACCGACATGGCCCATTTACGAACTTAACCTGCCTACTGGTAAACTGCGCATGTATGCAAAATTTTAGCCTTCTATCTCAATTCGTTCGAAAGATAGCGTGATTAAAACAGACAGACAGACGGACATGACTAAATCGACTTAGAATTCTATGCTGATCAAGAATATATAAACTCTGTTGAGTATAACGAGGAGTTATAAACGGAATGACAAAGTTAATATACCCTCCATAGAATGGTGGAGGGTATAAAAATCAATTTCTATTTTTTTTTTTTGCATTTTTGTACCCTGCAACACTACGTGTTGGGACGTATTATAAGTTTGATTGGGCCAAAAATCATGTAACACCACGAAATATTGGTTTCCCACATAGGAAAGTATATATGGATCTTCCTAGCTCGCCGAGCTGAGTCGATCTAGCTATGTGTGTCCGTCCGTCCGTCTGTCCGTGTTAATTTGTAATCACTCTACAGGTCGCAATTATGGTTCGATCTTCACGAAATTTAGAATGGAGGTGTGGCTAGGGTCAGAATAGGTCAGAGATGATCGCATAATATTTAGGGGGTGAAAAGGACCGAAAACTGAAAAATTCCCAAATTTTGCAGTTGCTCTACAGGTCGCAATTATAGACCAATCAAAGCGGAAGTTAGCATGGGGCTAAAGCTTAGGGCTGGGCAGAAGCCTTCCAATTTTGATGGTCATCGGGTAATATTTAGTGGGTGAAATAGGCCACAACATTTTGTGTTAAATAAAAGACAAATTCTCAATTAAACCGCGTATATTTTTAGTCCCGGCGAAATCACAAATAGACGAACAGGTCGCTTCTGACCGTTACGTAGACACCGATAGTACAAAGGAAGAGGATGTTAGCTAGAATGCATATATCTCAAAAATGGCTTTCCCGTTTTTACAAATTTTGTCAATTCAGAATGCCCTCTTGGCATAAAAGAATTAAATCTAAAAAAATTGCATAAAAAGATGCGAATAATGATGTTAATATAGATTTTGTAGTATTTTGTGAAATTTTTTTAATTTTTTCATATTTTTTTATCGCATGTGATTTTTTCAATTTGACTTATAATATTGAAGTGTACATTTTGTAATATTTTCAACTTACAACACAGGTTGGGGTTATTATGTACAGCCTGCAATTATCGTCCGATTCTCACGAGAATTTTCACAAGGGTAGGTATAGGCTCAGAAGAGCTATGCCTATTGTTTTTAAAGATTTATGGGTTGAAATCGGCCAAAAACAGAAAAAAATTCCTGATCACACAATTGAAGCCAATCGACACGCCTCAGAAGAGAGTTAAGGACAGGGAAGAATTCTAACATTTTGTACGACCATTGGATTATATTTAGCTGTAAAATGGACCACAACAACCAACAGCACGACGGAGTGCGTAAATATTGGGCAAATGTCCCTGTTCAGAATGCTAAGGGTAATATCTGGGCAGTGCTCCGTGACATAATTTCAAAAGCGAAATCTTCAAAATATTGTAGTGTTGTAGGGTATCACATGGTCAGCCCGCACTACCGTAGCCTTTGGTTACTTGTTTTTTTTTTTTTTCTTTTAATTTTTGTATTTGAATAAGGAGTAGTGAAATAAATGACTGTTCATCAACGCCCAGACGAAACGGCTGAAGTTAGAATCTTGAAACTTTCGATAAAAGTCACTCTTGTTGCGAAGGGGTCTGAAAAGGCTGGTTTTTTTTGCAAATTCTTACTAGAACGGAACGAAAAGTATTAAAACGTAATAAATATGCTACGCTTTGCATTTGGGGAAGCAGTAGAGTTAGAATTCTTAAATTTGGAATGAGGGTCACTGATGGAGCGTATGATAGATGTACTTAAGGATTTTTTTTTGGAAATTCCTACTATAAGTGTACGAAAAGTACTAAAATGTACTACATTTGGCACCATTTTCGTATCACATGAACGGTTAGAGCCTTAAACTTGAAATTTGGAATGGGAATCAAGGTTGAGGAGTACAGTCGATGTTAAGAGGTAGTTTTCGAAGTGTGTACTCATGTATACGAAAAGTACTAAACGGTACTAAATTTGGTAAAATTTAAATGGATCGAGCTGTAATCTTCAAATTTAAAATTAACATTACTGGCAGAGTGTAGGATTGATATATGGAGGAAGTTTTCGAAACGGTACTAAATATGGTACAATTTAAATTAGAAGAAACGAATGGAGCTGGGATCCTTATATTTGAAATTTATATTAGTGGCAAAGTGTAGAATTGAGATAAGTTTCCCAAAATTATACTTATGTACACAAAAAGTAAGAAATTGTACTAAATTTGGTACAATTTCGATTTGGGAGAACCAATAGAGTTGGAATCCGGAAATATGGAAATAAGAGTACTATTGCATTGTAGGTATGAGGTATGTAGGTATTTATGGAAATTGGTACTTATGTGTACTAAATGGTACTAAATTTGGTACAATTTGTGTTTAGGCGAACCGATAAGAATGGAATGCTGAACTTTGGAATTGGGATTACTGTGGGAGTATAGGATTGGAGTATGTAGGAAGTTTTGGAAATTCGTACTGATCTGTACTATGTGGTACTATATTCGGTACACTTTAGATTTGGATGAATCAATAGAGCTGGTAGCCTGAATTTTGGAAATAAGATTACTGTCGTTTTGTGGTATTGGAATATGGTGGTGTTATTGGAAATTTGTACTTATACGTACTAAATTTGATACAATTTGAATATGATAGCACCGATAGGGCTGTAATCCTGAAATTGGGATTACTGTATTGGGGTATGTGCGAAGCTCTGGAAATTATATAAACTAAATTTGGTACAATTTGGATTTGGGTGAACCGATGGCACTGGAATTCTGAAATTTGAAATGAGAGACTCTGATGGAGTGCAGGATAGTTGTTCCAAAGGGTTTTTGGATAAGGTTACGAAAACTTTTAAACTTCCGAAATGGCACCATTTGGTATTATGTGTATGGATAGAGCTAAAACTAGAAATTCGATATGAGAATTAAGTATGTTATATATATACGAAGGTATTTTTGAAATGTTTACTAAGTGTGTGAGCTCTCCGAAATGGTACCAAATTTTGAACAGTTTGGTTTAGGGTGAAGGGATAAAACTGGAATTTTGAAATTTTTAATTGGCGACCTTATTGGTGGTAGTTTTGTGATAAAGTGGAAATGTGCATGAAAATGAACTAAATAGTACTATATTTAGAACAATTTGTACCGAATCTTACTAAATCTTGTAATCGGGGAAATTGAAGAGCTGAAAACCTAAAATTTGATATAAAGATCACTGGTTGTATCTGAGGTTGAGATATGGATATTGTTTTGAAAATGCATACTGTAATAGTTAGTAAAGTACTAAATGGTTCTTAATTATTGAAAAAAGGGATAGAGTTGAAATCCAGAAATTTGATGTGAACGTCACTGTTAGTGTCTGTTGTTGAGAGGTAGAGTCGGTTTTGGATATACATAATTTTTTACCTTTTTTTAATTTTATTGAATGTCGAAAATAGCATCAAATTTTAGAATAAGATTAGATTTGTTTTCAATTGGTCACTTTGGCTCAAATTATGGTCTTCAAACGGCCAATGAAATCATCACTCGCTGTCCAAATGTTGCTCAACGTTATTTTGGTTGAGGTGATCGACACTTTGGTATTTTTGGTGCTAACCTTGCTTTCCACAATACTCCAGACCCAATAGTCCAACAGATTCGTGTCCGGATATTTTTGTGGCTATTGTGCGCTGGAAATGATGAGATGAACCTCGTTTTGTAATCATTCTTGGGTGGCGCCTGCTGAATGCGATGGTGCTGAGTCCTATTGAAAGTCCAAGGTCTGCGGCCAAAATGTTTGCGTACCCAAGGCTTACACCCTCCAGAATATTTTCGCTATAATATTCGGCATTTGTTCTGATGCCACGGTCGATTAATACGATCGGAGAGCGACCATCGGCTATTATGGTGGCCCACACAATCACCATGGCCGGCGCTTCAGTTCTGGTGGCCAACCGAAGGTACACATTTTCAGCTGACCTCTTTGGCAAGTAAACATGATCATTTTGTTTGTTTACAAACTGTTGGAAAACGAATGTTTTCTCATCGGAGCGGAGAAAACCAAATTCGGCAGTTCACCACTTTTGGCAATTCACCAAGCGAATCAACTCTTTAGCTCTTTTCAGTCTATTTTCTTTCTGTTGCCGTGTAAACTTTTTGGAATTTCAATGACTCTACCCCCCGAACTCATTTTTCAATATTTGCCGAATGGAACATTGCGATATGTCACGAGTAATTTTTCGAAATCACACTATCACGATTGAATTCCATCAGAATAACTTTTTTTCTGGATAATTCTCACCAAAATGATACGTTTGTAAACAATATAATGAGCTGTCACTGGAATAATTAATTTACAGCTGTCGGACGAGTGGTTTAGAAATGACAGCAGTCTGAATTTGGTTACTGTTTTTTTTTTGTCTCACCCTGAATATCAAAATTAAGCTGAAGGTTCATAAGCAGCTTGGCATCAGGGAAAGCCATAATAATGTTAAATCGTAAGAGAAGACCGTGACTGGATTCGAGAGCGTTTCTGGTATCCCTTTAAGCAATGTCACAAAATATGTCATGCGAAGACTCCAAGCTGCTTATATAACTATACCTTTACTTTCCTATCTTGATTCTCATAGCAAATTTAAAGTCTTTAGCTCCATCCTTTCATATAATAGCAAATGGTACCATTTTAGGACTTTTTATAACCTTAAGGTTCGAATTTCCAAAAAAACGCTATGGTACGTCTATTCTGCACTCCATCAGTGAGTTTCATTGCAAATATCTGAATTCTAGCTCATTCTATATGTCCAAAACAAAGTATTCAATTTATAATACATTTTAGTACTTTTCATACCCTTTTAGTACGAATTTCTAAAAACCCAGACTACGCACCAAGACTGACCCTCAATGGAAAATTTCAAGATTCTAATTTCAGCTACTACGCTGGGTGCTAATTCTCGATTGATCAGTCAGTTTACTCTTGTATTTATATGGATAACTAAGACTTTCTAAAATACATCATTCTACAGAGGACCTTCAAGAGGTCTTCGTAACATAAAAGACCTTTAAAAAGTCTTTATTCTTTAGAAGACCTTCAAAAAGTCTATAGAAGATCTTCAATAGGCCTTTTAATGGTCTTCTTTCTTTCTTCCTTCTTTTTCACGAATTTAACAAAAATTGAAAATCCATTTAAACTGGACCTTCAAAATCGTAAAAATATTGAAAGGTTATCCTATGAGGACATAAAATGGTGAATTTTTAGTTACGGGCTTTAATATTTTTGACGATTTTGATTATATATTCTGATCTTAAAAAAATTCTAGATTTTTTAACCCTTTACTTGATAAGAAGCCTCATAATAGGAATTTATTTTTTTTTAATCACCACTGATTGTAATTTCACTAATTTAAAGGGTTATAACTTTACGAACAGCGAACCAAAAACAAACACACAAAAAAATTAAAAATTAATTTAATGAAATCATAACCCATCATCAACACCATGAACTGTGGTATTTGTGTCAAAAGATCAGCCTCCATGCTACTGACACTGTCGTCATCAAAAGTTTTCTTCGTTTTTGTTTCTTTTTTTTTTTTAATTGGGTTTCCTTTGCCTTCCATTCTGGGTTATTTTTTCCTATTCTTCACGGCTTTATGTTTGTGGTTTCCTTCGAGCTTTTCCCTTAAACGTTGGCTATCTCAATAAACAATTCAACTTGACCCAAAAGAATAGCAAAGCTGCACACACACACACACACACACACACTAAAATGCCAACATGTCAAACCGAAGTACGGCAGCCAGAGGCGTAGTTTAACATTTGAACTCTGTACAGCATTTCACAGTGGGTGTGGGTGTGTGGAGATACACTAACTTGTCTAAGCGAGAAAAGTAAACGCGGAATATTATTTTTTTTTCCTCTCCGTTCTCTCTACCAACGCCAACCATAATTATTATGTCCCAAGTATTCTCTTGGCTGATATTTGCTGATGAGGCAAAAACATGGTAGCCAAGTTTTCCAATTCCTTATCCGGTGTTTCTTGGTCCCTCTCCCTTGCCGCCCTCGTTGCATTTAGGTGCCAAGCAAAGAAAATGAAGTACGAAATGAAAATGAGAAAAGACATTCATAAATGACCACCACCATTCAGTGCAATATTTATATTGTAACGGGCAACCAGCCAGCCAGTCACTCACTCACTCCGGCTATGGTTGCAATTTCTGGTCATTTTTTTTTGCAGCCATCTTCTCGTTATTGTACTGTACTTTAAATAATAGAATTTTCAAAAAAAAAAAAAAAAAAAAAGAAAGTGAATAATGAAGGGAATAGAAAAAAGGAATGAATGAAAAGCCATTTGTGAGTGTATTAAATTTCATTAAAATTGCTTATGGTCTTCGTTTAATGTTTTTGGGAAGGGGCAATCAATATTTGTGGAGAATTTAAATTTAGGAATTTGATTGTAATTGCAAGATTAAGAAAAGAAAACAGACCTCCAAAAGATATGGAGGTCATTCTGTTGATGACCTTAAAACGAACTTCATTCTATAGAAGACCTTCAGAGGTCTTCTTTCTATAGAAGACATCTAAGTGGTTTTTTTTCTATAGAAGACCTCTAAGAGGTCTTCTTTCTATAGAGGACCTCTAAGAGGTCTTCTTTCTATAGAGGACCTCTAAGAGGTCTTCTTTCTATAGAGGACCTCTAAGAGGTCTTCTCTCTATAGAGAACCTCTAAGAGGTCTTCTCTCTATAGAGAACCTCTAAGAGGTCTTCTCTCTATAGAGAACCTCTAAGAGGTCTTCTCTCTATAGAGGACCTCTAAGAGATCTTCTTTCTATAGAGGACCTCTAAGAGATCTTCTTTCTATAGAGGACCTCTAAGAGATCTTCTTTCTATAGAAGACTTCTAAGAGATCTTCTTTCTATAGAAGACCTCTAAGAGGTCTTCTCTCTATAGAGACCCTCTAAGAGGTCTCCTCCATATAGAAGACCTCTATGAGGTCTTCTCTCTATAGAAGACCTCTATGAGGTCTTCTCTCTATAGAAGACCTTTAAGAGATTTTCTTTCAATAGAAGACTTCTAAGAGATCTTCTTTCTATAGAAGACCTCTAAGAGGTCTTCTCTCTATAGAGAACCTCTAAGAGGTATCCTCCCCATGGAAGACCTCTATGATGTCTTCTCTCCATAGAGGGCCTCTAAGAGGTCTTCCCTCTATAGAAGACCTCTATGAGGTCTTCCCTCTATAGAAGACCTCTATGAGGTCTTCTCTCTATAGAAGACCTCTATGAGGTCTTCTCTCTATAGAAGACCTCTATGAGGTCTTCTCTCTATAGAAGATCTCTATGAGGTCTTCTCTTTAGAAAAGATCTCTAAGAGATCTTCTTTCTATAGAAGACCTCTATGAGGCCTTCTCTCTATAGAAGACCTCTATGAGGCCTTCTCTCTATAGAAGACCTCTATGAGGCCTTCTCTCTATAGAAGACCTCTATGATGCCTTCTCTCTATAGAATACCTCTATGAAGCCTTCTCTCTATAGAAGACCTCTATGAGGCCTTCTCTCTATAGAAAACCTTTATGAGGCCTTCTCCCTATAGAAGACCTTAGGAAGATCTTCATTCTATAGAAGACTTGAAAGAGGTCTTCACTCTGTAGAAGGCATGAAAGAGGCATTCTTTCTATAGAATACCTAAGAGGTATTTTTTCTATAGAAGACCTCTAAGAGGTATTTTTCTATAGAAGACCTCTAAGTGGTCTTCTGTCTATAGAAGACCTCTAAGAGGTCCTCCTTCAATAGAGGTCTTCTTTCTATAGAAGACCTCTAAGAGGTCTCCTAGCTCTGTAGAAGAGCCCTAAGAGGTCTCATAGAGGTCGTTTATAGAAATAAGACATTTTAGGGTTTTTCTTTTTATAGAAGACCTTAAAGCAGTATTTTTTATAGAATAAGGTCCTATTAATATAGAAAGCCTATAAGAGGTCTTTTTCTAAAGAAGATTTTCAAAAGATCTTTTTATGGAAATCTTTGAAAGCTCTTTTTTCAATAGAAAACCCATTAGAGGTTATTTTTCAATAGAAGACCCTTAAGGGTCTTCTTTCTATAGACGACATCTTATAGAAGACCTCTAAGAGGATTTATTTCTATAGAAGACTCCTTTAAATGGTATTTTTCTATAGAAGACCTTCAAAAGGTCTTCTTTCTATGGGAGACCTTTAAAATGCCTTATTTCTACAAAATATCTCTAAGAGATCTTCTCTCTATAAAATATCTCTAAAAAAACATCTTGTCTTTTAAAAAAAGACCACTAAGAGGTCTTCGTTTACAGAAGACCTTTAAAAAAGGTTCTGCCTTGTAAAGACCTGTAAAAGTTTTTTAGTCCATAGAAGGACTATAAGATGTCTTCTCTCTATCAAAAAACTTTAAAACTTCTTCAGTCTATGGAAGGCCTTTTAAAGGTCTCCTTTGTTTAAACGAAGTATTTTTTCAACAGGATTTCAAAAAGTTTCTAACAAGTCTGTCGTTTTTACCCCTGAGGTCCCCATTTTTTCGTAAGAATACTGGGATTGAAACTCTCTGATCTTGAGTCTTTTCTCCGCCCTACATGGCCATTTAGAACCATCAGCTATGGTTTTATTTTTAACTTTTTCGTTGCTTTTTTTCAAAACATGTTTTTTGTTGTTTTTTTTTTTTTAACCTGGGCACCGTGCCAACTTAGCCTTTGGCTTAAAACAAGAATGACATTTGCCTGAATAGCACCAACAAAAGGAATGCCGACACCACTTCACACAGATCCTCAGCCACACTTGGCCAATATTGAGATGACATTTAACAACAAAAAAAAAGGTTTATTGTTTAAATATAGAATACTTGCCCCTAGAAACTATTTACACATACCAAGGCATGTACACAGGGTCAGTTGCACAAAAGGGAAAATAGGAAAAATAAGAAATGCTTTGGAATCTTCAATAAAAGGCTCAAAAAAACAATCTTAAAAATTGCATTCCTTGCCATCAAGACCTTGAAACAAAATATTCATTAATTTTTTTTTTTTTTTTTTTGGATTTGTGGATCCTGAATAATTTTAAACTCCGCGTAAGTCTGCGAATATAATCCTAATCAAAAAATCCTCTTCAATAAATTCTTTAAATTTGGACAGCGCCAATGGAGCTTGATAAAATGTAAAGTTGTCGCACAGTGTTATTATCGTATCTGACTCAGAAAAGTACGACTTGCAATTTAACCCGTCCTCCCATGTAATTTTCTTTATCCCTTATTTTGTAATTAAAAAAATATTCACCCTTAAAGCCACCCCGCAATATTAAATAACTTTAAAAATGACGGCGTAATAAAAAAAACGTCGACAATTACTGAAGGCCCGACACAAAAACGTCAGATCAGTTCTGTTTTAATAGCCTTACAAATTGCCTGACGACATGACCTACATAGAATTTCCGCTTCATATTGAATCAGCCAACACCACTCCCAGCACCACCCACCACCACCGACCGACAATCGATATTGATTTCCCATTCAATTACAAATAAAGGAAAATTATATCATATTTCACAAACACGGAGAGTTAAAAGATAAAAATTAATTTTATAGACACATCAGGGTTGTATTTTTTTTTTTTGCGACGATGAATAATAATTTTGCAAACTTTTAATTTTTTCCTCAACATCGCCGAAAAGGTAAATGGGAAACAGGTATAAAAAAGTTCCTGGATGGGTAACGGCATCATATCTCACCCACCAGCAGCATCAACTTTCATGTTGGCATAATATTCACGTTAAGACACACATTAAGGTGGGAATATAATTTTTGGGATATATTTATTGTTTGAGTGTATGCGTGTTGTTGTTTTCATGAAAAAGTTATACGTTTATTAGGGAGGGTAGGAAATATTAGGGAAATATCATGTAAAATTTTATATATAATTCAAATTAATTACAGGGATATTTGAGCTATAAACGTGGATTTATCAAAACTATTTTTCAAGGGACGTTTTTACTGCTTTCTAAGGACATTTAAGGGTAAAACAATAATTTTTCAAGAAATATTTGTTGAAGGATAATCAATAATTGTTGTTAGATTAATTTTCCAATAGTAATCTGAGCGGAGAAAAATGGTGATTTTTTTAAATTTTTTAAGGATACATTACTAAGACTATTTTTAAGGACCCACAGAGCCTTAATCATGCATTTCCTCAGAATTTTATTAAGAACATCAATAGAGTTATACTCATTGGTTTGTAGAAAAATTTTTAGAATATTTTAAAAGGGTTGTTTTTATAAAAATTTTCAAAAAAATGTTCAAAGACCATTGATTTTTAGAATATTTTAAAAGGGTTGTTTTTATGAAAATTTTCAAAAAAAAAAATGTTCAAAGACCATTGAAATCATAAAGGTCTTGTGAAAATACGTTTTTTTCAAGGACCCTTAGAGCCATAAATGTGGACTGAAATCAAAGTGGGTTTAATTTTTTAGAACCATTTTAGCGCTCGTGGTTTTTTAAGTATATTTTCAAGGACCAAACAAACAATAATCCTATATTGTTTAAGAATATTTTCAAGGCACTTATCGGGTATTTCTCATGGACCATAGGAACAATACGCAAACATGATTTTATAAAATTTCATTATAGATCACATTCTGGGATTCTCCGAATATTTTCAAGGACAAAAGTGGATTTTTAAAGAGTTTTAAGGACCATTTGATAATTACTTCACTATTTTTAAGGATTTTTTTCAAATAGTACAAAGTTTTCCAAAATTTTTTAAGGACAAACGTGGAATTCTAGTGACTTTTTAAGAACCCATAGCGCATTGAAAACAACTCATTAATTTTTAAGAAAAAAAAATGTCTAAGACCGTTCAGCATCTCTCTTGATTTTCTTAAGAATATGTTTAAAAGCACTCCTCTTAGATTTTTTCAAGGTTTATGGAGCCATATGCGATATTTTTCTCGTGGATTTTTTCCTAGAACTACCCGATGATTTTAAAAACATCAATGTTTTTCAAATACAATTTCGGATATTTTTTTAAATTTTCAAGGCACTATTCGTGGAATTTTTGAGATATCTACTAGGATTACATTTTATAGGGCATTCACGCGGATTCTTATAATAATTATTGTCTCGTCGTTTTCGTCGTGGATTTTCAAGAATATTTCACAAGGATATCCATTTAATTTTAAAAAATTTTCAACGAATATCTGAGACATTCCAGCAGATTTTCTGAGAATATTTTGTAAGAACATCCGCGTAGATTTTTAAGAATATATTTAAGGATTGTATGAGAAATAATAGAGACATTTTTTTTTGAAAATAGTTTTAAGTATTATTTTAAGAATATTTTTTTAAATACGTGGCTTTTTGAGCATTTTTTCAAGCATAATCTGAAATTGGATTTTTTGGAAATCATTTTCAAGGACATATACGAGGATTCAACTAATAATTTTCAAAGATATCCAGGTGAATTTAAAATATATTATTTCAAGGATTATTTACATTGAGTTATTTATAGCAAATATCAATGACATCCTAATGAATTTATTAGAATATAGTATCAAAGTCTATATGAGATACCCATGTGAATTTATAAGAATATTTTTCAAGGACATATATGTGAATTGCTTAAAATATTTTCAAGGACATACACATGAATAATAACCGATTTTTAAAAATATTTTTAAGCAAAATTGTATAAATATTAACTGAGACACACTCATGGAGTTTTGAGAATATTATTCAAAGACATCCATGTGGATTTTTGAGCATTATAAAGGGCAATCTTAGACAAATCCTTGGATTTTTATACCCTCAGCCATAATTTAATAGGTCAAAACGTGTCTCATCGAAATAGCGTTTGTTAACCCTAGGTCTCTTTGGACCAAATACGCATTTGGAGTCGTTTGAGAGATGTCCGTCCGTCTGTCTGGCTGGCTGGTGCGCACCATAACCTTGGAAGGGAGTATCCGATTTGGTCCAAACATGGTACCCCGTAATATTTTTGTCAAACTTAGATCGAGTTTGGAGATGGGCAATATCGGTCCACTCCTTCTGGTACCTCCCCCACAAAATGTCGAATTTTCAAAGAAAATATTTTATCGCACAGGAAGAAAATTAATAATCCCATTTTGTTCTTACTTTGCGAATCCTAATATTTGCATCAGTGTTACGTCAGGTGCAAAAATTGACAAGATCAGCCCACTCTAACAATTACCTCCTCCACAAAGGGTCATCATTTTGAATAATTACAACTCTTATTTTCACACATCCCAATATTTTTATTGGACCAAGGTCTGGCGTTAGAATGAAATATATATGTCCCCTCCTTCTGGTACATCCTACACAAAAGGTCGACATTTTCAAAAAATGTTTTCTGCACGGAGAGAGAAAGGATAATCCGATTTTGCTCCAACTTTGCAAGTATTAATATTTGCCTTAGTGCTAGGTTAGGTGCGAAAATGTATATAGAAAATATATATAATATATAAAATATTGGTCCACTCCTTCAAGTACCTCCCCCACAAAGGGCCAAAATTTGGAATAGTTAAAACGTTTATAAAATGTGATGTAAGTTTCTGATCTTCTTCAAATTTCACACATCTCAATATTTTTATTAACCCAAGATCTGGCGTTAAAATGAAATATTTCGGTCAATTCCTTCTCCTGCCTCCACCACAAAAGGTTGAATTTAAAAAATATATATATATTTTCTGCACAGAAAGAGAATCGATAATCCAATTTTGTTCCATCTTTCCGATTGTCTTCAAATTTCACACATCCCATTATTTTTATTAACCCAAGATCTGGTGGGATCAAAAGATCAAAATTTTGATCATCTATGAAGCTCATAAGACGCAAAATCAACATCTGATTCTATTCAGAATTGGCACATCTCAATATTTCTATCAACCCCAGATCTGTTATAAAGATGGTAGATATCGGACCATTTCTTTTGGTACCTCCCCCACATAGGGTTCAAGATTTCTGAAAATCACAACGTTCAAAGAAAGCGAAATAAGCATCCAACTCTCCGCAAATTTCACGCATCCAAATATTTTTTATTATGTATCCATGACTTTTGGTATTGAAAATGGGCCATATAGGTTCACATTTTGGTATAGCCTCCATATATGTTGGTACCTCCCTATTTTCGGCATTTTGATGATTTTAGCGACATTATTCACCGGAATTGTTTCAAATTTGGTATTTGATGTTCGTAATGGATAATACAGACTATGACAGAAATGGTCCATGTAGGTCCACATCATCGTATAGCCCCCATATAACGGTACATTCCGATATTTGATATTTTCACGATTTTAGCGACATCATTTACCCGAATTGTTTCAAATTTAGTATTTGAAGTTCATAATGGAACTACAGCCTATGACAGAAAATTGTCTGTGCAGGTCCACGATTTGGTATAGCCCCATATAATAATACCTCCCTATATTCGGTATTTTGATGATTTTAGCGACATTATTTACCGGAATTGTTTCAAATTTGGTATTTGAGGTTCGTAATGGATACTACAGCCTAAGACAGAAAATGGGCCATGTAGGTTCACGTTTTGGTATAGCCTCCATATATTGGTAGCTCCCTAATTTCGATATTTTGATGATTTTAGTGACATTATTTACCGGAAATGTTACAAATTTCGCATTTCAAGTTCGTAATGGATACTACAGCCTATGGCAGAAATATGTGTGTGCAGGTCCACGTTTTATGACCCCCATGGTACCTCCCTATATTCGGTATTTTGAATTATTTCAGCTACTTATGAACAATTTTTTTTAAGTTTCGCATTTGAATATTCTAATGGCTTATGACAGAAGTTTCCTATGCAGGTTTACGTCGTCGTACGTAATGTACAGCTACTTTCGGTATTTTAAAATTTTAACAGAATTTTTAACGGATTTTATTTGTTTGAAAATTGCCTAATTTGTACCAAATGTTGGAGGGTATTCAAAGTTCAGCCCGGCCGAACTTACAGCTTTTTTACTTGTACAAAATAATCCTTCTCGAAGTAATATCCGGCACTCTATAGCAATGTTATTTTGTATAAAAAATTAAAATGTCTCCATCAAATTTCGTGAAAATCCATTCAGAATTGGATATGCCTCCCCTATATTAGTTCCCTCTGAAACCAAACTCTAACTGCTCTAAAGCCAAAGGTTGATTGCCTAATTTGTACCAAATGTTGGAGGGTATTCAAAGTTCGGCCCGGCCGAACTTACCGCTTTTTTACTTTTTTTTTAATAGAATCCTTCTCGAAGTTATATCCGGTACTCTATAGTAATTTTATTTGGTATAAAAGATTAAAATGTCTCCGTCAATTTTCGTGAAAAACCATTCAGAATTGGATATGCCTTCCCTGTATTAGTTCCCTCTGAAACCAAACTATAACTGCTCTAAAGCCAAGCGTTGATGGGTGGTATGTTCCACATCAAATAAATTCTTTTGTTACGGGAGCTCTACTAAATATGCATAGTGGTGTAGGGTAGCATATAGTCAGCCCAGCCCGTCTTATGACTTTTCCTTACTGGTTTTTAAATTGGAAACGTTTTAATTCCTACTTCTCGAAAATTAGAAATACCACACTGATATTTCGAATTGATGATTTTTGAAATTATTCAAAAAAAATATTTTGATAAATGTGTTCGAGCATCACGCCTATATAAGCCATACCGTTTAATATATTGATGTAGGGTAATAAATGGTGTAGCCATAAATCTGGATTTCGTATTTGGAATTATTGAGCCTCTAACTTTAATGTCCCTCCACCCTCATCCATATTTTTTTCTGAATATTTATTCAGTCAATTCACACATTTTGCAATTGTTTTCTCATTAAAATTCATACGAATTGTGTTCGACGCAACCCAGTTCGGGGGCTGAAATCAGACTTTGCTGCTGTTGTGGTGCAAGCCCGGGCTGTTGATGATGTTGGCGCTGCTGATGATTATCAATCGAATCGAAACGAAATGAAACGCCTTTGCCTGAACCATGAATAATATTTTGTTGGAAACAAATTTTTGCTTTCGCTCAGACATTCAGCGAATGAATCGAATGGAAAAAAAAATCATTGATTGCCTTTGAAACTTTACACGTAAATTCAATTAAATAATTTACGTCTTACGTGCGGCACTTAATGTGCTCTGACGGATTTATTAAATGAAAGAAATTTGCTCTTGTGGAGTGAAGTGAATGAAGTGTGTGTGTCGGTGTGTTGGTGTGCACACACACACTTCAATGAATTTTATCATCAAGTATGGATGATGTCGATGTATGGGTGTGGATGTGTGTGTGTGTCTGTAAATTCATAATCCTTGAATCAACCGCATCTACATGTACGAGGCCAATGAAACATTTGATTTTATGAGTGATGCGAACGAAACTTAATGCAATACTCAACACGTATGTCAGCCTGCGTGTGTGTGTGTATGACTATGCCAATATCCACACACACACACATTAATGAGACAATACATACATAGATAACACTTAAATGCCATAAGACATTTTTCAGGGGGGTAGAAATTTAAAAGCTTAAAATTTATAATGAATATTAATGCGATTCGCCCACAATCTGACATCGCGGTCTGGCACACTTTAAGCCCAAAAGTAACTTGTCGTGGAAGTTCACAACACACACACACACACACCCACACATAAACCCGGACAGATAATGCCCCACAGCCGTTGCCATTTAGTTGAAATTTTGTCACAGTCATCAAGTTATGTCCGCACATATGTTCCGGGCAAATTACATTACATTGATTTTAATTGCATTTTTTCCGCCAGCAACAAACAACAATTGTTGTTGGTTTTGCTATCTCAACCACTGGTACACACCAATGCAATCTTGGTTGTGTATGTGTGTGTGTGCATTTGTGGGTTTCGATTGACGTCTGACCAGATAGAGTAATGCTGATTGTGCAATATTGTGTTTAAGGAAGTACAAGTTAAAGGGCATGGACGTTTTGATTTTAAAGGAAATTGTTTATTCTTTAATTGTTTAATTGTGTGAAGTATAAATTTTGAACATGGGAAACTACTTTCATGGAGAATTTGTTCAAGTTCGTGGGTAAATGTGACTAGGATTATCAAAATACCGAATATGGGTGGGTATCGTTATATATGCGCTATAGGAAAACATGGAACCTAATATTCAATGTTCTGTAACCGGAGCTAGAACCCATTATGAACAACAAATGCAAATTTTTATACAAATCCATGAAAAAATGTAACAAAAATCACCAAAATATCGAATATCAGGAGGTACCGTTATATGGGGCCTATACCAAAACATAGATGCCTACAATGTTTCGCCACACAAACTAGAACCTATTATGACAGACTAATACCAATTTTTAAACAAATCCGAAAGAAAAATGTTTGGCAAAAATTATCAAAACGTCGAATATCGGAAGATAACATTCTATGGGGGCTATAACAAAACGTTGACCCACATAAACTTTGATGCGCCACCGGATCTAGAAATCTTTACAAACTACAAATATCAATTTTTAGACAAAAGATTATACAAAAAAATTATAAAAATATCGAATACCGGGGGGTACCGTTATATAGAGACAATACCAAAACATGGACCTATTCTAGAACCTAATATGACAGGTACATACCAATTTTTACACAAATCCGTAAAAAATGTGGCAAAAATCATCAAAACACCGAAAATCGGGAGGATAGTCCTCATATAACGGACAATACCAAAATGTGGACCGATATATCTCATTTTCAATACCAACCTTTCTAGACACAATACAAATTGTTCTATTAAATTTTGAAGCTTTACGCCAACTAATAGGGCTGTATCGTGATTTCAACAGACAGCCAGACAGACATCGTTAAATCTACTTAGATTTTTATGCCGATTATAAATATATATATTTTATGGGGTCTACGACGAATATTAAGGGATGTTACTCCAAGATGGAGGGTATAAAAATACGAATTCTTTTTGTAAGAGAATGAAATGAATATTTTGAAAATCGAATATTTTGAAAATCGATCCATGCGATCTTTTGTGAAGATAGGTCCATTATTATTTATAGGCCCTATATAAGTGCAAAGATTCCCAAAACCGAGATGAATTCGAACGTCGAAGCTTTTCCCACTGATATTTTTTTATACCCTCGGCCATATGGCTACAGAGGGTATATATCATATGATATGGCAAAAACGTTCCTTATCCAAATAACAGTTATGTCCCTAGATCTCTTTGGACCAAATCCATTTCATTACATTTGGAGTCAATCTAGCGATATCCGCCCGTCTGTCTGGTTCACATGATAACTCTCGAAAAGGTACCAAATTTATTGCCAAATTTAGATCGGATATGGGCAATATCGGTGCACTCTTATTGGTACCTCTCAAACAAAAGATCAAACATAGCCACAGAAAATAATTTACCATTTAGAACAAGAAAGGTTAGCACAATTAAAAAAAAAAAAACCTTTTCAAATTCCAATATTTTTGTCAGTGCTGGGTCAGGTACGAAAATTGACAATATTGCCTCATCCATCAAGTAGAACGAACCACTCCCTTTGGCACTCTTCAAGAACTTGTAGTACATATTTACAAAACCATCACCATTCTTACCCCCAGATACCAACAGTGATATATATATCCAGTTTCAAGATTTAAGCTACATTCCATCACCCAATACTGAATTTAGTACTATTTAGTACTCTTCGTGCAACTATAGCACACATTTCCGAAATCACCTCTTTATCACAAACCAACCACCAGCAGGCACCCTAATTCAAAATTTAAAAATTCCTGCTTAATACGTTCAAACCATGCTGCGCGCACACTTCTAAAGGGAATATTAGATATATCAAACTTACCTTCCAAACTTGATTCTAACACTTAATTTTAAGGTTGACGTGAAAAAACTGCAACAAAGTCAAATGCCATATTTTTAAATTTTTTTTAAAAAACGTTATTGAATGAAAGCAAAAAAGGTCGGAAATGGCATTAAATTTTAGAATAACTTTAGATTTGTTCGGATAGTTCACCTTTGGCACGAATTATGGCCTTCAAACGGTCAATGAAACCATCACACGCTGCCGAATGTTGCTCTCCGTTATTTTGGCCCATTCCCGGTGAAGCGCTTGCTTGAGGTGATCGACACTCTGGTATTTTTAGTGCCAACCTTGCTTTCCAAAATACTCCAGACACAATAGTCCAACGGATTGGTATCCGGGGATTTTGGTGGCCATTGTGCGCCGAAAATGCAGCGATGAACCTCATTTTGTAACCATTCTTGGCTGGCGCGTGCTGAGAGCGATGGTGCTGAGTCCTGTTGGAATGTCCAAGGTTTGCGGCCAGAATATTTTCGCGATAATATTCGGAATTTATTCTGATGCCACGGTCGATTAATACGAGCGAGGAGCGACCATCAGCTGTTATGGCAGCCCACACCATTACCATAGCCGGCGCTTGAGTTCTGGTGGCCAACCGAAAGTGCACATTTTCAGCTGACCTTTTTGGCAAGTAAACTCTACAATTTTGTTTGTTTACAAACTGCTGGACAATGAATGTTTTCTCATCGGAGAAAACCCAAATTCGGCAGTTCACCACTTTCGGCCAAGCGAAGCAACTCTTTAGTTTTTTTGAGTCTATTTTCTTTCTGTTGTGGTGTAAGTCCTTGCACTTCTTTGGAATTTCAATGGTTTTAGCCCGAGTTCATTTTTCAATATTTGCCGAGTGGAATATTGCGATATGTTCAGCTCACGAGTCATTTTTCGGCCACTGCGACGCGGGTTCCGATCAAGTCGCTTCTTTACTTTTCCATCTGCGAACCATTTCTGTATCACGGTAATGAGCGATGCTACGAGACACAAAAAAATTATTCAGATTTAAATGCTGGAATGCTCTAACGATAGCCACTTGGTTTTGGTGGTTTTCCAGCCAAATATCAGTCTATCACGCTTAAATTCACGAATAACTTTTTTTCTGGAAAATTCTCACCAAAATTCTTTTGTACGCTTGTAAGCAATATAGAGAGCTGCCATTGTCACTGGAATATTTTTAACAGCTGTCGGAAGAGTAGCTAAGAAATGACAGCAGTCTGAAGTTGGTTGCAGTTTTTTTTATCTTACCCTGTATATGGTCCACTGGTGTCATGAGAAGGCATCCTGTCGCAGTTTTCAGCGCAACATTCCTGCACTTTCATCTCTGTTCTCATCTCCGCAGACCATATGTTAATGGGTGTTGATGTTGATTTTGTGGCGGATATTTTCATATTCCTCGTGTGGAAGTAGGCCGCATGGCCTCGATATAGCTGTTCAACCTTACACTTATATCAACAACACCGGAGCCGGGGCGGTTAAGGATCTCTGTGCCATCTGGAGGGCAAAGAATCCCGGAAAGGCATAAGTTATACAGTCCCAAGGATATCGCCCTATTTTGGGGAACTTTCTGTTTCACTCTACAGGGTTTGGACTTTGTGTTCCAGAATTCCACGTACGACTGACGTCCACACATATAGTCGATTTCCCGACGATTCAAGCTAGTCCTCTCTTTACTTCCTTAAACAGTGTGGTTGACGGTCAATGGCTACCAACACTGATGTGTGACACGATTTGTTGTGGTTTAATCCTCCTGATATGAGTGGATATTGTATGCAATATTTTTGTGGTGCTGTGTTTTGGACGGGATCCATGTTGATGGTTGAAAAGTGGATAGCTTTCTCTGATGCTGGTCTTTGATACTGACGACAAAATCGATATTGGTGATTGACGTCCTACTATCCTTTTTTTCCAGGGTTCGAGAGGTTCCTCACTTTTTTCACTTTTCACTTTCACTTTTCCTCTTGTGCCCCAGTACGTGGTACGCAAAGGAGTGAGCCTATAAATTTCATATTAACATAAGATCTGTGTTAAAAAAATTATGTTGAAATACCATTTTGGAAGGAAACGCCGACTTGTTTCTTAAGTTTTGAGCGTTATTAAAATATTGGAATGTGTAAAATTTGAAGAGAATCGAATGCTTATTTCGCGTTTTTTGAGAGTCATAATTATCCGAAATGTTTACCCATTCGTGGATGTGGTGCATGATGTGTGGGCCGATATTTTCCATTTCCGCACCACTTTTCAATTTCGCATATAGCACCGATTATATTCGTTCTAAGTTTTACGATAATATTACGATCTACCAACTTTGGACCAAACCTGATACTCCCTTCGAGAGTTTGTTTTAAAGAGACCTAGGATCTAAAACGGTTATTTCGATGAGGCAGCCTTGAGTAATTAATCTAAATTGGATGGAATTCGGGATATGCAACCGAATTGAGCCTTGAAATAAGTATGTACAATTTGGTAGAAATCGGATCAGAGCTATAGCTAGCTCCCATATAAATTGTTCATCCAATTTGTTGACTTTGTACAGATTACAATTTTTTAGAGATCGATACAGACTTGGATACAGGGTTGCCCATATTCGACGGACCCATCAGGCAACGCCATAACTTTTGCAAGCAGATTTTTACCATGAACCAATACACGCCACGCGAGCGCTCTGAAATAGTTGAAATTTACATTCAACAGAAGAAGTCAATTGTGAAAACTCAACGTGCTTTTAAAACATTAAAAAATGTGAGAAGTGCGCCTTCTAGGAAAACCATTAAGCGTTTATACGAAAAATTTTCGACTGGTAAGGCTCTTTCTAGTCCGAAGAGGCCATATAAAAGTCGGCCAAGGCGATCGGCCGAGAATATCGCTGCCGTACGAGCCAGTGTTGAGAGGTCCCCAAGAACATCCCAAAAACGCCGTTCTCAGCAGTTGGGCATGGCTCGGTCCACTTTACAACGGGTTATTCGCATTGATTTGCATTTGCATTTGTTCACAGTTTGGTGCGGCGTTGGTGCGAAAACGGTCATTGGGCCGTTTTTCTTCCAAAATGAAAATGGCCATACTGTTACCATCAATCGCGACATAATGACCAATTTTGTGATGCCAATTATTCGTCGAAAGCGTATGAGGCAGTTCTGGTTTCAACAAGACGGCGCTCCACCGCACACAAGTCGCATAACAATCGATTTTCTGAAGAATTTGTTTCCGGGCCGTTTGATGTCGATAAGTGGTGATTTGGACTGGCCACCGCGTTCGACCGATTTGACGCCGCCTGACTTCTTCTTATGGGGATATTTGAAGTCAAAGGTTTACGTTAACAAGCCAAGGGCCGTAGAAGAGCTCAAGGACAATATTTGTGAAGAAATAGCCGCTATTCCGGCCGAAATGTTGGCAAAAACGATGGAAAATGCAGCAAAAAGGGCACAATACGTCATCAACGCCAGAGGCGGCCATTTGAGAGATATCATATTCAAAAATTGATGTAAACAAATCTACTTGGAACAAATTAAATGACTAACATTGCCAACCGCCAAATTTTTATTTTTTTCTTTGATAAAAAAAAAACATGGGTCCGTTGAATATGGGCAGAGCCTTGTAATAAATATGTATGTATTTTTTTTTTTTTTTTTTTTTTTTTTTTTTGAGATCGGTTCAGATTTGGATATATCTCCAATATATCATTTTTCCGATTTCACGTTTATTGTTCAAAAAAGTGTTATATCAGCTCAAATGGGATAGATAGGATCAGATATAATTATAAATCCGAAATATATGTTTTAATTTAAACGTTCTCAATGTCGAGAGGTACAAATGCCTCTGTCAAATTTAGTGAAATCCCATTTATTATTTACTTTTCTTTTCAAACTATAACACACACAAATTCCCAATATAAAGGTTTATTTTTGCGGGTAGCTCTACTAGATATATGGTGTAGGGTATCATAAAGTCGGGTGCGCCTGATTTCGAATTTGGATTCCTTGTAATCCGTTGTGATATTCTTAGACCTCACACTGCACCTCCTAAACTATAAATTTCATTACTCAAAATATGGAAGGATTTTTTAACAAGTCTTTGTATATTTTTAACCTTTAACCTAAATTTTGTCCACCTCCTGATCTATAAATTTCATTACTCAAAATATGGAAAGAATTTTTAAAGAGTCTTTGTATATTTTAAGCAACCCCTTTAACCTAAAATTTGTCCCTTGACATTTGGCGCAACATATTACTAAAATTATAATTTAAATCCACCTTGAGCTGTTACTACTTAACATCCATTAACCAAAAACATATCCAACCCAAAAGAGCGGATAACAATTTTACCTTCAACATAATTTCTGTGATTTTTTTTTCTCTTTGCACTTCACCCCAATCTCAGAGGAAATGCCATAAGTAAATACATTTCACTAAGCCTGTTACTTTCCAATTACTAGTTTTACCCACACACACACCAGAGCATATACACACCCAGACACACACGCACACACACATGAGTTGTGATGGGTATTAATGTTGGCACTCTGTGGAATTTCCATCAACCTTCAAGGTTTCCTTTACCATTACGTTTAGGGTTTGTTTTGCCAACTTTTTTTTTTTTTTTTTTGTTCTGCCTCCTCTTACGTTTCAAAAGTAGTTTGCGGTTAGGTTTATGTCGACTTTTTACTCCAAACAATTCATTAACACATCATTGAGAAATTCTCGATTCTCCTTCAAACGCCTGCCTCTCCCCTCACCCAATGCTCCACAAACCTGGAGGGAGTAGAGCATCCTTGAAATGTTGTTCAAATAGCACTCACACCACAACAACACTACACCTTGCCACAAAATGCAGCCACACCCTGAAACTGAAAAATATAACTAATATTCTTCAAAGTGTATGTGTATGTGTGGGAGAGAGTGTGTGTGTGTTGCGTTGTTTGGGGCTGCATGTATTAGAAGTGACTTTCAATGTTGCAAATTAGTCAAATATTTCATGGAAAACTGTTAACATCGCAAAACTTTTGACCAACATGAACTTAAGTTGTTCTACGAGCAGCCTGACTGACTGAATGAATAAATGAAGGAGCGAAGGAGAGAAAAATATAGAGCGAACAAACGTCTGAACCCAGCAAGCAAAATCTATCCCCCAAATCACTTAGAAGTCACGCCTAAGCGATTGAAATCATCGCGTCTGATATCGCTTTCTCACCCCGGAAGGATCATCCTTCGGGAAGAGATGAACCACGCCCGCGATAGTTTTCTAAAAATCGTGGAAGTCACTTCCTCGATAGTTATTGGAAGTGAAAAAACAAAAAACAAAAAAAAAAAAAAATTTTTTTTTACTCCAGACTTAAGCCTTTATTATTTTTTTTTATTGTTATTGTTACGTTTTCCAATGTTAATTTATATAGAACTCTTACTTATTAGATGAAATATTCAAACATTTTTTTTCGTTTTAAAAATGTGATGTCTGGATTGGGAATCGAACCGAGGTGTTCAGAGAGCAAAGCTGGCATGCTTACCACTGCGTGTCTTATATTCCTCAGATAGAATAAAGTCTTATTTATGTTCAATTCGTGAATGATTGTAAACTATCACTGTTTTATCCGATGGCAGTTACTACATAGTGTCTGCACACGAGATACCTTCTTTTAACTTTCTTGCGCCACTACGTAGTAACTACGTGACGATAGAAAGTAGACAACAGTAGTTTTGTTATTGTAAATCTACATACTATCGCATTTAATAGGATTAGAAGCGTCGCAGAAGTGGCATCTTAAAATGGAAGTGAGTCACTCACTTCCAAATGCTTGCTGGGAATGAATGAATAAATGCACGCTTTTCTATGTTCCCTCTCTGTGGTTGTGGGTGTGTGTCTGTTTGCGTGCATGTTTATGGAAAAGAGAGAAAAAAAAACGAAATGGCAAAGCATTGTTGTTGTGGCTTAGGTGCTTGTCACACACACACGTATACACACACACAAAACAACAAATAAACAGCATAACCAGTAGTAACTGCATCATTCAACATAACTTTGTTGAGAGTCCTTGTAGAGCGCCAGCCAACCAACCAAACATCCAACCCAACCAAATCAGGCAGTCATGGAGCAAAAGAGAAAACACGAAGTTAGGAGAAAGAATGCACCAAAAAAAAAAAAAAAAAAAAAAAAAAACAAGTAAAAAAGCTGTAACTTCGGCCGGTCCGAACTTTGAATACCCTCCACCATTTGAAACGAATTTGACAATATTCAAAAAAATAAAATCCATTAAAAATTCTGTTAAAATCTTACAAATACCAAATGCAGCCGTCACATTAGAGTCTAAACGACGACGTGGACCTGCATAGGCAACTTTTATCATAAGTCATTATAATAATATAGGAGCTTCTATTATATGGGGGCTATACTAAAATGGGGACCTGCACAGACATTTTCGTGTCATAAGATGTGGTATCCATTACGAACTTCAAATACCAAATTTGAAACAATTCCGGTGAATAATGTCGCTAAAATCATCAAAATACCGAATATATGGGGAGAGACCGTTATATGGGTGTTATTCAAAGACGAGGACCTGAACAGATAATCTCTTGTCATAAGCTGTGGTATCCATTACGAACTTCAAATACCAAATTTGAAACAATTCCGGTAAATAATGTTGCTAAAATCTTCAAAATACCGAATATCGGGAGGTACTGTTATATGGGGGCTATACGAAGACGTGGACCTGCATAGACAATTTTCTGTCACAGACTGTAGTTCCCATTACGAACTTGAAATACCAAATTTGAAACAATTCCGGTGAATAATGTCGCTAAAATCATCCAAATCAGAATATACAGGGAGGTACCTTTATATGGGGGCTATACGAAGACGTGAACCCGCACAGATAATCTCCTGTCATATACTGTGTTATCCATTACGAACTTCAAATACAAAATTTGAAACAATTCCGGTGAATGCTGTCGCTAAAATCATCAAAATACCGAATATCAGGAGGTACCTTTATATGGGGGCTATACGAAGACATGGACCTGCACAGATTATCTCCTGTCATAAGCTGTGGTGTTCATTACGAACTTCAAATACCAAATTTGAAACAATTCCGGTGAATAATGTCGCTAAAATCATCAAAATACCGAATATCGGAAGGTACCTTTAAATGGGGGCTATACGAAGACGTGGACCTGCACAGACAATTTTTTGTCTTAGGTTGTAGTATCCATTACGAACTTCAAATGCGAAATTTGAAACAATTCCGGTGGATAATGTCGCTAAAATCATCAAAATACCGAATATCGGGAGGTACCATTACATGGAGGCTATACCAAAACGTGGACCTACATGGCCCATTTTCAATACCAAAAGTCCTGCAGACATAATATACATTTGAGTAAAATGTAATCAATCTACTTCAATTCGTTCAAAAGCTAGAGTTATTTCCACAGACGGACAGAAGGATAGACGAACAGACGTATAGACGGACAGACGGACGGACATAGCTAAATCGACATAGAATTTTATGCTAATCAAGAATATATATACTTTGTGTGTGGGGTCTGACATGAGTATTTCGAGGAGTTACAAACGGAATGACAAACCTAATATACCCTCCATACTATGGTGGAGGGTATCAAAACTAAAAAAATTTGCATTTTCAGCAAAATACGAATGGGGTGACATTTGTAATGCTAACACTGTTCATAATAGTAACGTCAAGAACAACACGAGCAACAACAACAAACAAACACCAACAACTAAGTATGAATAACAACATTAGTTGCTTAAAATTTAGGTCGCCGTTGGAAAATTGTGGTGCTGTTGTTGTTGTTGTTGATTTTCGTATTTTTGGTTTGTTGGCTTGTTGTCGCTGTTGTTGTTCGTGGTGCTGGTGGTGGTGTTGCTGTCGCCAGTATTTGCCTTCATCATTGTCGTTGCTCGTCCGCCTCTAGGCTCACCACAATTCAGGGCCAAACGTGCCGGGCTGTATGTTTGTGGTATGTAATTGCCCCAAAGAAATAATTCATGTAATGTATATTCCAATTCAATGCAACAAATGACCCTAACCTGCTTGAAAGCAAGTCAGCCAGCCAGCTGCACTAGCCTTTAAATTTTCAGACACCAAAACTTCTCCAACCAACAATTTCGACAAACACCATAGCCAGTTGGCTATGTGGTGGGTGACCTACAATTAAACAAATAGGCCTGAACGGATGCAAGCATTTTGGTTTGTTACAACTTGTTTTCACTTGTCCTCCATGGGTGGGGGCTAATTGATGAGGGGGAAATTATGAGTGATTATTTGGCATTTGTTTAGTTGAACAATGCCCCTAGAATCTAGTAAAAATATGATGTGGTACCTTGTACCATATGAGATATACATTATTACTATTTTGCTCACCAAACCATATCCTGAGAAGAGGAATTCCTGAAAATCCTACATTAGTCGTGATTTAAAGTCTAAGGACTCAGTTTGAATTTTTTGAGTTACCGGCAAATACTGGTGAAATAGAAAACGCCGAATAATGAATGGAAAGTGTACATTAAAATTGACAGCACTGTTGCTATCGGAAGGACATAGCGGCTACTTTGTTTTTATACCCTACACTACCCTTTTATACCCTACACTACCCTCCCTACTATGGAGGGTATATTAACTTTGTCATTCCGTTTGTAACTCCTCGAAATACTCATGTCAGACCCAACAAAATATATATACATTCTTGATCAGCGTAAAATTCTAAGTCGATTTAGCCATGTCCGTCTGTCTGTCTGGGCCATGTTCTCATATAACCCCATATAACGGTACCTCTCGATATTCGGTATTTTAATGATTTTAGCGACATTATTCACCGGAATTGTTTCAAATTACGTATTTAGAGTTCGTAGGAACTACAGTCTGTGACAGAAAATTGTCTATGCAGGTCCAGGTCTTCGTATGGGCCCCATATAACGGTACCTCCCGATATTCGGTATTTTGATGATTTTAGCGACATTATTCACAGGAATTGTTTTAACTTTGGTATTTGAAGTTCGAAATGGATACTGCAGCCTATGACAGAAAATTGTCTGTGCAGGTCTACGTCTTCGTATAGCCCCCATATAACGGTACCTCCCAAAATTCGGTAACTTGATGAGTTTAGCGCCATTATTTACCTGATTTTTTTCAAATTACGTATTAGAGTTCGTAATAGGAACTCGAGTCCGTGACAGAAAATTGTCTATGCAGGTCCAGGTCTTCGTATAGGCCCCATAAATCAGTACCTCCCTATATTCGGTATTTTGATAATTTCAACGACATTATTCACCGGAATTGTTTCAAATTACGTATTTAGAGTTCGTAATGGGAACTACAGTCTGTCACAGAAAATTGTCTATGCAGGTCCAGGTCTTCGTATAGGCCCCATAAATCAGTACCTCCCTATATTCGGTATTTTAATCATTTCAACGACATTATTCACCGGAATTGTTTCAAATTACGTATTTAGAGTTCGTAATGGGAACTACAGTCTGTCACAGAAAATTGTCTATGCTGGTCCAGGTCTTCGCACAGCTCCGATATGACGGTACCTCCCTATATACAATATTTTGATGATTTTAGCTACATTATTCACCGTTTATTTCAAGTTTCGAATTTGAATATGGTAATGGTTTATGCCTAACAAGGCCTATATAGGTCCACGTCGTATAGATCCCAATATAATGGCTATATTCGGTATTTTAAAATTTTAACAGAATTTTTTAAGGATTTTATTTTTTTTTTGAAAATGTCCATATTCGTTCCAAATGGTGGTGGGTATTCAATTATTATTATATTTGTGGAACCACCCCCATATGTCCAGGCTACACATGAACAGCGACGGTAATACCAAATTTCAAGCACAACCACTTTACCTAATACCAAATTGTACCAAGTATAGTACTATTTATTTCGTTTTGTGCACTTTTAGTACGAATTTCTATAGCCAACTCTTTATCACAAACCTACCATCATCAGGGACCATAATATAAAATTTCAAAATTCCAGATCCAGAGCTGAAATCCTCAAATTTGATATGGATGATGTCTGTAGTTATGATGTCTGTGTAGTTGATATTTGTAGTTGAGGATATCAGATGATCAGTATCAAATGCCACAAAGTGTGCCGTTACCTGTTGCGATAGAGATGGATTTCTGAAATTTGCTACAGAGATCACTATTGGTGTCTAGGTTGGAGATTGTTCGAAAACTAAATTGTGCTGAATTTTCTGTTGAATGAATGGATTAGCTTGAATCCTGCAATTTGATATTGTTATTTTGTAATGTTTAGATATCGTGGTGGCCTATGATTATTGAGGGCGGAGGGTTATAAAAGTTTATAATAAAAAAAAAACTTTTAATACCCTCCAGGCATGGGCCTGCAAAATAAGAAATTTGAAACAATTTCGGTGAATAATGCCGTTAAAATCATGAAAATACCGAATTTTGGGACGTTCCGTTTTATTTTTTTTTTTTTTTTTTTTTAAATGTATTTGACACAAAACACCTCAATTGTTGAACCTTCATAATATTTTTGAGTGCGGAATTCAAAACTCCAAAATCTAACTTTTACCCGAATTCTTACTTCTCTGTAACTAGCACCTTTTGACAATATTTTTTGTAGAACAGAAAATTATACTTACTTGTTTTCAACAGCTTCATTTCGATTGAAACACTCTCAAAAGTATATATATCTATTGTTTATTAACCCTATATTCAGTTAAGAAAATTTTCTTTACATGAATTTAAGAACTATAAGCGTACACATGCTTTAGCATCACTAAATTCAAATAAAAACGGATTTTGACATTGACTTTTCAGCAATGTTGGCCATATTTAAGTGAATCCCTAAACGGATTTACTTGCAAAGATTCAATGTCGCTTTATTTTGCTCTTTTTTATATTTTTCTTTTTTCTCTGCTTCTTGTTGTGTCAAGGAAAATTCCATGTTTTTCATATGTTCGAGAAATACACCTGTGCAATGTCATGGGAATGAAAATATGCTAAAATGCTTTTTTTGGAGCGCAAAAACTTATATGCTGAGAAAATAACTATAGTAAAATAAGTGAATGTATCAAATTTCCATAATGGAGTGGTTCGCTCGTAAATTTCAGTGGAAAATTTTTCAGGGATATTAGAAAATCTTGCACAATTGTTTAACAACTTATATTTCCAAAGTTTTGCGATCTTGAAAAAATATATTTTTGAACGTTTAAGTCTTTATATTTTATTAAATCTGACGACTTATAATCCGTATGTTGGAAGAAGAGCTATATCGGCGCGCTTTCTTTGCAGAAATTTAAAGTACAGGTCTATATAAAATGTCCTCAACATTCTAAATATTTTGAAGATTTTTAAGAAGTACTGTATTCTAACATTCTTGGCAATTTTAAAGTAAGATAATAAAATTCTCTTATATATTGGAGGAGGAAATTCTTAAAACAACACCAATTCAAACATTTCAGAAGTTATATAGGCGTATGATTAACATACTTAATATGAAAGTAACACAATTATAAATCATACGCCTCATGTTGTCATTTTTCTATCTATATAGAATACATTACCCTATTGTACTTCTGAACTTTCGAAATGACAAGGCTAGTAAAAATGCGAAATATTAAATTCGACCTGAGAACTACTTTCGACGGAAAAATTGTCACCAATAGAAAAACCTTCACAAATCGCAATTCCAACAAAACCGAAGCCGGCAATCAATTAACAATTTTTTAATTCTTTAATTTATCCACCAAAAGGTTGCAATAATAGTTAATTTTAAAATAAGTAAACAAACATTGAGTTCGGCCGGACCGAAATTTTAACACTCTCTACCTTTACTAAAACTTAAAGAACAAAAAACATAGAGTGGGGAGGCCGTTGTATGGTACCATATCAAAACGGTAACCTCCATAGCCAATTTTATACTTCATGGATTGCCATCTACTCAAGTTTCTTAAATAACAAATTTGAAACAATTTCGTGTGTAAATGTGACTAGGATTATCAAAATGGTGAATATCTGTGGGTATCGTTATATGTGCGCTATAAGAACTCGTAAATCTAAATTTTCAATGTTCTGCTGCCGGACCGAGGACCCATTATGACCAAAAAATACCACTTTTTAAACAAATCCGTAAAAAATCTGTCGAAAATCATAAAAATACTGGATATCGGGAGCTAACGTTATATGGCAGCTATTCCAAAACATGAACAGTCGTAGCTCACTTTCAATACCAACCATCTTACACACAATACAAGCTCTACATCAAATAATGTGGACTGTATCGTGATTCCAACAGACAGACGGACATCGTTAAATCGACTTAGAAGGAAAAAATAATCCGATTTTGCTAAAACTTTACAAATCCTTATCTTTCGATCAGTCCTAGGTCAAGTGAGAAAATGAACAATATCGGTCCACTTCATCAGGTAACTCCACCCCACAAAGGGTCAAGACTTTAAATGTCCATGAAGCTCATAAAACGTTGAATTATCATGCACTTCCATTCAGACCTGGTACATCTCAATGTTTCCATCAACACTAGATCAGTTATTAAGATGGTTGAGATCGGAACATTCCTTCAGGTACCTACCGCACAAATGGTTCAAGATTTAAAAAAAAGCTCAAAGAACGCGAAATAAGCCTTCCAGTCTCTTCCAATTTCACACAAAATTTCGAAAAATTATGTCATATATCAGTCATAGTCCAAACCTGGCACGTCGCAATGTTTATATATTATTTATTTAGGTCCGGTACGAAATGGACAATATTGGCCCATTCCATCGGAACCTACTCCACAGAGGGTCAACAATTTAAAGAATCATAACAGAAGTAAAAATATATATAAAAAATATTGCCTTAGATGTATGCCTATCGGCAAAACCGAAGGATACTTTTTAACTTTTTATAGAAAGAAAGGTAGACTAAGGCTAAGGTCGACCATTTGATACCCTGCAACACTGCAATTTTCGGTTCTACAGATTTGAAAGACTAGAATGAAGAATTGCTCTTCTTTTCGAATATTCATCATATTTTCGGACAAACGATCTCTTAAATACATCGGTGTTTTACGAAGCAAATTTTCCTACTAATCCCATTTATATATTTTTGATTTCGTTAATGTTGTTTTTTTTTACACAAAATTGTGATTCATTTTAGCTTAATATTATCTGTTGACCAACCAGAATGCTAGTCTTTAGTGATGTTAAAAACTCATAAACATATATATATATATATATATATATATATATATATATATATATATATATATATATATATATATATATATATATATATATATATATATATATATATATATATATATATATATATATATATATATATATATATATATATATATATATATATATTACAGGAAAATATCATTTTTATTAGCATCTTTGTTTTTGCAATTTTTCTACTTTCCATTCTCCATTCTCTAGTCCATTTGAGATTAGTCAAAATCCTCTTCTTTGATATAAGAGATTGTATATATTTTGCTATATATGTGATGTCTTGGCCCAGATATGGGTCAATGGCCCAGATATGGGTCAATGACCCTGATATGGGTCACTGCAATGATGAGAAGTGACTTCTTTGTGTATTTGTGATTTCGATGAAAATATAAATATTCGCGGTTTTATGTAAATGTTCGTATATTTTTTATGTAAAAGTTATGGTCTATTTCAGCCATTAAATATTATCCGATGACCATATAAATTGTTAGACTTCTGCTCAGCCTTAAAGTCTTGCCACACGCAGAATTCCGAGTTCTTTGGTCTTTAATTGTAACCTCAAAAGCTGCTCCAAAATAAAAAAAATTCTCAGTTTTTCGTTTAGCGATAATATATACCTTACCCCATCTCCATGCAAAATTCCGTGAGGATCGGGCCATAAATACGACCTATAGAGTGAATACGATTTCACACAGACAGATGGACAAATATACATAGCTAGATCAACTTAGCTCGGCGAGATAGGGAGATCACTACATAGTTGCCTATATCTTGGACAAATATTGCGAGGTGTTACATTATTTTATTCCCAATCAAAGTCATAATACACCCAGAACATAGTGTTGAAGGGTTTATACCATATTTTCTAAAAAAAATGTTTTCTATGCAAATTATGTCACTCCACCCTAATATCGAACAAAGTTTCACTTGTAAGACATAAAACTTGTTTTGCTTCCATATATTTTGTTTTTGTTTTGTTTTTTGTTTAACAATATTGCAAGTATTACGTAAATTCATAGTTTTACACATCGTTAGAGATTCGTGTGCAACATGGCAGCAAGTCTTTGCAACATAAATTCCAACAAAACAGATATTTGCATTATCCCGTTTGTTCGTTAAGGTTGTCGTTTTGTTTTTCGACGACGGTGGTGGTCGTATTACCTGCATGTTTTCCTCGGAGAGTTTCCAATGCGTTTTTCACAAAATCTTCTTTTGTGTGAATTTTTATGATGCTACAGATATTGGAATGAGACAGTGTTTACAAATAAAAAATGAGCAGCTTTAAACAGACAGAGAAAGGTGTCTTACATAGAGAGAGAGAAAGAGAGAGAGACTTGATAGATGGAGAGAGATACCTAAATAAAATTTGTTTAGATCGGGGCTAGCCAACAACTACCAACAAAAATGATTTGATACAGGCGTGAGTATGGAGAGAGTAATTCTCCCTCTCTCGGCAAATAGTGTGTGTGTAGGCTTGTTTGTTCGGGATACCATAGTATTTTGTTGTTGCAAAATGGTCAGTTTTAATTCCTTTATTGTTGTTTTTAATTCTAAGCGAAGTTGAAAATCATAAAATCAAGCAACCGAACCTCCCACTTCATTGTTTGCTCAAAAGCTACCGACTATCTTCAAAGCAAATTTGTTGTTGGCAAACATGTGAACAGTTCTGGTGGTGAGTTTACTGATCGATGGCGAGTGTTAAACACAAAACTATGATTGTGTGCGAGGTGTGTTGAATTTCTCATGAGTCGTATTTTGACTAGTCCTGCTTTAGATTTTTGGATGCTTACATTCATCAAACATTCCAAAGAGAGACAAAAAGAGAAGAGCATTTCTCTTTTATTAAAAAATAATAAAATTTTATTCTTGGCTCAGTAATATACGTATGCTAACCTCCATATCGGGGATTCCTCAGCCCTTGCAAACGTGGCACATCAACATCCTTTGAGAAGTTCAACAAAATTGAAATCTTCTGAAATATCCGCTATGTCACATTATTAAATGATCTCAAACTGCGCTGATTGAGGTAAAAGTTTAAAATAATGAAAGATGCCTTTCGAAATATTTCGCCTCCATAAAAATAAATTTTTCCATAATTTTCCGCTGAAAAATTTATTTTTTCTATCCCACTGTACCTTTTTTAATATTCCATGCATATTTCTTCAGCTTGACAAATTTCCTAAACAACAAAGTGATAATGTTTTTGTTTCTAGTTCGCATGTTCGCATTGTTTGCAGCAGCATCTTACATGGCTTCTTACACTGGTATTGGGAATATGGAATTCATGTAATTCGACTATCAAAACAAAAGATGTAATGACACCATTCCCAGGCCACCCTTTCCCATCTCTTGCTGTGCATTGAACTAAACCTTGAATAATTTTGGTTCTTTTGCAGGTTTAAGTTTGGTTGTTTTTCAAAAAAAAAAAGACCTGGTGACAAGCTTGGTTGCCTCAATGCACCCGAAAGGTGAAAGGGTTAGGCTGTCTCTTTCTCTTTCCCTCGCTCAGTAGTAACAAGTCGTTTTGCCTTGTGGCCATCACTGCCGCAAGTAGTTTTATGCGTTACTTACTCTTTGTCTTTGTTCGAAAATTGACATTTTTGGAAGATAAATTTTGGGTTGATATTTTTTTCTCTAATACTTTTGTTTTAGAAAAGTTTATTAAGAAATAACTTGTTTGTAAAGACTAGTTGTGTAAAAAACTTGCAAGAATATTTTCGGAATATTTTAAGAAGACAAGAATGCAATTTTAATTGGGTATTTACACACCTAGAAACATATCGGATATGAATATTTAGTGTTAGGGAAAACATTTTCTCAAAGAATTGAATAGCTCAATAGACTTCAAAATTAATATAATTTTTTAATTGAAAAAATATCTCTACATTAAAAAATGGTCGTTTTTAAAGAATAATTTAAGAGACACCACCCAGCCTTAAAATGTGAATTTTTTATGAATATTTAAACAGATTCAACGGCGGCTTTTTAATAATATTTGAGAGTGATCTCCTGGGACTTAAAATTGTATGTTTTCTGCAGCCACCATCAGGGCCCTACGTTGATTTTTAAAAATAGTTTCGAAGACTGCATCGGGGTATTATCTAGATTTAAAAAAAATCCTTAGAGGCTTTGAACTTTTGATTTATCACAATATTTTAGACTGGCCTTAAATGGATTTCGAGATATGGACTTATGATAAACAATTTACCATTGATATTGCCTTGCGATGATCTTGGCCTTTTTTCCAATTAACTTGATTGAAAACTTGTATTTTGGTTCCATCGGAATTAAAAACTTACCAACATTCTATTATTATAGATTGTGCTAAAACTTATATAACATCTCGAAATAATTGTCCTGTACATAGGAAATTATATGTGGATCTTCCTGTCTCGCCGAGCTTAGTTAGTCAGTCTCTCCATGTTGTTTCGTATTCACGTTAAATGACAACGCAATTATGGCTCAGGAAATTGAAGCTGGGGTTAGGTTCAAAATAGAGACCTATTGTTATTGGAGATGATAGCGAAATATTTAGGATTTCAAATGGATTAAAAACAGAAATAATTCTTGATTTTGCAGTTGCTCTTGAGTGTACAATTATAAACCAATCGAATTGGAATTTTGTATGGAGCTAGAGTTTAGGGTTATTCATAAGCTTAGTTATTTCCATGGCCATCAAATAATATTTGGCGGGTGACATAGACCATAAATATTATGTAAAAAATACAAAAGTTTTTTTTAAACCGAAAATATTTTTTTTCCGAACGAAATGAAATTGGTTGATAACATTTTACTCAAATATATATTGTGTCTGCAGGACTTTTGGAATTGAAAGGGGGTCATGTGGGTCCACGTCTTCGTATAGCCCTCATATAACGGTACATCCCTATTTTCGGTATTTTGATGATTTTTGCGACATTATTTACCGGGATTGTTTCAAATTTGATATTTAAAGTTCGTAATGGATATTACAGCATATGACAGAAATTTGTCTGTGTAGGTCCACAGTTTGTAGGTCCACAGTTTGGTACCTCCATAAATTCGATATTTCGATGATTTTAGCTACATTATTCACCGATTTTTTCTTTCAAGTTTTGCATTGGAATATTGTAATGGCTTATGACAAAAGTTGCCTATGCAGATCCACGTCGTCGTATACATATGGCTACATTCGGTATTTTTAAGATTTTAACAGAATTTTTAACGGATTTAAGTTTTTTGAAAATTGCCAAATTAGTTCCAAATTGTGGAGGGTATTCAAATTTCGGCCCAGCCGAATTTACAGCTTTTCTACTTGATATTCAAGACATCGAAAAAAGCCTATATTTAACAATTAAAGAGCTGTAAGTTCAGCAAGGTCGAACCTTGAATACCCTCCAACATTTGGAACGAATTTGACAATTTTCAATAAATAAAAACCGTTTAAATACAACAGCGTGGACCTGCATAGGCAACCTTTATTATAATATTAAAATGTGAAACTTGAAAAAAAAAATCGGTAGATAATTTAGCTAAAATCATCAAAATACCGGATATAGGGAGGTACCATTATATGGGGCCATACCAAAATGTGGACTTGCACAGACAATTTTCTGCCAATAGGCTGTAGTATCCATGACGAACTTCAAATACCAAATTTGAAACAATTCCGGTGAATAATGTCGCTAAAATCATCGAAATACCGAAAGTCGGGAGATACCCTTATATGAAGGCTATACGAAGACGTGGACCTGCACTGACAATTTTCTGTCACAGGCTGTTATGGCGGCTATACGAAAATATGGCTGTATATGGCAATATATCTCATTTTCAATACCATCCATCGTAGACATAATACAAATTGTTCTGCCAAATTTTAAAGCTCTACGTCAAATAATCGTGATTTCAACAGACATACAGACGGATATCGTTAAATCGACTTAGAATTTTATGCTGATCATGAATATATATACTTTATGGGGTCTACGACGAATATTTATGGGTGTTACAATCGGAATGACAAAGTTAATATACCCTCCTTTTTAAGGTGGAGGGTATAACAAATTGGTTTTTAAAGATTATTTTAGAGTGACCATACGGACTTGAAATCTTGATATTTTATGGAAATTTTTTACAAACACCTCCAAGATGGATGGAGACAATGGTACTAATGTACTCTGTCCTAACCCAATGAATAAACACTCATATAAGCTTAATGGCAATTGTAGCGCTTTTCAGGCGTATATTCTTCCAACTGGAAAAAACAGAAGAAGAAGTATGAGAATTCTGCAATAGCATAAGAGGAGGAGAGTGGTAGTCGATAGGTAAGCGGTTCTACCGATTGATGAAACTTTTAAACCACCAAGAAACTATTATGACAGCTGCTTCAAAAAATGTCTCATCGAAGAAGCTTTAAAAATAGGGTACTTGGAAAGTGGTTGCAAGTTATATGAGGCCACATAACCGGTATTCTCCAAGAGAAGAACAAACTTTGTCACTTAGTAGGTTTGATTAAAGAATCATGATATGCATACTGTAACCAATTTGAAGATGAAGACGAGATAGAAACTTTGCACATGTCCCATGTTATTCAACAAGGAACATAGGCCATTTGGCAGGTGAGAGATAGAAACTCAAATGTTCTTCTCCGACATAGATCCCATCATCATTTACAAGTTTGCCACAGGAATTCCATGCCTAGGCAGACAACCCTTTTAACTAAACTTCTCTCTATAAATATTTTTTTCTTTACCTGTCTTTGCAACAACCATATTCTTCGTAATAAACATTTTTTTTAATTTATTTAAATTTCTTAAGTTTTTTGAGCATTTATTAAAAATTTTTGAAATTTGTCAAACAAAAACAAATTACAATAACCACTTTGACACAAAGCAAGTATCATCCATGACAATTTCAATTTATTTACAAAATTGCATGTTTCTTAAAGCAATATGTTCTGTGATGTTTTTTATTTGTCTTCTCAGGAAAAAAGCTTCAAAAGCTGAGAAAAAAAAATAAAAAATAAAATAAAACATAAATCTTTTTGTTAGAGAAGAAAAAAAAACGAAAGTTATTTGTCTTCAAAACATTCAAAGACCAATGCAATAATTTGTTTTAAACAGAACATGATATTATACCTTAGGGTACAACGTGGATATACCTTGTTGTATAGCTTTGCTGAGGGGTAAGAGATTGCGAAAGACCCCTCTATTCAAATATTTGCTTCATTTTTGAAGAGAACTTATTGGTAGTATTTGCAAACCCTCTAAAAAGAGGAGGGATGAATCTAAATCTTCCTGACTTTAACTTCGAAAACGCTATTTACGTATCTTCATTTGGTGGCTATTCTTCACAATGAGTCATTCTTTATACTCCCAGCCATATGGCTAGAGGGGGTATATATCATTTGATACGACCAAAACGTGCCTCATCGAAATAATGGTTTTATACCCTATGTCTCTTTGAACCAAATCCGTTTCAAGACATTTGGAGTCCGTCCGCGATGTCCGTCCGTCCGGAATGGGCAATATCGGTCTACTCCTTCTGGTATCTCCCCCACAAAATGTCAACATTTTCAAGGAAAATAATTTACAGCATAGAAAGAGAAGGGATAAACCGATTTTTCTCCAACTTTGCAAATCCTGATATTTTCATTAGGGCTAGGTCAGATGCCGAAATTTACAATATCGGCCTGATCCATCAAGTACCGCTCCCACAAAGGGTCAAAAATGTTGAATAATTCTAACTCTTATAAAATGTGACATAAGAGTCCGGCTGTCTTCAAATTACACAAATCAAAATATTTTTATTAACTCAAGGTCTGGTGTGAAGATGGAATATGTCGGTCCACCCCTACTTGTACCTCCCCCACAAAAAGCCAAAATTTTTAGTAACCATGAAGTTCATAAAACGCGAAATTAACATGCGTTTCCATTCAGATTTGGCACGTCTTAATATTTTTATCAACACAAGATCTGTTATAAAGATGATAGAGATCGCACCATTCCTCCTGGTACCTCCCCCCACAAAGAGTTCAAGATTTTGAAAAACAAAACGCTTAAAGAAAGAGAAGTAAGCACAAACTTTTCTTCAAATTTCACACATCCCAAGATCTCTTGTGAAAATGATAGACAGGCTGAAATTAAAAAAAAAAATTACAACAAAGTCAAACGCCTTAATTTTTACAATTTTTTAAATTTTGAAAAAAATATCGGAAACAGCATCAAATTTCAGAATAATCTTTGGCACGAATTATGGCCTCTGCGGTATTTTGGCCCATTCCCGGCGAAGCGCTTGCTTGAGGTGGTCGACACTTTGGTATTTCTTAGTGCCATCCTTGCTTCCCAAAATACTCCAGACACAATTGTCCAACGGATTGGTATTCGGTGATTCTGGTGGCCATTGTGCGCTGGAAATGAAGCGAGGAACCTCATTTTGCAACCATTCTTGGGTGGCGGGTGCTGAGTGCGATGGTGCTGAGTCCTGTTGAAATGTCCAAGGTCTACGGCCAAAATTTTTGCGTGCATCTGGCTTTAATACACCCTCCAGAATATTTTCGCGATTCGGCATTTATTAATATTCGGCATTTATTCTGATACTACGGTCATTTAATATAAGAGTAGCCCTCGGTTATTATGGCGGCCCACACCATCACCATGGCTGGCGCTTAAGTTCTGGTAGCCAACCGAAGGTGCAAGTAAACACTATCATTTTGGTTCTTTACAAACCGCTGGACAATGAATGTTTTCTCATCGGAGCGGAGAAAACCAAATTCGGCAGTTCACCACTTTCGGCCAAGTAAAGCAACTCTTTAGCTTTCTTGAGTCTATTTTCTTTCTGTTGCGGTAGAAATTCCGGCACTTTTTGCATTTCAATGGCTTAACCCCGAGCTCATTTTTCAATATTTGCCGAATGGAATATTGAGATATATTCAGCTCACGAGCTACTGCAACGCGGGTTGCGATCAAGTCGCTTCGTTACTTTTCGAATCATTTCTGCTGATGTTGCTTCCGTTTTCTTCCGTCCACTTCCTTGACGTCGGACTACGCTATCAGTACCACTTAGTGGTAACGAGCGATGGTACGAGACACAAAAGATTTATTCACTTTTAAATGCTGGAGTGCTCTACCGATAGCCACTTGTGGTTTTCGAGCCAAATGTGAATAAATCGAACTATCACGCTTGAATTCTATCACGAATAACTTTTTTCTGGAAAATTCTCACCAAAATGCTTTTTTACGCTGGTAAACAATATAATGAGCTGTCACTGGAATAATTTTAACAGCTGTCGGACTGACAACAGTCTGAAGTTTGTTGCAGTTTCTTTAATCTCACTCTGTATATCTGTCAACCCCTTCTAGTACCTCTCCCTCAAAGGATCACAATTTTCAATTATTGTATCTCTCATATCCTGCGATGCAAGTCTGTCTCTCTATATCTATTTTTATCTGTATTAGAAGAAGTATGAAAATAGAATACTTTGGTCATTTTCCAAAAATTTGAACATATCTCGTCAAAAGAATAGGAAGTGGTCTATGTGGTCCAAATCTGGCACTCTTGTAATATTTATATCAGTCTTAGGTCAATAGTGGGTATACATCTCTCGACAAAACCGACAGATATTATTTTACTTGGTTTATTCCCCAAAGGTATACGTTACACCCTCAACACTGATTGATTATTGCCCATACGCCACATGTATCTTAAGATAGGCATATATCTAGAGTTGTGCAGATCTGGTTTCATCGAACGAACTAGTTCCCTGTCTATTCTCTTGGACTCCGATCGTTTACAAAAAAAAAAAAAAAAAAAAAAACACTGCGTATGAGTGATATGCAGTTTTTTAAATCACTCATACGATTAGAAACTGGTGTACCGAACTATGAACAAAGTTGAACCACCTTCTCCTTCAAAATCCAAAATAAACTTTCATTTCCAACCTAATACTCACGCATTCATTCCTATAGCCCGAAAACATCATCAACCATAAGACTTGATTTAGAAATTAAATTTCATAAATTGTGTGCTCTGTTGATTAAGTTGACATAAGACATTGTTAAACAATGATATGATGATGCATTTGCGAACATACATACGTACATATACATAGATGGTTTTCAATGCAGGTATGCCTATGTATACACCGGCATATGGGTGTGTGTGTGTGTGGGAATGAAATTATAACACAAGTATTGCAATGCCTGAACTCGTCTTAACCTCTGTCAAGTGAAGTGAAATTCTATTATTTTCATGATTCCGACAGATACTTCATGCGTGTACATACGTATGTTTGCATGTACGCATGTGTGTGTGTGTGTCAGTTGCTTTGCAGTATTTTAAATAATATTTTAAATGTTCAATTTAGGTGACATTTTAACATATTGCTGGAATATTGAATTAAATAACATCGAATGTCGAAACATGACCGAGTTCTGAGTTTACAATTTAAAAATTACGACGAATGGGTAATTAAATTGACATTTTGTAACATTTAAATATAAACTAGAGTCAGACGAGCCTTAAAATATAATGCCACGCATTTAAACTACCAGTAACATATGAGAATTTATACGTTTCTTTTAATTTCCAAACCAATGTCAAATTTCAGAAATTTATCTCTAAACCTTCACAAAATAGTAAATAAAGTACAATTCAGTACTTATCGTACTTAGCGCTAATTTCCCGGACCACCTCCATATATCCAGCCTGCACATGAACAGCGACCTTATAACAAATTAAAGAATTCAAGAATCCCAATACAAAATTGTACATTTCTAGTCAAAATTTTCAAAAAATCAACCTTGTCTTACCCAACATTGACCTACATGCATTGTCTCGAGATTCTGGCTTCAGCTGCATCGCCTGGCCGTCAATAAGTCACTCACTCATTTTCGTACCCTCAGTCATATGGCAATTGGTACGCACAATAACTCTCGAAGGGAGTATCCGATTTGATCCAAACTTAGTACATCGTAATATTATTGTCAAATTTAGACAGGCGGACATCGCTAGATCGACTCCAAATGTCCTGAAACGGATTTGGTCCGAAGAGACCTAGGGTCTAAAACCTTTATTTCAACTAGGCACGTTTTGACCATATCAAATGATATATACCCTCTGTAGCCATATGACTTAGGGTAAAAATGTTTAACTGTAGAGAAAGAAAAAAGGTAATCCGATTTTTCTCCAAAATTGCAAATCCTAACATTTCCATCGGTGCTAGGTCAGTTCCGAATGAAATCTGATGTTAATTTCGCTTTTTATGAGCTTCATGGATATTCAAAATTTTGACCCTTTTTGGGGAGGTAACAGAGGGAATAGACCGATATATCCCACCTTCACAGTACACCTTGTGTTAGTAGAAGTAATGGGATGTGTGAAATATGAAGGTAATATGATGCTTATTTCGGATTTTATAATCGTTTTGGATACTTAAAATCTTGATCCTTTGTGGGGGATATACCAGAACGAATGCTCCGATCATTACCATCTTTATAACAGATTTAAAGTTGATAGAAATATTCATGTGTACCAAGTCTGAATGGAAACGAATGGCACTTTCGCGTTTTATGAGCTTCACGGATATTTAAAATTTTGGCCCTCTGTGGGGGAGCTACCAGAAGAAATTTTCCAATCTCTACCATCTTTAATACAGATCTTGAGTTTATGGAAATATGGAGATGTACCAAACGAATGACAATTTTGCGTTTTATGAGCTTCACGGGTATTCAAAATGTTGACTCTTTGTGGAGGAGGTACCAAAAAGAGTAAACCGATATATTCTATCTCTACGCCAGACCGTGGGTTAATAAAAATATTGTGATGTGCGCACTTTGAAGGCTATCGCAATTTGGAGGTACTTGAGGGAGTGGACCGATATTGTCCGTTTTCATACCTGATCTAGCAGAATTTCTCCCCATTGGGCTGGAATAGCTCGCCGGGGTCTGGGATTTTCTACAGAAAATTTATTTGTTGAGACAGAAAGAGAAATGTAGTGGTTTGAGTTAGATACTACGTTTTTTTATTGCTAACTAACTTATATTATGTTTATTATACGGTAAATAAAAATTATCCTGATCATCTTCGGTCCGGGATTGGAAGTGGTTCTTCAACTCGAGACCTGGATAAGTACTCGAGAAACGGAACAAGGACACAGGATTTGGAATGGATTCAGTGCGAGATACCTGGATATGTACTCAAGCAGGCTAAAGGATATTCAGGGATACGGTTGCAGGAGACCTTATTAAGTACTCAAGCACTACAAGGATCTAGGTTGCAAGAGACCTTAATAAGTACTCAAGCACTTCAAGGATCTAGTATACAGTTGCAAGAGACCTTAATATGCACTCAAGCACTAAGGGATATTCAAGAATTACCATCGGGATTCGAGGATTAGAGACCTGGATAAGTACTCTATGGAAGGATGTCAAGGATACTTTTTTAATTAAGCACCTACCAAAGTTAATGTTGTCACGTTCAAGATCTCACTCTGACTGTCCCGATACTGCCAACGACTGCCCTTTTATACCCGGCTCCACCATATGTTCGTGATAGGGTAACGGGAAAATATTTTACCCTCCCCTAGTATGGAGGGTATGGTATATTAAGTTTGTCATTCCGTTTGTAATACCTTAAAATATACACTTAAGACCCCACAAAGTATATATTCTTGATCAGCATAAAATTCTATGTCGATTTAGCGATGTCCGTCCGTCTCTCCGTGTGTCCGACCCTACGTCTGTGGAAATCACTCTAGCTTCCGAACGAATTGAAGTAGATTGATAAAATTTTACTCAAATGTATATTATGTCTACAGGACTTTTGGTATTGAAAATGGGCCATGTAGGTCCACGTCTTCGTATCGCCTCCATATAGCGGTACCTCCCGACATTCGGTATTTTGATGATTTTAGCGACATTATTTACCGGAATTGTTTCAAAATTGGTATTTGAAGTACTCAATGGATACTACAGCCAAAGACAGAAAATTGTCTGTGCAGGTCCACGTCTTCGTATAGCCCCCATATAATGGTACCTCCCAAAATTCAGTATTTTGATGATTTTAGCGACATTATTCACCGGAATTGTTTCAAATTACGTATTTAGAGTTCGTAATGGGAACTTCAGTCCGTGACAGAAAATGTCTATGCAGGTCCAGGTCTTCGTATAGGCCCCATATATCAGTACCCACCGAAATTGTTTGAGATATCGTATTTGACGTTAGTAATGGATGCTATAGCCTGTGACAGAAAATTGCCTATGCTGGTCCAGGTCTTCGCACAGCTCCGATATAATGGTACCTCCCTATATACGATATTTTGATGATTTTAGCTACATTATTCAACGTTTATTTAAAGTTTCGAATTTTAATATGGTAATGGCTAATGGCAAACAATGCCTATGTAGGTCCACGTCGTATAGACCCTAATATAATGTAAATATTCGGTATTTTTAAAATTTAACAAAATTTTTAAAGATTTTATTCTTTTTAAATTTCCAAATTCTTTCTAAATGGTGGAGGGTATTCAAAGTTTGGCCCGGCCGAACTTACTGCTTTTTAAATGTTTTTTTTTTTTTTTTTTAATTGTGATCTTTTGTGGTGGAAAGAAAGAGAGGACCGATATTTCCTATCTCCGAACTCGAATTAAATTTGATAATAATAATATGATGTACCAAGTTTGGACTAAATCGAATACCCCCTTCGAGAGTTATCGTATAACAGCCAGCAAGACAGATGGACGGATATCGCTAGACTGACTCCAAATATCCTAAAACGGATTTGGTTCAAAAAGATCTAGGGTCTAAACCCGTTCTTTCGATGAAACACGTTTTGGCCGTATCAAATGATATATACCCTCTGAAGCTGAGGGTATATATCATTAGAAATTTTGTTTGGAGGGGATTTTCGAACCGTGGACAAATTTCACATTGCATTCCTGTTTCTCTTTACTGTTTAAATACCTTTTTTCATACGAGAACGATTCCTTTTCGAAATACTGATGTGGAGAGCCTTACAAAAGCTTTGCACGCATCTAAGAAGAAAAAAATACAATTGTGATAAGACATAATTATTTTTTACCGACTTATTAAGAAAACAGACTCCAGAGAAAACATCTCCTTTTTTAATAAGAATTTCGTGTTGAAACCAACATCGGAAAACACACACACACACTCCCAAATGCATACACAAAATGAAATAAATTGATAATTCATGAATGAAATGCATATTACGAATATTTCAATTACATTTCAAGTTAAGCTGAAGTGCCGTTGTGCGGGAGGAAAATCTCAAGAGGAAAGCCCATTTCCATGGAAATGTCTTAAGGAAGGCACGCACAGCCATATGTGGTTTGAAAGTACGAAAAAGAAAAAGCAATTAACAGCGCGCGGAATACAAGCTTGTACAACCATGGGAATAATATTTAACATAGCTTTTTTGAATGGATGCAGGTTGGGGAGAAATCACAGTCGAATATAATTTTTTGGATATTCAAATCTAACTACATTTTTTATTTCCCAATTCCAGCTAATATAGCTCCCAAATTGTTAATAATTTACATTTATTGTTAACCAAATTACCTTTTTGCATATGGGCCCATGGTTACATCCCTCAGCTTAGCTCAGTGCTCGCTCATTGTTTTTTTTTATATTTTGCCTGTCATTCATTCACTTACTTGGCAATTCTGAAATATAATCAACTGTAACCAGAAATTTTCACACACATGAATGCATGTCTGGCCGTCTGTAAAAAGCTGAAATCATTTTCCTCTCCATCACCGGATTTTCAATTTTTAAAGCAATTTTCATTTTCGTACCCTACACCACAAGGTGGTCAGGGTATTATGTCTTTGTGCGTTTGTTTGTAACAGGCAAAAGGAAAAGAGATCTGCATAGAATCACATTCTGAGTCGATGTATGCATGTCTGTCCGTCTGTCTGTCTGTCGCAGGTCGCATTTATTATCCGATTGAGATGAAATTTTGCACAAATCATTTGTTTGGCCCAAGGATGAACCCTATTGAAATTGGAGATAATCGGTTAAAATTTAGATATAGCTCCCGTATATAACTTCGTCCGATTTACCTTTTATTGTGCACCAAACGTGTAATGTCAGCCCGAATAGTATGGAATTTTGCACATACAACCAAATTAGGCCTGAAAATAAGTACGTCAAATTTGATCGAAATCGGTTCAGATATAGCTATAGCTCCCATATATATTGTTCATCCGATTTGTTATTTTTGTCCTCCGCAGCCGTTATATGCACTCTGTAACAACAGTATTTGGGGAAATATATCAAATACAGCTCAGAAATACCTTTGCTAAATTTTATCGAGATCGGTTCAGATTCGGATGTAGCTCCCATATATAACTTCGTCCGATTTACTTTTATTGTGCACCAAACGTCGAATATTTGTCCAAATGGGATGGAATTTGGCACTTACGACCGAATTGAGTCTAGAAGCTAGTATGTTATATTTGGTGAAGATCGGTTCAGATATATCTATAGCTCCCATATATATTGTTCACCCGATTTGTTATTTTTGTCCTCCACAGCCGTAATATGCACTTTGTAACAACAATATTTGGGGAAATATATCAAATACAGCTCAGAAATACCTTTGCTAAATTTTATCGAGATCGGTTCAGATTTGGAAATAGCTCCCACATATAACTTTGTCCGATTTACATTTTTTTGTCCACCAAACGTCTAATATTTGTCCAAATGAGATGAAATTTGGCACTTACAACCGAATTGAGTCTAGAAGCTAGTATGTCAAATTTGGTGAAGATCGATTCAGATATAGCTATAGCTCCGATATATATTGTTCATCCGATTTTTTATATTTATTACCCACAGCCGTATTATGCACTCCGTAACAACGATATTCAGGGAAATATATCAAACACAGCTCAGAAATATCTTTGCCAAATTTTATCAAGATCGGTTCAGATTTGGATATAGCTTTCATATATATCGTTATACGATTTCAAATTAATTGTGCACCAAATGGGCAATACAAGTCCGAATTTAAAAGACAAATGCTTCGGCATATTTAGTCCCTTGAACTTTAAATTATAATTATTATCATAGCGTGTATAATTGAATTCTTCCATAAAAACTTTTATTTATTGTTAAATTATCAAAGTGGTGTAGGGTATCATAAAGTCGGCCCCGCTCGATTTTAAGAATTTCTTTTTTTTTTTTTTTTGATATTTTCAAACAAGTTTTACCATATAACCGTATGTATGTATGCATGCCTGAATGAATAAATGTTTTGAATGAATGCTATGAAATCAGGCGAATGTGTCGAACACACGCCAGCACCAATACTCATTCACTTACTCACTGGCAAACATCTAGCCAATCAGCCGCCCGCACACTTGGCATAAAGGCGTAACTTTGCCGGGTATTTTATTTTATTCAATTCAATTCAATTCAATTTTTTTTTTTTTCATTTACATACCTTTGTATTAGATGAATATGAAAACAGTTATTTTGATTTCATATAAATACATATGTATATTTTCACAAACTCTCACACACACATATATGGAGATATGTATGTGGGCTCTCCATAGATAAATTTCTATACAGTTTTGTCACAAAGTGACAATCTAAATGCAAGTGTAAATATATTACAATTTATTCATGACATCAATACACACACGCGCAAACACACACACATCCATTTTGAACGACTTCATATCCAATTCGAATTTGATGTGAAATCCCGGAAACGTAGAACTTTTCCAAACATTTCCATTCAATGGAAAATATAAATGGAATCAAGGGTTTAATGTTGAACAAAAGCTGGGACACAGGGTAACAGAAATATATTGGAGTTGGAATCGCACTCATATAAAGTTGAGTAAAATCCGTTTCAGTCGATTTGCAGAATTTAATTGTGGTTCACAACAAATTTGCAAAGAATTGCAAGATTTGATAGAAAATTTTTACAGGATGAGATGAAAAAACTGCATCCAACTTCAGACTTCTGTCATTTCTAAGCCACTCGTCCGACAGCTGTTAAAATTATGCCAGTGACAGCTCATTAAATTGTTTACAAGCGAACATTTTCGCGAGAATTTTCCAGGAAAAAAGTTATTTGTGATGGAATTCAAGAGTGATAGTTTGATTTCTTGATATTTGTTGTCCAGCAGTTTGTAAACAAACAAAATGATCTTGTTTACTTACCAAAGAGGTCAGCTGAAAATGTGCACCGTCGCTCTCCGCTCGTATTAATTGACCGCGGCATCAGAATAAAAGCCGAATATTAATAGTGATCCACAATTATTACCATTTAGTACCTATCGAGCATTTGAAAAAGCTAATTTCGTGATTCCATCTCCACTATTTCGCTCAATACCCAATTTAGTTCCACTTAAGACAATTTAGTACATTAATAGTACGCATATCCAAACCAGCTCCTTATCTCAACCAAAGGCACCAATAGTGACATCCACATCAACTTTCAGGATTTCAGCTCCATTCCTTCACAATGTTTAGTACCATTTAGTACTTTTCCTAAAATAATAGTACACATTTTCAAAACCACCTCCATACCCCAATTCCAGATATCAACAGGTTCCTCAGTATCAAATTTCCATTTTTTTAAACATAAAAACCAAGAGAAAGCTCAATATGAAATTTAAGACTTCCAGCCATATCCCTTACCCCAATACAAAATTAAGTACCATTTAGTACTTTTCAAAGGATAAAGGGCACATTTCCAATTCCATTTTTTAAACCAGATAGTATCAGTAATCCAAATATCCAATTTCAGAATTGTATCCCTATTCCTTCACCCAATACTAAATTTGGTACAATTTTAGCAAACATTTCCAAAACCACGTCCATATCTTAATTCTGATCCCAACAGAGACCTCAATATCAAATTGAAGTATTTCAGCCCTTCCCTCATTACCAAATTCAGTACTATTTACTTCTTTTCGTACAATTACAGTACACATATCCGAAACGACTTCCATATGTTCAGGCTATACATAAACAGCGTCCTTAACACAAAATTTCAGAATATAAACACTGCAGGTTCTCTCAATACCGAATATAACTATTTAATACTTTTGGGGCACTTGCAGTACAAATTTCCAAAACCACCTCCATATCTAACCACAGGCACCAACAGTAAATTTAAATTTCAATTCTTAGCTCTATCCATTCACAAAGTACCAAATGGTACCATTTAAACGGTTTAGTTAATACAATTTTTAGAATTTTTGGTAGTCTTAAAGATTGAATTCACAAAAACCCTTTACTACACCTATCCTACACCCCATCGGCGACTCTCATTCCAAATTAATAAGGCTTTAATAACAAAATAATAAAGCGACGTTTATCTAACCATACGAATTCGAAATTTTTGGAGGTACAACTTCTTGAACAGAATTGAACCGAACTATTTTTCATACTCTCACCCATATGGCCACCGAATGTATACAGGGTGAGATAAAAAAACTGCAACAATGTCAAACGCCATAATTTTTACTTTTATTAAATTTTATTAAATGAAAGCAAATTATGACGGAAATAGCATAAAATTTTAGAATAAGTATAGATTTGTTCAAATTTGTCACCTTTGGCACGAATTATGGCCTTCAAACGGCCAATGAAACCGTCACACGCTGTCCGAATGTTGTTCTGCGGTATTTTGGCCTATTCCCGGCCAAAGCCGGCGCTTGAGTTCTGGTGGCCAACCGAAGGTGCACATTTCTAGCTGACCTCTTTGGCAAGTAAACGCGATCATTTTGTTTGTTTACAAACAGCTGGACAACGAATGCTTTCTCATCGGCCAAGCGAAGCACCATTTTCTTATGCGGTGTAAGTTCTTGCACTTTTTGGAATTTCAATGGCTTTACCCCGAGCTCATTTTGCAATATTTGCTGAATGGAATATTGCGATATGTTCAGCTCACGATCCATTTTTCGGTCACTGCGACGCGGGTTTCGATTAAGTCGCTTCTTTACTTTTTGAACCATTTCTGCTGATGTTGCAGTTTTCTTCCGTCCACTTCCTTGACGTCGGGCTACGCTACCAGCATCACGGTAACAAGCGATGGTACGAGACACAAAAGATTTATTCACATTTAAATAGCCACTTGTGGGTTTCCAGCCAAATATAAAGAAATCACACTATCACGCTTCAATTCCATCAGGAATAACTTTTTTTCTGGAAAATTCTCGCCAAAATGCTTTTGTGTGCCTGTAAACAATATAATGAACAGTCACTGGAATAATTTTAACAACTGTCGGACGAGTGGCTTTGAAATGACAGCAGTCTGAAGTTGGTTGCAGTTTTTTCACCTCATCCTGTAAATGTTAGATTTTCTTGTAATTTTTGTCTAAACCTAGCAAATCATAATATTTATATCACACTTAATTAGGTCCGATACGAAATGGACAATAGTCCGAAACCTACTCCATGGAGGGTAATAAATTTCAATAATCATAACAGTTGTCAAAATATATTTAAATAATCAAACATTGGCTGAGGGTATACATCTGTTGGCAAAACCGACTTATACTTTTTAACTTGTTTCTCTGGAGATACAATTTTTTCCCACTGTTATAGCCTAACCATAGGTTCGTAATGTAATGCTATCTTCTTATGAAAATTATTTCTTTTAATATATTTTTGAAATCTATTGAGAAATGAAAATCTATATTGCAGGCTAGTTTTAGTTGCCCTGTGTCGAGTAGACATACACCCAATAAAAGCATTAACATCAGTGTCATTCACATCCGCGGGGCGTTAAATAATTTTCACTGAGCTTTAAATGAGCCTCGGAAACGGAAACGAATTGTTTTTGTCTCTTGTCTGTCATTCGGTTCGGTTCGTTTGTAAGTTTCGCTGGATGTTCGTTTTATTGTTTTTTTTTTTTTTTTTTTTTTTGTTAAATCTGCTGCTTTATAAATTGATCCTTTTAACGATTTCGAAATGTCGGAAATGCTTTTGAGAAATGCTTCAAACTTTGTTAATTTTTCATGAAAAAAGAGCAAAAAAACAGAAAATCGCTGGGTGTTTTGTTTCTTTTCAGCAAATTTATGTTGATTATCTTTTGAATGTGTTATTGCCAAACAGACAGCTAGTCACTCCGACAGTCAGCATCAAAGCGCATCACAGATGGAGACGTGTGGAGACGTTCGCAGTCAACGCCGCGTTAACGGCGGCATTCTCTTTCATTGGCATCATCAGCATCATCGTCGCCGTCGTCGTCATCATTATTATCACCTAACAAAGCAGCGGGGCTAAATGGCTGCTTAAAAAAGAGCAGCCAGCAAAGCAAAGACCAACAAAATCTCGCTGAAAGGCATTTTCAGCTAAAAAGGCAAACAGAAGCTGTAGCAGCAACGACAGCGACAACAACAACAACAATGGCATTGTTCATTGTTAACAGTTAAATAGAACAGAACAGAAGAATAAGAAGAAGAATAGGACAAATAACAAAATAAAGAGACATAGAGACGGACTGGCTGACAAACAAACAAAGGCAACAAAAACTGAAAGAGGAAAAAAAACAATAACAAAAACAACAACGACAACCGACAAATATAATGAAGTATGCACTTGATCTCTTTCGCTCTCTGCTGTTAGATGCCTTTGATGACGACGACGCTGCACCGCTATGTTTGTCTATCTGTCTGACTGTTGCCCTTGCAATGGCATTCAAATATTGCCAAAAAGGAATTCTTGAGGCTGAAGAATGGTGATGTCTGAATTTATACGAAGGAGGAGGTGGTGTTTAGAAATAATTGTTGAAATATTTAAAATAAAAAGAGTTTTTCGATTTTGAAGGACTGCTATTTTATCTTCAAAAAAAACCTTAAAATTCCAGTTTTGAAATTTTTCAAAAGGCCGAAAAAGTTATTTTTACGGAATATATATAAAAAATATCCTTACGAAAGAAGATCTTGGGAAAGGTAAAAGGTATGAAAAGAAGATCTGTAAAAGCTGTTCTATAGAAGGAAGGGCATTCTATTGATAATAGAAAAAAATAATAGAAAAGACTCTCAAAAGATCTAATCGGGACAGAAGACCTCAAAAATGTCATCTATAAAAAAAGATATTCATAATTTGATCCAAAGAAATGTCTTCCTTAGGATGACCTTCTTTTCTTTTTAAAGGTATTTTATAGAAAAATTATATAAAACTCCTCCTTATAAGAAAAATTTCCTCTTTTAAATAGAGGAAAGACAATGAAACTACCTTCCGAACTTCTTCTAATAGAAAACAAGTTCCTCAAGGGGTCTTTATAATAACGAAGAGTATATCTCTAAAAGCCACTTTTAAAATTATTCCAGTTACAGCTCATTATATTTTTTTCAAGCGTACAAAAGCATTTTGGCGAGAATTTTCTAGAAAAATAGTTATTCGTGATAGAATTCAAGCGTGATAGTGTGATGTCTTCATATTTGGCTGGAAAACCACAAGTGGCTTCGTTAGAGCACTCCAGCATTTAAATGTGAATACATCTTTTGTGTCTCGTACCATTGCTCGTTGCCGTGATACTGGTAGCGTAGCCCGATGACAAGAAAGTGGACGGAAGAAAACAGCAACATCAGAAATGGCTCGAAAAGTAAATAAGCGACTTGATAATTACCCGCGTCGCAATGCCAAAAAATGGTTCGTGAGCTGAATATATCGCAACATTCGGCAAATATTGAAAAATGACCTCGGGGTAAAGCCATTGAAATTCCAAGAAGTGCAAGAACTTACACCGCAACAGAAAGAAAATAGACTCAAAATAGTTAAAGAGTTGTTGTTGTTGTAGCAGCTCATACATCCGTGTTCGTTCGGTTTCCATTTTCTGACTCAGTTCAATCAGGTTCTGCCTCTAAGTCCAGTCTCAAAAAGGATGCAACCTGTATGGGTTGTGTCCATAAAGAGACTGGAGTTAGGTGAGTAGGCTTGGCTGGGTAGCGAAATAGGTGAAGCGTATCATGTGAGCCTGTGCCACATGCTGGGCACATGTTCTGCACGTCGCCGTTAATCCGAGCCCAGTAGAAATTTAGGCGGCTGCACCATCCGGATCGTAATTGAGCCAAAACTACTCGGGTTTGTCGGTGCAGCTCTCGTTCTTCAGCTGCGACGGGAGGGGGATGGTCTCCTAGCACTGTATTCACTCTATATCCTTCAATGGCTTCTGAGACCGCATTAGAGAGAATACTATTCAGTCCCGCTTGATAGGCCCGTTGATCTAGAGTCTCTCTCTTATACCTCTGTACCTCTCTCGCCTATTCACAAGATCGTGATTTGGATGGCTTTGTCTATAACACCCAAGCAGGTATTGCATTGACAGCATTTAAAAAAAATCGGATTATCATTTCTCTTGATGTGCAGTAAAATATTTTTGTTGAAAGTTACGACATTTTCTGTGGGAGGACCGGAAGGGGTGGACCGATATTGCCTATTCCGAACTCGATCTAAGTTTAATAATAATAATAATAATATAACAATGTACCAAGTTTGCAGCAAATCGGATACTCCCTTCGAGACAGACGGACATACAGGCGTACGGACGAACGGACACACCTAGATCGACTCCAAATATTCTGAAACGTCCGCCCGCCCTTGTTCGTCGCAATAATCATATTGGACTTACGTTATATGCGAAATGGATAATATTGGCCCACTCCTTCGGTACCATCTCAATAATGAGATAAAACAATATAAAAATAAGGCTTAGGGCGTTCGACAAATCCATCTGATACTTTCTAACTTGTTTTTGAAAGATGATCTTCTACAGAACTCCGTCAGAAGGGAAATTTTTTATGCAGAAAAAAGATTTCCAGAAGGCAGTCCAAAGAGAGTACTGTCTAGGAAGAATATCTAGGAAAAAGTCTTCTTTAGAAGGAAGGCATTTTAAATGTCTATAAAAGGCCTTTAAAATTTTTTTTGCTGAAAGATTAAAAAAAAATTAAGGGCTTTTAGTTGAGTAGGTTTTCTTATATGCTTAAGACCTTCAAAGGTTGTTTTTCGGGTAAAAGGCCTTTTCAATATATGATATAAGGCGAGGATCAAAGTGTTTTCTATAGACCGAAAAATTTCAACAGACATATTCATTAAAGACCCAATTGATTTGACCTCACGAAAAGTATCGCTTTATAAAATATATTTGTTTAAAGAATTAAATTCTCCACTAAACCTAATTTAATGATTTAAATTCGGAAACCTTGTCAACATATTTAAAGCCAAATAGCGATAATAAACTATCATTAAATGTCTAAACATCATCCATTCATTTTCTGCTTTATTGACATTTATTGAAATGCCCGCACTTAGTTTGTAATTATTTTATTTTGTTAATGGTAATTTACACCCCAACCTTCCTTTCACAACGGAACTCCACCGCCATCACCTAAAACAAAATCTCTATCATATTCATCGTCAACTGAACAAATTCTAAAACATAACAAAATTGTTTATGCAGCCACACACATATATATATGAGAGTGTTAATATGTGTGTGAAAAAACAACAAAATACATACACACACATATGTGTATGAGAGTGCATGTGTGTGTGTTTGCATTTGTGTGAAAATTGTTAACACTTCATTGAGCAATTTTGGTGATTTCAACAAAATTTGCCACAATCTGTTTGAATGGATCCCAAAACGAATATTATATAAGCGTGTACACTTGAACACTTGTGACACGCTTGGCTACTTCATTACACTGTGCGGGATGAAAGGCAGGCTGTCGGTCTGCCTGACTGGCAGACTATTCGACTGCCACAAGTGAGTGAGTGAGTGAATGAATGCGGATAATACATATGTATGTTGGCAAAAGATAAACAGAGCGGGAGGAAATCATCTAAATGCCATTCAGAAAATTACTATCGTATCGATATGGCGGGGCGTATGTGTAATTTGTATTAAATATTTAACATTCCAAATACGCACAAAAGGTCAATCACCTCATTTTAAGCCAACATAATTTGATTTGATACAGCTGCTAACGCTGCTGTGCGGAATTTATTAGTCACATTTTGTTTAAGTCCATTTGAGGATAAGGAGAATTTTAATGGGAATTCAATCCTTAAATATTAAAAGTGGCATGATTTTGGGTTTGGATATGAAAGTTGAGTTTATTAATGAAAATACATCTGATTTGTATATATCCTTACAGGGCGTATTTAATTTCATACAAATGCGTTTTTTATACCCTCCACCAAACTGTGGAGGGAATATTAAGTTGTCATTCCGTTTGTAACTCCTCGAAATACTCATGTCAGACCCAACAAAGTATATATATTCTTCATCAGCATAAAATGCTAAGTCGAATTAGCCATGTCCGTCGGTCTGTCTGTCTTTCTGTTGTAATCACGGTATCTTTCGAACGAATTGAGCACAATTTGCACAAATGTATATTTTGCCAGTAGGCAGGTTAAGTTTGTAAATGGGCCATGTAGGTCCACGTTATCATATAGCCCCCATATAACGATACTTCCCGATATTCGGTTTATGATGATTTTAGAGACATTATTTACCGGAATTGTTTCAAATTTGGCATTTAAATTTCGAAATGGATACTACAGCCTATGACAGAAAATTGTCTGTGCAGGTTTTCGTCTTCGTGTAGCCCCTATGTTACCTCCCTATATTCGGTATTTTGATGATATTAGGGACACTATTCACCGGAACTGTTTCAAATTTGGTATTTGAGATTCGTAATGGATGCTACAGCCTATGGCAGAAAATTATCTCTGCAGGTCCACGTCTCCGTATAGCCCCCATATAAGGGTACCTCCCGATAATCCGTATTTTGATAACAGTAGCCACATTATTCACCGACTTTTTTCTAAGTTTCGCATTTGAATATTTTAATGGCTTATGAAAAAAATACCTATGCAAGTCCATGTCGTCGTATTGACCCTAATATAACGGCTACATTCGGTATTTCTAAGATTTTAAAGGATTTTATTGTTTTTGAGACGTGCCAAATTCGTTCCAAATGGTGGAGGGTACTCAAAGTTCGGCCCGGCCGAACTTACAGCCTTTTTACTTGTTGTTATTCATTGGATTACAAAACTAGGTAATTTTTACAAACTTGATTTACTCAAAGGATATGATTTAGTGGAAGACATCTAAGGAGGCTTTCATTCATCAATAAAATGTCAATAAATAAAAGTGTCTATCACTGACATCTGCTCTCATCACCCATCAACTTGATTCGTTTAATTTTTTTTTTTCAATTTTATTGAAGGAAAGCAAAAATGTCGGAAATAGCATCAAATTTTAGAATAAGTTTAGATTTGTTCGAATCGGTCACCTTTGGCACGAATTACGCCCTTCAAACGGCCAATGAAACCGTCACACACTGCCCGAATGTTGTTCTGCGGTATTTTGGCCCATTCCCGGCGAAGTGCTTGCTTGAGGTGATCGACACTGTGGTATTTTTTAGTGCTAACCTTGCCTTCCAAAATACTCCAGATACAATAGTGGTATTCGGATATTGTGGTGACCATTGTGCGCTGGAAATGCAGCGAGGAACCTCATTTTGTAACCATTCTTGGGAGGCACGTACTGAGTGTGATGGTGCTGAGTTCTGTTGGAATGTCCAAGGTCTGCGCCAAAATGTTCGGGTGTCCAAGGTTTTAATACACCCTCCAGAATATTTTTGGGATAATATTCGACATTTATTCTGATGCGACGGTCAATAAATACGAGCGGAGAGCGACCATCGGCTGTTATGGCGGTCCACACCATCACTTTGGCCGGCGCTAAAGTTCTGGTGGCCAAACGATGCTGATGTTGCTGTTTTCTTCCATCCACTTCCTTGACGTCGGGCTACGCTACCAATATCACGGTAACGAGCGAAGGCACGAGACACAGAAGATTTATTCACATTTAAATGCTGGCGTGCTCTAACGATAGCCACTTGTGTTTTCCCAGCCAAATATAAGGAAATAACACTATAACGCTTGAATTCCATCACGAATAACTTTTTTTCCTGGATAATTCTCACCAAAATGCTTTTGCACGCTTGTAAACAATATAATGAGCTGTGACTTCAATAACTTCAACCGCTGTCGGACAAGTGGCATAGAAATGGCAGGAACCTGAAATTGTTTGTAGTTTCTTCATTTCACTATATTTTCGATTCTATGTTGATCTCTAAATCAGTAAGTCCGTCTATCCGTCTGTGGAAATCACTCTAGCTTCCGAACGAAATGAAGTAGGTTAATAAGTCTTTACTCCAATGTATATTGTGTCTACAGGACTTGTAAGTACGCGTTTTGGTATAGTCCCCATACAATAGTACCTCCCTAATTTCTGTATTTTGGTTATTCAAGCGACATTATTCCCCGGAAATGTTTCAAATTTAGTATTTGAAGTTCGTAATAGATACTACAGCCTAAGACACAAAATTGTCTGTGCAGGTCCACGTCTTCGTATAACCCCCCTATAATATTACCTCCCGATCTCCGATATTTTCATGATTTTAGCGACATTATTCACCGGAATTGTTTCGAATTTAGCATTTGAAGTTTGTAATGGATGCTATAGCCTATGACAGAAAATTGTGTGTTCAGATCCAAGTCTTCGTATATCCTCCAAACAATGGTACCTCCCGATATTCGGTATTTTGGTTATTTAAGACACATTATTAATCGCAATTGTTTCAAATTTGGTATTTGAAGTTCCTAATGGATATTACAGCTTAAGGCAGAAAGTTGCCTGTGCAGGTCCACGGTTTGGTATGGCCCCCATATAATCCCGATCTTCGATATTTTGATGATTTTGGCTACATTACTCACCAGAATTATTTCTAATTTAGTGTTAGAAGTTAGTAATGGATACTACAGCCTAAGACAGGAAGTTGTCTGTGCAGGCCCAAGTGTTGGTATAGCTCCCATATAATGGTACCTCCCTATATTCGGTATTTTGATGATTTTAACTATATTATTTACCGATATTTTTTCAAGTTTCACATTTGAATATTGTAATGGCTTATGGAAAAATTTGCCTATGCAGGTTCACGTCCTCGTATGGACACTAATATAATGGCTACATTCGGTATTTTTAGGATTTTAACAGAATTTTTCACTGATTTTATTAATTTATTTATTTTTATTTTATTTTATTTTTTTTTTTTTTTTTTTTTGAAAATTGCCAAATTCGTTGCAAATAGTGAAGAGTATTTAAAATTCGGGCTGGCCGAAGTTACATCTTTTTTAATTGTTTTTTTTTTTTAATTTTCACATATCTCGAATAAAGTGAAAAAATAGTCGATATAGTCCAAATCTGGCACAAAGTGGACAATATTGGTCCACTGCTTCCGAACCTCCCCCATAAGGCGTAAAAAGTTGGAATAATTATGGGTCGAAGTCAGGATATAGTTAAATAATCGAACATTGGCTGAGGGTATGCATCTGTCTGTAATATCGACAGATACCTTTTAACTTGTTTTCTTTTATTTCTGTCGCACTGTTTTATGGTCCCCATTGGAGCACCTCAACGATGAAAGGAAAATCATTAATATTACTTCCATCTCCCCCCTCTTCCACCTCGTAATTCTTCAGTAATGTTAGTACTTTTTTTGTAATTAACAATGACACCAAAACAGCTACGGCAATTCAAATCCCTTTTGCAGTTAAGCAACACTTTCCACAGCTGCTTTCAAAAGTCGTCATTCATTCCATCGCTCACTGGCAACCAGGGAAACCATTCCATCATTTGGCTTGGTTGCATTAGTGAAAATCCGGATGGCAAAGGAACAGCTTCATTGGCAGTCTTAAAACGATACAACCCCATTTGAGCTTTCAGCTTCAAGAGTAAGTGTTTAAAATTACGCTATGCGTGTTGGGCCCGGGGAAGCGAGGGGTGGATTTCATGAAAGTGGGCCTAGGATTTGAATAAGAGTCATTCATTCAATACCGTGGCAGGGCATGTCATGGAAATAAATAGATATTCATTCAATTCAGTTGGGTCGTTGCTCAGAAGGCGCTTAGCACACCTTGCTGGATGGCTGGCTGGCTTAATGTGCAAAGTTTTGCACAAACCTACACACACACATATGTGTTCAACAGAAATCCAGATGTTGTTTAGCCAGATATGGGATGTGTGTCAGTGTGTGTGTTTGTGCGTGTCTGCATTACAGGGGGAGTAGTAGTGCAAATCTCCAAAGCCATTGCAGGCATCAGCTTCGTTATTCGTCTAAGTCAAAATAGACACGCGAGAGAGGCATTAATTTAAATGGACCCAAATGAGCAATTCCGCTACACCCATAAACTCTGAGTGCGCATATGCTTACGTGTGCGTGAGTGCGTGTTTGTTTGTGCATCTGGTGTTCGTGTTTATGTTTATTAGTTTGCCACAAAGTGGCCATAGCTGGGAATTTGCATTTGTGTGTGTGTGTGTGTGTACGCGGTGTGGGAGTTAAGCTTAAGTTGTTGTGTAAATTGCTGCCTGTGTGTGCGGCGGAGCTACTTAAATAAATTTTGTCTGAAGCTTCGATGGCATGCCGTTAAGATTTCGTTGACTTTCCCAGCATCGCTGCCATTTAATTTATGCTTTCTGAGCGGAATGTGATAACATCTTGCGATATATTTCCTTCATCGCTTTAAATAATGATACACAAAGGACTTTTCAGGAGAGTTGAAAGCTTTGCCAATTTTAATTATAATGGAGGTTGGTAATACAGGGTGAGATGAAAAAAACTGCAACCAACTTCAGACAGCGCTGTCATTTCTTAGCCACTCGTCCGACAGCTGTTAAAATTATTCCAGTGACAGCTCATTATATTGTTTACAAGCGTACAAAAGCATTTTGGTGAGAATTTTCCAGAAAAAAAGATATTCGTGATGGAATTCAAGCGTGATAGGGTGATTTTTTTATATTTATCTGGAAAACCATAAGTGGCTATCGTTAGAGCACTCCAGCATTTAAATGTGAATAAATCTTTTATGTCTCGTACCGTCGTTCGTTACCGTGATACTGGCAGACGTCAAGGAAGTGGACGCCAGAAAATAGCAACATCAGCAGAAATGGTTCGAAAAGTAAAGAAGTGACTTGATCGAAACCCGCATGGCAGTAGCCGAAAAATGGCTCTTGAGCTGAACATATCGCAATAATCCATTCGGCAAATTTTGAAAAATAAGCTCGTGGTAAAGCCATAGAAATTCCAAAAAGTGTAAGAACTTACACCGCAACAGAAAGAAAAAAGACTCAAAAGAGCTTAAGAGTTGCTTCGCTTGGTGAACTGCCGAATTTGGTTTTCTCCGCTCCGATGAGAAAACATTCGTTGTCCAGCACTTTGTAAAGAAACAAAATAACCGTGTTTACTTGCCAAAGAGATCAGCTGAAAATGTGCACCTTCGGTTAGCCACCAGAACTTTAGCGCCGGCCAAAGTGATGGTGTGGGCCGCCATAACAGCCGATAGTCGCTCTCCGCTCGTATTAATTGACCGTCGAATCAGAATAAATGTCGAATATTATCGCAAAAATATTCTGGAGGGTGTATTAAAACCTTGGACACCCAAACATTTTGGCATCGATCACACTCAGCACGCGCCACCCAAGAATGGTTACAAAATTAGGTTCCTCGCTTCATTTCCAGCTCACAATGGCCACCAAAATCTCCGGATACCAATCCGTTGGACCATTGTGTCTGGAGTATTTTGGAAGGCAAGGTTGGCACTTAAAATACCAAAGTGTCGCCTCACCTCAAGCAAGCGCTTCGCCGGGAATGGCCCAAAATAACGCAGAGCACCATTCGGGCAGTGTGTGACGGCTTCATTGGCCGTTTGAAGGCCATAATTCGTGCCAAAGGTGACCAATTCGAACATATCTAAACTTATTCTAAAATTTAATGCTATTTCCGACATTTCTTGCTTTTATTCAATGAATTTAAAAAAAAAGATAAAAATTATGGCGTTTGACTTTGTTGCAGTTTTTTTATCTCACCCTGTATATGAATGTCAGCATCAATGTAACGGTCACAAGTGACCTTTTCGTGTATTTGTGATTTCGCTGGAATGTTCGTATTTATGATCTATTTTACATACTAAATATTATTCGATGACCATACATTGGGTTCTGTCCAGCCCTAAACTCCAGCTCCATTCAAAATTCCGAGTCGATTGGTCAGTAATCAACAAAATTAAAAAGAGTGACTTCAAAATCAGATTTTTTTCTGTTTTTAGTCCATTTCAACCCCTAAATCATCTCCAACAAAAGGCTTCTATTCTGACATAAACCCACTTTCAGGCAAAAAAAAATCGTGAGGCTCGGCTCATAATTTCGTCTTGTAGCCTGATTACAATTTGTACGCGTACGTGGGCAAGTGGACAGATCATAACTAGATAAATTTAGTTCGTCGAGGTGTCCTACGTTTTGGACCAATATTTCGAGGCGTTACATAATTTTTGGCCACATTAAACTTATAATACGCCCGCCACAAAATGTGTAGGGTATAATGAGAAGAGTCAGTCCACACCTTCTGCTTTTTCATCAAATTCAAATCAAATTCTTGATATCTATTAGTCAAATTATATTAAAATAGGTTCAGATTTGGATATAGCTCCCATATATATTTTCCGCCGATTTCCCATATTTGATGTACAAAACACGATACGTATTTCCGATTCCATCTGGCACTAGAAAAAAATTGCCAAATTATATTGAAATCGGTTGAGGTTTGGGTATAGCTAACTTATATATTTTGGCCGACTTCATACATGTTATGCACCAAACTCGATATATATGACCGACTTCAATGAAATTCAAAATGTGTGGCGGAATTTGGTTATAATAATAAATGTGATAAATCAATTGGAAATTAGTTAAGATTTGGATATAGCTCCCATATATATATTCTCGGCCGATTTCACATATTTTACGCACCAATTTCAATAAAATATGAAAATTGTGGCGGAATTAAGTGTAAAAGTAAATTTTTTTTATTATATTTAAATCGGATCAGATTGGGATATGATTTTAATAAGAAACATTGACCCACAACGCCTTAGGCTAACATTAAAAAATAACACAACAATTAATTTGAAATACACTTATTACGGGGAAGTATGTTGCTACCTCGAACTCACTAACTGCAATAGAAATTCCACTCAACTTCAAAAATTGCAGTTTCCTGCACGCTTGGTATTTGCTTTGAAATAAATAAATCCAAAGGACAAACCCTTCGTGTATGCATGTCATGTTACTGCTTTTCTTATGGTTTTGTTTATTAACGCATTAAAGTAGTGCAATATATATATTTTTTTTAATTTTTAAATTTGTTTTTTTTTTTTATCCAATATATATTCGTAAATAAAATTTTGAATGCATATAAAATCGAAAGGGGTAGCGAAGCGCACCGGTTTCAGCTAGTTTCATATAAATCGGTTCTAGCACATTGTAATACTTTTATCAGACTTAGGTCGAACTTTACATATTCCAATATTTTCATCGGAAGTTGATCTAAACCAAAGAAGGGCCACTTACCAGCATTCCTCTTGCCACAATATTTCTCGATATTTCTTCGCATGTACAGATAGGATATATAAACGATTAATATTTTGTTTAAATCGAAACAAACTTGTATGTGTTGTCTTTCAAAAACTTAAACAAAAATATACCCCACCAACTATAAAGAACTTGCATTTTGTTGAAAGAATCATTAAAGTGAATAAGTACCTTAACCTTTTTCGGTTTATTTTCAAAATATGTTAACTGTAGTTATTACGGTATTCCTTTACCTCTCCAAACGCTTTTTTCCTTTTTAACTGCCAAGGATAATAGTCATTTAAAAAATCTAGGTGCTTGTTTAAAAGGGTAAACGAAATACTTTCACGATAGCAAACACTATAAGTGTAATCCGAAAAGTAAGCAATAAAATACTTAATAGCATTTCAAATGGTTTATTTGGTGTATTAAGCAAAACTTGACATTGCTCCTGCTGCTACTCTAGATACGGTTAGGTAATAAAACTCCATATTAATGTGTTAAAAAAGTTAAATTTGTCGCCATTTAGGATTTGATGAGTCATAAATAACAAACCTTGATACAAATCAACGACAAAACATAATTTTTCAAGGGATTACAAATTGAATTGCTTAAAGAACTCAATAGGAACGAGAGGAAGGTCAGAGATTTATAAAGCATATCGTAAGGGTTTTAGACTAGTTAAAGTGATATTCACATGATTATCCACACCACTATGCAATGGATTGAACAATAGGTGTATCTCGTTCCCTTCCATAATGTGGTGCAGATTATAAAAATTTATTAATTACTTTATGTTCTAGCTAGTATTTCTAGCAATAGCTAACCTTCTACAGCAATATTTTTAAAATTTCAGGATATCCTACCCAGCCGATACATCAAATTTGGTCTCATCTAATTTTGTGTTTTTTCCTTTTTTAATAAAAGTATTAAATTTAATGAATCAACTAATTCGACTAATGCCACAATATTAGCCCGTTAATTCAAATACACATTAGCCGATGCCTTCCGAAAATTTTCAAAATTTTTTGTTGCCACACGAACCCCTGGAACGCCCTCATTATAAACCTATTAAAACAAATACGGAAAAGTCAAAATTTGGCTGGGCTGACTATATGATACCCTACACCACTAGGCATTTTTACTAGAGCTCCAGTAACAAAAAAAATCATTTGAAGTAGATCATACCACCTATCAACCTTTGGCTTTAGAGGAGTTATCATTTGGTTTCAGAGAGAACTAGTATATAGGAGACATATCCAATTCTGAAACCGATTTAAGCAAATTTGATGGAGACACTTTTATCTTTTATACCAAATAATAATGCTCTAGAGTACATGATATTATTTCGAAGAAAGATTTTAATACAAAAAAATATATATCGGAGCCGAGTTCACCCAAATCGAAATCCATTTGGACTGGTTTTAGCCATTACTTGCACAGTAAACCTAAAATCACAATAAAGATATATATGGAAGCTATATCCAAATCTGAACCGATCTCGATAAAATTGGCAGTGGTATTTCCAAGCTTCATAAGATATCTGATACCAAATATAATTGTAGTGGAGGGCATATTACGCATGTGAGGTACTTAAAAACCCAAATCGGATGAAACATATATTTGGGAGCTATTGCTATATCTGAACAGATTTTCACCAAATTTGACGTACTTCCTTCTAGACTAAATTCGGTTCTAAATTTCTATTCGGTGCCAAAATTCAAAATTCAGGTCATTTGAACTGATATTGGCACAATAAACCTGAAATCGGTTGAAGATATACGGGAGCTATATCTAAATTTGAACCGATTCTCATCAATTTCAACAGAGTTCTTCCTTGGGCCAAACAAATATAGTTTGAAAATTTCATCTCAATCAGAATCATAAAAAATGATACGGCCAAAACATGCCATGTGAAATAACGGTTTAGACCTTTGGTCTCTGGGGACCAAATCAGTTTCAGGACATTTGGATTCGATCTAGCGATGTCCGCCCGTCTCTCTGATTGGTGCGCACGATTTGGTCCAAACTTGGTACATCGTAATATTATTATCAAACTTAGACCAAGTTCGGAGATGGGCAATATCGGTCCACTCCTTCTGGTACCTCCCCCACAAAAGTTGGAAATTTAAAAAGAAAAAGAGAAACGATAATCCGATCTTGCTACAACTTTGCCATTCCTAATATTTTTACCAGTGCTAGGTCAGGTGCGCAAATGGACAATATAAGTCCACTCCATTACAACTCTTATAAAATATGATGTAAGGTTCCGATTGTCTTCAAATTACACACATCACGAATGTTTTATTAACCCAAGGTTTGGCGTGAAGATGGGACATATAGAATCACTCCTTGATGGAAACATCCCCACAATGGATCAAACCAGTAATCCATGAAGCTCATAAAACACGAAATTAAAATCCGAAAATCCATTATTTCCGGACATACTTAAAAGAGGGTCAGAAATTTGAATAATCATAAAAGAAGTCAAAATATATTTAAATAACAGAGCAATGACTGATTTGTTTTTGTTTTTTTAATATCGACCTTTTGTGGGGTATGTACCAAAAGGAATGGACCAATATTGCCCATTTCCGAATTCGATATAAATTTGATAATAATATTAATATGTACCAAATTTGGACCAAATTGGATAATCCCTTCGAGAATTATCTTGCGCACCAGCCATCGCTAGATCGACTCCAAATGTCCTGAAACGGATTTGGTCCAAAAATACCAAGGGTCTAAAACCGTAATTTCGTTGAGGCATGTTTTGGCCGTATCAATTGATATATACCCTCTCTTGCCATATGGCTGAAGGTATAAAAAATGAATGTGATCAACGGAATGCTTCCTTTGTTTTCGTGGATCTAACCCCATTGGGATCTAATCTTGACATAATAATCAAAATATAATAGTAGACTTATCTTCACAAAATTTAGCAGGGAGAGATTATGTCAGCTCAGAGCTCAAAATGTCAAGTTACTTCTGATTGGGTGTAAAACTGGGGTTGAAGCTTTTAAGATACCAAAAATTTGGCGGAACCGTAGTATAGGGCCCACCACCAAATATTGCAGCAATATTGAACATTTTTAGCATGAAGAGATGACATAAGAACTCTTAATGTCAAGATACACATGATTTGGCTTAAGATTGTGGTCGAAACATTTAAAATAGCGAAAATTAGAAACGATGTATGGAGGATATACCGAAACGTCGATGTCGCTAATATAATATAAATGTCTGAGCAAAGCATAAATGTCTGAGTAAAACATAAAATAAAATAAAAAACGATAGAAAAGTTGGGCTATTTGACTCCAGAAGTCCCTATCAGGTAAGACATTTGTCCTTTCTCAATCGACATTTTTTGCTAAGGTTATTGTCACTATGTTTGGCCCATATAGGCCATCGGAACTTATAGGACATAACATAGCCCCAGGTGTATGTTTTAAGTTCAGGCATCTGGCTTGAAGACTACCACGCTCTGTTAAACTAAAACCACACATATTCTTCTTTATATCATCCTTGGTTCTCCCACTAATATATCAACATTCACATTTTTTCTCATTTCACCTTATCAGAGAAAACTTTGCTCTTTACTCGTCTTTAGTCAACGATGATTAATTAAAAATCTTTGCCACCAAACAAATCCTTTCCCCAGCATGACTACGAAATTATTGACCAGCCAAAAAACACCTAAATATTATTAATAATAAATTGATGATGTTCGGGCAAAAGTTTATTAAAAAGTTATGGACGAAAGAATTCGAATACCAAAGCAGAGCTCCTCCAATCTCCCACCCCCCAAAATGCCGAAATTCTTTATGATTCATTAAAGATGTTAAGATGAGTAGTTAAATACTTAAATTCCATGGCTTATGAGAGAGAGAGGGAGAGAGAGAGAGAGAGAGAGAGAGGGGAGAATACTTAACCCTTTTTGCTTAACTATATTTCCAGTTACATTTTTTTCTCTCTGGGTAAATAAAACTTATTAAGGCGGAGGTTGGCCCGAATGATGAAAATAATAATAATAAAGTTTTATGAATTTTTTCGTCACGCTATCAAAAAAAACGCATTTGTTTTTTGGAGATTCCCAACGAAGGGACAATGTGGAATTCCTGCCATTTGAAATGCATTGACAACTAAATTTCTGGGAAAAACAAAAACAAAATGCCACAATACCAGTCAAAAGCTGCTGCAGCAACTGAAGTGTTACAGGGGACTGTCAAAACCATGCCACGCCATTGGTAACTGTTCGTAATGATGGCTTAATAAGAATAAATTTCAGAAAAGTAAATGGGGGGGGGGGGGTGAAAATCAAAAAAAAAGAAAACTTTTCGCTGAATTCATTCAAGCTCTCAAAGCGTTTTACTTTACCGTCCTCCATTGCTTTTTGCCACTTTTCAATTCTTAAGAAAAATATAACAAAAGAGAAAGTTTTGTTTTGCTTTTTCGTACTTTGCCAAGTTTGGACCAAATCGTGCGCACCAATCAGAGAGACGGGCGGACATCGCTAGATCGACTCCAAATGTCCTGAAACGGATTTGGTCCAAAAATACCAAGGGTCTAAAACCGTAATTTCGTTGAGGCATGTTTTGGCCGTATCAATTGATATATACCCTCTCTTGCCATATGGCTGAAGGTATAAAAAATGAATGTGATCAACGGAATGCTTCCTTTGTTTTCGTGGATCTAACCCCATTGGGATCTAATCTTGACATAATAATCAAAATATAATAGTAGACTTATCTTCACAAAATTTAGCAGGGAGAGATTATGTCAGCTCAGAGCTCAAAATGTCAAGTTACTTCTGATTGGGTGTAAAACTGGGGTTGAAGCTTTTAAGATACCAAAAATTTGGCGGAACCGTAGTATAGGGCCCACCACCAAATATTGCAGCAATATTGAACATTTTTAGCATGAAGAGATGACATAAGAACTCTTAATGTCAAGATACACATGATTTGGCTTAAGATTGTGGTCGAAACATTTAAAATAGCGAAAATTAGAAACGATGTATGGAGGATATACCGAAACGTCGATGTCGCTAATATAATATAAATGTCTGAGCAAAGCATAAATGTCTGAGTAAAACATAAAATAAAATAAAAAACGATAGAAAAGTTGGGCTATTTGACTCCAGAAGTCCCTATCAGGTAAGACATTTGTCCTTTCTCAATCGACATTTTTTGCTAAGGTTATTGTCACTATGTTTGGCCCATATAGGCCATCGGAACTTATAGGACATAACATAGCCCCAGGTGTATGTTTTAAGTTCAGGCATCTGGCTTGAAGACTACCACGCTCTGTTAAACTAAAACCACACATATTCTTCTTTATATCATCCTTGGTTCTCCCACTAATATATCAACATTCACATTTTTTCTCATTTCACCTTATCAGAGAAAACTTTGCTCTTTACTCGTCTTTAGTCAACGATGATTAATTAAAAATCTTTGCCACCAAACAAATCCTTTCCCCAGCATGACTACGAAATTATTGACCAGCCAAAAAACACCTAAATATTATTAATAATAAATTGATGATGTTCGGGCAAAAGTTTATTAAAAAGTTATGGACGAAAGAATTCGAATACCAAAGCAGAGCTCCTCCAATCTCCCACCCCCCAAAATGCCGAAATTCTTTATGATTCATTAAAGATGTTAAGATGAGTAGTTAAATACTTAAATTCCATGGCTTATGAGAGAGAGAGGGAGAGAGAGAGAGAGAGAGAGAGAGAGGGGAGAATACTTAACCCTTTTTGCTTAACTATATTTCCAGTTACATTTTTTTCTCTCTGGGTAAATAAAACTTATTAAGGCGGAGGTTGGCCCGAATGATGAAAATAATAATAATAAAGTTTTATGAATTTTTTCGTCACGCTATCAAAAAAAACGCATTTGTTTTTTGGAGATTCCCAACGAAGGGACAATGTGGAATTCCTGCCATTTGAAATGCATTGACAACTAAATTTCTGGGAAAAACAAAAACAAAATGCCACAATACCAGTCAAAAGCTGCTGCAGCAACTGAAGTGTTACAGGGGACTGTCAAAACCATGCCACGCCATTGGTAACTGTTCGTAATGATGGCTTAATAAGAATAAATTTCAGAAAAGTAAATGGGGGGGGGGGGGGGGGTGAAAATCAAAAAAAAAGAAAACTTTTCGCTGAATTCATTCAAGCTCTCAAAGCGTTTTACTTTACCGTCCTCCATTGCTTTTTGCCACTTTTCAATTCTTAAGAAAAATATAACAAAAGAGAAAGTTTTGTTTTGCTTTTTCGTACTTTGCTTAAGAATATCATAATGACTAAGGAATTTAACCATTACACCCCTTTTGTATAGGAATTTCCTTTTCTTCCTGAGTTTTCTTTTCTTTGGAGCTTCTCTGGGTGTTGTGTGTTTTCTTCTTGCGGTTGGCTATGCCGCTAACTACACGTCTTTGGCCATAATTTCGTAAACAATAGCCATCCATCCATAAATGAGATATAGAATATATTTTTGTAGGTACATTTAATGTTGGCTACAAACAAACACTTAACTTTCAGCGAAAAAGCAAATAACGAAGAAAAAAGAAAACAACAACCACATGGTAACATTGTTAGCTCGAGCTAACAATGGTCAATGACTTAGGAAATGTCTTAAGCAAAACGCTAACCACTTTATGACCATACTTATTTTGTTCTTTATGGGCAGAATAATAATGAGCATTAGGATTTAAGACTTAAATGAACAGTGGAGCAAAATGATATTGTTTTTATACCCTCCACCATAGTACAGGGTTGTCCATATTCGACGGACCCATCTGGCAACGCCATAACTTTTGACAGAGATGTCACATCGCTTAATAACATACCGCGTTTGAAGCGTCAGTCCAAGCAGATTTTTACCATGAAACAATACACGCCACGCGGGCGCTCTGAAATAGTTGAAATTTACATTCAACAGAAGAAGTCAATTGTGAAAACTCAACGTGCTTTTAAAAAATGTGAGAAGTGCGCCTTCTAAGAACACCATTAAGCGTATATACGAAAAATTTTCGACTGGTAAGGCTCTTTCTAATCCGAAGTGGCCATATAAAAGTCGACAAGGCGATAGGCCAAGAATATCGCTGCCGTACGAGCCAGTGTTGAGAGGTCCCCAAGAACATTCTCAGCAGTTGGGCATAGCTCGGTCCACTTTACAACGGATTATTCGCATTGATTTGCATTTGTTCCCGTACAAAATTCACTTGACGCAAAGAATGTTGCCTGCGGACAAGCCTCGTCGATTGGAATGGGCCCAAAGGTCCGTCGAATATGGTCAACCCTGTATTTTGTTATTCAGTTTATAGCACCTCGAAATATACATTTTAAATCAAAGAAAGTATATATACTCTTGATCAGCGTAAAATCCCATTTAGCAATGCCCGTCCGTCTGTGGAATTCACTCTAGCTTCCGAACGAAATGAAGTAGGTTGATAAAATTTTATTCAAATGTGTATTATATCTGCAGGACTTTTGGTATTGAAAATGGGTCATGTAGGTCAAGGTCTTCGTATAGCCCCCATATAACGGTACCTTCCGATATTCGGTATTTTGATGATTGGCGGTGCAGGTCCATGGTACCTCCCTATATTCGGTATTTTGATGACATTATAAACAGAATTTTTTCAAGTTTCGCATTTGAATGTTGTAATAGCTTGTGACAAAAGTTGCCTTTGCCTAAGTTGCCGTCGTCGTGTAGACACTAATATACGGCTTCGTTATTTTTAAGATTTTAACAGCATTTTTACGGATTTTATTTTTTTGAAAATTGTCAAATTTGTACCAAATGGTGGAGGGTATTCAAAGTTCGGCCCGGCCAAACTTTTTTAGCTTTTTTACTTGTTTTTTTTTTTTTTTTTTTTTTTTTTTTTTTTTTTTTTTTTGAAAACATAGATGCCAATATTTTGCAAATGTGCCCTTGAAAATTTATCTGCATCTAAAGTTTGGTAAATTTTCAGGGTCAAATAGTTAATGTCATGAGATAACTAACAAGTAAAAAAGCAGCGAAGTTATTTTATACCATCCACCATTTGGGAGAATGGGGGGTACCGTTATATGGAAGCTAAACTAAAACGTGGGCCAATTTAGACAATAGGTATTTAAAGACAATTTCACTGAAAAATTTGGCGTAAAAATACCTAATATGGGGGTACCGTTGTATGGGGGCTATAGGATATCGTGGACCTATATAGATTATCAAAATACCAAATATCGGGGTTACCATCATATGAAGACTATACGAGAGAATCTATATGGACAATTCTCTTTCAGAGGGTAGAGTGCACACAAAGTACTCCTTGTGTAGAATTTCTTTGGAAAATGTGTGGTACCGTTATATGAGGGCTATACGATATCGGGCTTTACCGAAATAGCCCATCTTCGAACTTTAGCTGCCTGCAGACAAAATACAGATCTGTGCAAAATTTTAGCTTCCTCTCTTAATTCGTTTTGACTTTAGCGTGATTACAGCAGACAGACAGACGGAAGACGGACAGGGCTAAATCGTCTTAAAATGACGAACTTAATATACCTTCCATACTATTTATGGTGGAGGGTATACAAATACAGACGAACGTTTGGGTTTAGTCTGACATGAGCAAATATTTTATTTTGTGGTGTAGAATAAATTATTAATCCTTATAAACAGAAAATAATTTACAGTGGGAGAATTCGGTTGAGACACTGATAAATGGGGTTCGTGACACATGCGAGCTACTTCAGACCCATATAGAATATTTTTAATGCCCTCAGCCATATGGCTACATCATTTTGTCAAAACTTGCCTCATCGAAATAACGGTTTTATACCCTAGGTCTCTTTGTATCAAGTCATTTTCAGAACATTTGGGGTCGATCTAGGGGTATCCGTCCGTCTCGGTGTGTGGGAGGAAGTCTTCAATTTGATCCTAATTTGGAACATGGTAATATTATTGTCAAACTTAGATCGAGTTTGGAGATCGACGGCAATATCGATCCATTCCTTCTGATATCTCCCCCACCAAAGGTGAAAATTTTTAATAAAAACCAGCAAGGAAAAGTCAAAAGTCGGGCGGGGCTGACTATGTGATACCCTACACTACTATGCATATTTTGTAGAGCTTCCGTAACAGAAGAATTTATTTGAATCATATCATAGATCATATCACCTACCAACATTTGGCTTTAGAGCAGTTCTAGTTTGGCTTCAGAGGGAACAAGTATGTCGGAGGCATATCCAATTCTGAATCGAATTTCACTATATTTTAAATGTTTATACCAAATAATATTGCTATAGAATGCATGATATCACTTCGAGAATATACTTCGGATCCGAGTTCCACAAAACGAAAACGTACGAAAAGTACTAAATGGTATAAAATTTGGTATTGGGTAAGAGAAAAGAGATAAAATTCTAAAATTTGATACATTCTGGAACCTTTTCAAAATAAACTTTCAAAACGAGGGTACACATTTCAACCTTTTTGAGTTTTTCCTGTATATACAGGGTGAGAAAAAAACTTTGCAACAAAGTCAAACGCCATCATTTTTATTTTTTTTAAATTTTATATGAATGAAAGCAAAAAATGTCGGAAATAGATGTTGCTCTGCGGTATTTTATCCCGTTCCCGGCGAAGCGCTTGCTTGAGGTGATCGACACTTTGGTATTTTCTAGTGCCAACCTTGCTTCCAAACTACTCCAGACACCATTGTGCGCTGAAAATGAAGCGAGGAACCTCATTTTGTAACCGATAATATTCGGCATTTATTCTGATGCCACGGTCGATTAATACGAGCGGAGAGCGAACATCGGCTGTTATGGCGGCCCATACCATAACAATGGCCGACGCCTGAGTTCTGGTGGCCAACCGAAGGTGCACATTTTCAGCTGACCTCTTTGGCAAGTAAACACGATTACTTTGTTTGTTGACAAACTGCTGGACAACGAATATTTTCTCACCGGAGATACCCAAATTCGACAGTTCACCACTTTCGGGCAAGCGAAGCAAGGCAACGTGTAAGTTCTTGCACTTTTTGGAATTTCAATGGCTTTACCCCGAGCTCATTTTTCAATATTTGCCGAATTGTATATTGCGATATCTTCAGCTCACGAGCCATTTTTCGGCAACGGTGACGTGGGTTTCGATCAAGTCGTTTCCTTACTTTTCGAACCATTTCTGCTGATGTTGCTGTTTTCTTCCGTCCACTTCCTTGACGTCGGGCTACGTACGCCAGTGTCACGGTAACTAGCCATGGTACGAGACACAAAAGATTTATCCGCATTTAAATGCTGGAGTGCTCTAACGATAGCCACTTGTGGTTCTCCAGCCAAATATAAAGAAATCACACTATCACGCTTGAATTCCATTACGAATAATTTTTTTTCTGGAAAATTCTCACCAAAATGCTTTTGTACGCTTGTGAAAGATATAATGAGCTGTCACTGGAATAATTTTAACAGCTGTCGCACGAGTAGCTTAGAAATAACAGCAGTCTGAAGTTGGTTCCAGTTTTTTCATCTCATCCTGTATATATTCTCCCTCCCCATCTTTCCCAAATTTTTATGTTTTAATTAATAAATACGATATGGAAAACAAACATAATTATGCAATCAAAATAAATTAAAAAACTTGGGACGAAATGTGGGATCATTTTGTCCTTATAGTCCCTATAAAAATCTGGCCCAATTTTTGTTATTTAGACCAAGAAAGATTCACGAAAGAACTTTTAAAATGGCAATATTTGTCTACATAACTGTCAGCATTTAGATATATTCTTAATCGATTTTGAACCTAAATCATAGGGTATTTTATGCCAAATTACCAAAATTTTTAAAATTTTTGCTATAAAATATTCTCATAAAAGAAACTGAAGAATTTTCGATAATACCAAATTTTAAAAAATACTCCCTCCTTTAAATTTCTTAATTTAAAGCAAATACTAATAATTTAAAGCACCATTTATCCCCCAACTACTCACAAAAGCATGTCCCATTTATGTGTCGTTCATGCTGTTCGGAAATATTCTAATGTTGACAGGCTTATGAAAAATTAAATATTTCAAAGAGAATCTCTTCCTTCCGTTCATTATTCTAGGCAGGCAAAAAATATGTAGGCGATGGAATAACCTTAGTTCCTGTCATCATCGTCGTCGTAAGCGTGTCACAACTGAGGTCGGTGTCTTCTGCAACAACAACAACAAGACGACAGCAAATGCTATTTCCTAACCAAACAAGGAAATTGATGTTTTGTGTTGTTGTGGTATGGGTATCTGAGGTTATGGCTATGTTGCCATGGCGTAAAGCTTTAAATGTGGTATTCAAGATATTTTTAAGTATTTTTTCGGATTTTTCAGGTTTAAGTCGCCCAGTCGTCGTCGTTGGTAAAATGTATTTTGCTTTTAACTCTTGACATGGTTGCTTTTCATTTTTCATTTGTTTCTCTTGCCTCATTTGGCCCACAAACATAAAAAAGTCATAATAATGGCGTGCGTAAGCCATGGCCCGGCTTATGCTCGCAAAAGTATGATAAATAATGTGTTTAAAACCATTAACGACTTACTTTGCCACATAAAGGCAAAATGGTTGTTATGGAAGGGGGGGGGGACTCGTTGCTGCTCCCCAACTCTCCCTCCACTTTCTTAACCACACACAGCAAACAAATGGACATAAATAGCCATTGTTTGTTTTTTTGTTCGCTTTTTGTGTTCTTCTCTTGTAATAAATATTTAGGCTTCAATTAGTAACATCTCCGGGCCACATTTGCTGTAAATACAAAAAGCAGGGGGCGGGGAGGTTGTTATAATTACTGGCCACACGCATTTGCGAGGTTTTTAAATGTTTTAATATTTTTATGGCATTTTTCCTTGCAATCAATTTCAGCTGATGCCAGCCAACATTACTTGGCGTTCAATATTTTCTTTATCACTTGCAAGGCGATGACAGAGACAGTGGAGCTGCATAAGTAAATTTTTCCATTATGAGATTAATTTTTATACCCTCAGCCATATGGCTATAGAGGGTATATATCATTTGATACGGTCAAAACGTGCCTAGTTTTGAGACAGAATGATTCCGAATTCTTGGTACCCTCAGGCATATGTCTAGAAAGGGTATATATCATTTGATACAGCAATAACGTGCCTCACCGAAATAGCGGTTTAGACCCTAGGTCTCTTTGACCTAAAGTCATTTCAGGATATTTGGAGTCGATCTAGCAATGTCTGTCTGTCTTGCTGGCTATAAAACTTAAATCGAGTTCGGAGATGGACAATATCAGTCCATACCAGCCCCACCAGAGCACTATGGGTTTTTTTACGTTTATTTTGGCATAAACTCTAATTTCAAAGCTATTGAATTGAAATTTGGTTTGTATGCATTTTTTATGCTTCCAAGATGACCTACCAATTTTCATATGATTTGGGGCACTATTTCATATAGCTGCTATATAGCGGATCTGGCCGATTTGACCCAACTTTTTTGTTTATGAAGCTATTGAAGTGAAATTTGGTTTGTATTAATTTTTTATGCCCCAAAGATGACTTACGAATTTTCATATGATTTGGGGCACTATTTCATATAGCTGCTATATAGCCGATTTGGCCGATTTGACCGATTTGACCCAACTTTTTTGTTTATGAAGCTATTGAAGTGAAATTTGGTTTGTATTCATTTTTTATGCCCCCAAGATGACCTACGAATTTTCATATGATTTGGGGAACTATTTCATATAGCTGCTATATAGCCGATTTGACCCAACTTTTTTGTTTATGAAGCTATTGAAGTGAAATTTGGTTTGTATTCATTTTTTAAGCCCCCTCAAGATGACTTACGAATTTTCATATGATTTGGGGCACTATTTCTTATGTAGCTGCTATATAGCCGGTCTGGCCTATTTGACCCAACTTTTTTATTTATGAAGCTGTTGAAGTGAAATTTGATTTGTATTCATTTTTATGCCCCCAAGATGACCTACGAATTTTCATATGATTTGGGGCACTATTTCATGTAGCTGCTATATAGCCGATCTGGCCGATCGGCTATGATGATTTGGAGAAACATACTGCTCATTCATTACAATAATTATACTTTTGCTAAGCCATTTTGAATGTTTAGTTTTAAATCGCTCTAGTTTACGGATGCACTTTGGCAAATGCTTTTTATATAATTAACAAAATCTTTCACTTGTTTTGATATCAAACGCATTTGGTCTTCATTTAAACTGATATTATTGATATTCTGTAACACATATTTCACAAGTGCATCTTCTGAGCGATTGTTGCTTCTCCAAATTTCAATAAGCGCTGCATGGACAAACACATGTTTATCTGCAAAACACGTGTTGGCACAAAATAGAACAAAAAAGGCTAGTTACTCATTAATTAACACACTTTTGTTAATAACTTGGCATTTATACCTTTTTGCAATGCTTTGCCATTCACAAGTTACACTCCACGGAATACAACTACAATTTATAGATTTTATATAAAGCTATACATAAACGAAACAATTCACAGTATTACAACAACAGACAATTATGACAAAAAGGGCACCTCGTCTTAATTTTACATACCTGCACTAACGTTTTCCATAATTACACATTTTATTTTTTTCAATTTTGTCAAATCAGAAGCACTTGAACTTAGCTGATCTTTACCGCCAGTTGTACCAAAACAAAGTGACTTTCAAACAGCTGACTTTAAAAGCTCGCCAGCAAAAAAGGGTTGCCACCCGTATTGTTATTAAACATTTTTTTTTCTAATATGGGTATCTACATTTAGGAAATCAGTTAAATTTCAAAATATGAAACCAAAAAAAAAATGACTTTATGCCAAAAAATCATGCTTTTTACCCATAGTGCAGAGGTCAACATTAAAAAAAATCAAAAAGTATAAATTCAACCTACAGACGTATACCCCCAGCCAATGTTCGATAATTTAAATATATGTTGACTTCTGTTATGATTATTCAAATTTTTGATCCTTAATGGAGTAGGTTCCGAAGGAATGGCACAATATTGTCCATTTCGTATCGGACCTAGATAAATATGTTCAAAATATTGAGAAGTGCACGGTTTGGATTATATTGGCTACTTCCTTCACCTTACATGAGATATGTGATAATATTTAGAAAATTTTGAAATTTGCTTGAGTTACCACATACAGGGTGAGGTAAAAAACTGCAGCTAAGTCAAACGCCATAATTTTTTACATTTCTTATAAATAGAACAGTGTGGCTTGTTTGTTCGGGATTTTGTTGTTGCAAAATGGTCAGGCTTATCCCTTTATTGTTGTTTTTATAAAAACAACGTTTGTTTATTAGTGGAGAACGATGGTAATGTTTACCAGGGGATATGGCAGGGAATACCTAGGTTTCGGAAAGAGCCACCAATCCTCATCAGTTCCCTTGTTTCTTGTCTGGGATATTCTCCCTAGAAGTTATTTTAAAAATAACTTCTATAACAAAAAACATTTTTTTACCCACGTGACGGTCGACGAAGGGTTTTTTGTTGTCACAGACAAAACCAACTTACATGGTTATGCTACTTCGTTCAGGTTGAACGAAAGCATAACAAGTGGAGAGAGATGAAAATGTTTATAAGTGCGTTTGTAAGATTTAAAAGACTTTCCAAAAGAATTTTAGTTTTATTTAATTCTTTGGTTCCTCTTCTATTGAGCTTACGATCTCGTCACTTGGGTAAAAAATGTTTTTTGTCATAGAAGTTATTTTTAAAATAACTTCTAGGGAGAATATCCCAGACAAGAAACAAGGGAACTGATGAGGATTGGTGGCTCTTTCCGAAACCTAGGTATTCCCTGCCATATCCCCTGGTAAACATTACCATCGTCCTCCACTAATAAACAAACGTTGTTTTTATAAAAACAACAATAAAGGGATAAGCCTGACCATTTTGCAACAACAAAATTTCTTATAAATTTTATTGAATGAAAGCAAAAAATGGCGGAAATAGCATCAAATTTTAGTATAAGTTTAGATTTCTTCCAATTGGTCACCTTTGGTTCGAATTATGGCCTTCAAACGGCCAATGAGACCGTCACATGCTACCCGAATGTTGCTCTGCTTTATTTTGGTTCATTCTCGGCGAAACGCTTGCTTGAGGTGATCGACACGTTGGTATTTTTTAGTGCCAACCTTGCTTTCAAAATACTCCAGACACAATAGTCCAACGGATTGGTATCGGAAGATTTTGGTGGCCATTGTGCGCTGAAAATGAAGCGAGGAACTTCATTTTGTAACTATTCTTATGTGATGCGTGCTGAGTCCTGTTTTAATATCCAAGGATTGCAGGCACAATTTTTGCATGCCCAAGGTTTTAGTAGACGGAAGAAAACAGCAAAGTCAGCAGAAATTGTTCGAAAAGTAAAGAAGCGACTTGATCGAAACCCGAGTCGCAGTGGCCGAAAAATGGCTCGTGAGCTGAACATATCGCATCATTCCATTCGGCAAATATTGAAAAATGAGCTCAGGGTAAAGCCATTGCAATTCCAAAAAGTGCAAGAACTTACACCGCAACAGAAAGAAAAGAGACTCAAAAAAGCTAGAGAGTTGCTTCGCTTGGCCGAAAGTGACGAACTGTCGAATTTTGTTTTCTCTGATGAGAAAACATTTGTTTTCCATTGCTGTGTTTGCTTGCCAATGAGAGTCAACTAAAATTGTGCACCTTCGCTTGGCCACCAAACTCAAGCGCTGGCCATGGTGAGCCATAACAGGCGATGGTCGCTCTCTGCTCGTATTAATCGACCGTGGCATCAGAATAGATGTCGAATATTATGGGAAAAATATTCTGGAGGGCAAAATGAGGTTCCTCGCTTCATTGCCAGGGCTATATGGCCACCAGGATCTCAGAATACCAATCCGTTGGAGTATTTTAGAAAGAAAGATTGGCACTTAAAAATACCAAAATGTCGATCACCTCAAGCAAGCGCATAGTGGGAATGGGCGAAAGTACTGCAACATTCGGACACCGTGTGACGGTTTCATAGACCGTTTGAAGGCCAAAGTTGACCAATTCGAACAACTCTAAACTTATTCTAAAATTGTATTCTATTTTCGACATTTTTTTTGCTTTCATTCAATAAAATTTAAGAAATAATGTAAAAATATGGCGTTTGTCTTTGTTGCAGTTTTTTATCTAACCCTGTATTTGTGATTTCCCCTATTTTTCGTATAAGAGTTACGGTCTATTTGTCGGCATTGGTCATCTAAGGTTCGTGGGAAGAGTGAAAGTTTAATGATATGTTCATATTGTCTTCGAAGTGAATGGGAATTATTTCTCAAATGCATGTGTTGAGTAATATCAGATGTAAGGTATGTCGTGACTTGCTGCTCCTCCAAAGCCCCATTCTGAAATGACACCTTTTCTAAAAATTGTATATATTTTTTATGGAAAAGTGAATTATTTGATAGTTGAAAGAGTTAAAAATTGATTTCCCTTTTTGCCTTCCTCTAACAATTCCCCTGGGCACTGATACAAAATTTTTCTATGTTTCCCTTTTGACGGCGATTCGTTATGATTTTTACCAAGTTATAAAAAAAAAAACTAATTTCCATCATCGAGTTCCTCATTATTATTGCTGACGGTTGTTTGAATATCAGGTAATTAAAGTTCTGCTTAGTAAAAGCACAAAGCAAGCCTTTGTGTAACCCAACTTCTGCGATGTCCAGCAACTTCATCATTACAAAAAGTTTTTTTTGAATTTCAAGAAACAACACCTAATACCACCTCTTAAAGTTTTAAATCCAAGTACTGGCCACAAATAAATCGTTAACTACAGATTAAACTTTTCAACTTGAAATGAAAACCACAGGAGTTGCCGTAAATAAGAAAACTTTTTCCTGCCGCTCAAAAATGAGAAACTTATGAGTTATGGGATTTTTTTCTGGCGAACAACAAGTGGCAACACATTAATCCCTCCGGTTAACATGAAATCCAAAGTATTTTTAGGCTTAAATAATGAATTGATGCTTTGGTCAATTGTGGCCGACCTGCTGCCATAATCACAAATTTCACCTAACAAAAAAAAAAGAGAGAAGAGAAGAGGAGAGGAGAAAAGAACCCACATCTTCCATTGGCATCCTTGCATACCTGCTGCAGACGTAAATAAATAATGAGAACGACCTCCTACCATTGAAAGAAATTCGAAAGACTTTCAATAAATATTTACCATTGATGGTTATTATGTGGCAACAAAACCACAGGCATTCATGACCACGCTGGAAAGTCTTCCTCCCCAATGGCCAAGGGAATGGCTCGTGACTAACTTTTTGAACCGAATTCAATGGCCAATTGTTGTTTTGGCCATAGTGTAACGCAACATTCATTCTTAAATGTAAAAGTTCTGCTGCTTATCTTCAGTCAGCCACTTTACAAGGGCTTTTCAGGCACCCAGGCATGTTGGCTTCTTGGCCATGATTGCGGCGCAGTATTGGCTTTAAATTGGCCACTTGTTTTAATATCTTCAACCCTTCTTAGCAACGAATTCACAAAGTAATAACAATTTCCCGTTTAAGGTCATGCATGAACTCTCTTTACGGCAGGTATTCCACAGAGGGAGCCCTGACCACCAGTGGATATCCATGAGGATACCTTGGGGCAGCAGCAACAGAAAGAAAGAAAGACAGAACGGAAAAAAGCCCAGCACGAAAACAAACAAACTCTTAAATATTTAGTAGTATTTGTTTGTTTGTGTGTGTTGGTGCGATTGCGAGTGAGTGTTGTGTTTGCTTTAACACAGCGCGCATTATTGTTATCATAACAATCCCCCGCCATTGTCTCTGTCCGTAGCATTTATCCAACAACCCCTTCTCTCACTTTTCTCGGTTAGCTCTTAACCTTTTGTCCAAACACACAAACAAAGACACATTATTACCCTTATTATTTTATAACGTGTTATCGTTACACCGTCTAATGTTATTTTTATCCTTTCTTTTGTTCGCCCGTTCATCCGTTCGTCTGTGGCTACTCAACTCTTGAGCGGATTGTTACTTCGTTAGGTTTACTGCGCTCACATTTGCAAACAAAAACTACTGCCAGTCGGCTGAATACTTGGCTGAATTGCAAATAAATTTAAAATAAAATTCTGCTGAAGTGTTCAGATAAATTCCTTGGATTTAAAAAAAGAGGGGTTTTTTACATCTTATGACAATTTTCGGAAAAAGCAAGATGTGGGTGTAATTCACATTGACTTGAAATTGCTCGACACTCAAAGCTTGCTTTTCTAAGAAGTCGTCATATCAAACAGCAGATAAATCCCTTCGCCGCACCGGGGAGTTGATATCCTCAAAAACGCAAATTAATTTAGGGAAGCATTCTATCGCTTTGAAATATTGCTTAGACATTTACATTACCCTTAATATGCTTGGTTTGAAAAATGGGACATATCGGCCCACTTTTCGCTAAGGCCCCCATACAGCGTTACTTCCAGATTTTCGATATTTTGAATGTTTTGACCACAATCTTAAACCGAATCATTTGTAACTTGACATTTAGAATTCGGGGTAGATATAATATCGGAATACTAATAATGTTCAGGATTGCTCCAGTATTTGGTATAGACCTCATATTACTGTACCTCCTAATTTTTCGGAATTTTTTTTTTTCGACAATTCTAAACCAAATCATGAGAATTTCTCTCTCCTAAATTTTGTAAAGGGGAGTCCACTATTATATATAGGCCCAATATAACGGTACTTCCTAATTTAAGGTATTTTGAGGGATTAGGACAGAGTGTAATTGCAGACGTATAATTTCCTTCAAACTCAAACCTCTTTTTAAGGTGGTCTAGAAGTAAGTATTTGTCGGTGTGCCGAGACCCCAAGCGTATTACCAATTTTAAAAATATATATAATAACCATATAGTGTGAAAAATGAATTACAAAAGGAAATAAGAATTAAAAAACCCCAATTACTGTACGCCAGTAAAATCTTGAAAAATTTATTTTAAAAATCGGCTACGAAATTCTTGAATAACATCAAGTGGTTATTGTTCCCCAGAATACTTTGAAAAAGTATCCTTACAAGATCCCCGATTTAAATATCAAATCCACAAGTGTTTGGCACAAAGCTCTTGAAAGCCTTTGAAAAAAATTCAGTTTTCCACTAAAAATCCACAACCTATCGGCAGTATGTGATAGAAGGCCACGTCTTGCTGACCACTAAGCCCTCCACTAAACAAGAACACGCGGTTGTTGCCAAAAACAAGTTAAACAGCATCATTCGATATAACCCCAACCTTGAGTAATGATTATTCTAACTGTTGACCCTTTATGGGTGAGGTTCCGAAGCAGTTGACCATTATTGTCCAATTCGATTAATTACATATTCATATCAGATTTCAGGCTAAGGGAAATATTTCGACATAGCAAGTTGTATAGAATATAAAAATTATGACAGATATAAGTATTGGAAAATGGTGACCCTTTGTGGATGAGGTAGCAGGAGTTCGCAGATACCTATCATCTTCACAACCGATTTTGCATTGGGAAAAATGTTTGGATGTGTGAAATTTGAAGAGAGTCGGATGCTCATTTACGTTTTATGATCGTTTTCTTTTTCAAACATTTGAACCCTCTTTTGGGGAAGTACCAGAAGGTGTACGCCGATACATCTCATTTTCACAGCAGATCTGGTATTAGTAGTAATATCCTGGATTTTATGATCTTTTTGGTTATTTAAAATTTTGACTCTTTGTGGGGGTGGTACCAGATGAATAATCCGATCTCTACTATATTTATAGCAGGTCTTGCGTTGATAAAAATATTAAGATTTGCCAAGTCTGAATGGATTCGGATTTTAATTTAGCGTTTTGGTAGCTTCATGAATATTCAGGAGGAGGTACCAAAAGGATTGGACCGATATATCCCATCTTGATAGTAAATCTTGTGTTAATAGAAATAATGGGATGTGTGAAAAATGAAGAGAACCGGATGCTAATTTCGGATTTTATAATAGTTGTGGTTATTCAAAACTTTGACCCTTTGTGTGGGAGGTACCAGAAGGAATGGTCCGATCTCCACCATCTTTATAACAGATATTATGCTAATTGAAAATATAATGCAAATGTTGACCCTCTTGTGGAGGAGGTATCAGAAGGAGTTTATCGATTCATTTCATGTTCACACTGGACCTTGGTTTAGTAAAAAAAATTGTGACGTGTAATTTTAAGACAATTGGATTCCTATTTTACATTTTAAAAGAGATATGGTTATTAAAAATTTCCAACCCTGACCTAAAAATGACAAAACTATTGGGATTTGCAAAGTATTCTCAAAATTTATGGATCAATTCTTGTTCTATAAGGTAAATTATTTTCTGTGAAATTTTTTACCTTTTGGGTTGGGGACGGTACGAAAAGGGGTGGACCGATATTGCCCATTTCCGAGGTCGATCTAAGTTTCAAGTTAATATTACGATATGCCAAGTAGGGATCAAATCGGACTCAAGATATGCTGAAAAGGATTTTGCCCAAAGGGACCTAAGATCTTAAAATATAAAAAAACTCAGCAACAAATCGGGTACTCAATATGCTCAACACTTCGCACATTTTAATATTTGTATCAGACAGGAGCATGAGGTCAACATTTTAATTGTCTCATGTTCCAATATTGTTTAAAATATTTGATCTGGCATCAAGATGTGTAGGTCAACTTATTTTGGTATTCAGTCCCTTCCCAAAAAAAAAAGGGTCAAACATAATATCTCTTGTACAAAGTAAGTGTAATTCTGATTGGCTTGAGAGTACTCGTGACTTTAGTAGACCTTGATTTTACCAAACCCATAAAATCGGAAAGCCAAGTGAACATTCCCTTCCACGGAATAATGACATTCGTAGTGATCCACAAATACAGAATATATCTATATCTCTCAGATATAGAGTAGTAGGGCCAATAGGGAATAATTCCGAATTTTGCAAAAAAAAAAACTCTCGAATAATTTTGAAACATGAATATAAGAAGAGATTTAATAATTCCGGCCAGTTATTGAATGATTTCTATTTGAATTTCTTAAATAAAAATTGCTTCAGAAAAATCCTCAAACATAACGGTGCACTTCAGGAAAAATTTATTTCATTTTTTTCTCATCCTTCGTTTAGCACTTTCTTTAAATAGATTTAAAGCGAAGACCACCGTTTGGCCGGAATTGAGTTTCACTTTTAGACTCAACTTATGGTGGGAAAAGTTGTTTTTTCCTTCTTCTTATTCTTATTCTTCTTCTTTTCGCTCTTTCCTTTATTCATGTTTATCAAAACTTGTTTGCCTTGACTTGGTGGCTCCTGCTGTTTGGTAAGCCTTCCGTGGCCGTGGAAACTTTGGCGTTTGTCCGTGGTACTGCATTTAGACATTGGATGTCTTAAAGAGAGCAAAAGAAAAAGTTGAGAACCAAAAAAAAAAAGAAAACCAAAGAAGAAAACTTCTAGGAGGTTTTTCTTCTTTTCTCTACGATTCTTTCTTGCATTGTTTGATTACCATTATTTGGCCGATAAATTTTGGTCGCCCCCGCACCTATAAAAAAAAGAAGCAAAAAAAGTTGCTGCAACGCTTTCTATGTTACGCTACTTGTATCCTGGCTTTATCACTTTTTGCTGTTGTCTCCATCACCAACACCACCACAGGCAACCAATGGTTCTCCTTCGTTGTTGTGTTTGCTAAGGTTAAAAGTGCGAGAGAAAAGAGAATTGGGTAAATAAGTTTCAAGTTGAACGAAACAGTTTTCATTCCTTTTGCTGGCATTAAGAGGACTCATCTCTGAAGTGGATGAATTTCGGCACAGCAAATGACCTTTAAAAAAATAGAAACAGAAATTATTGCCATATTTTCTCTAAGACTTGTATTTTCCTCTACATTGAGCATGGAGTGGAGACTTGTCTTTAAGTTAATCTTGAAAATTGTAAGTTGAAGAAGTGGAAATGGAAAAACGGAATTCGAAAAGAAGACTTAGTGGCAATTGTAAGAATTTTCTGTTGTTGAAAATGGCAGAGACCCATGGTCTAGTTGTTTGTAATGCCCCAGTATCCTTCGCTGCTGGTAACAAAAGCCTAACTTCTATATGAAATAATTAAAAAAGGAAAAAACTAAACAAAAATGTGGTTGTTGCTGTTGTTGTTGTTTTCACATGTAAATATCAACAATAAGAACATTTACAGTTTTAATTAAATGTATATACATTAATGTGTGTGTGTGTACTTAAACTCTTAATGAGTGTGGGTTTTTTGAGTGTGTGCGAGAGAGAGTGTGTTTTTTTTTCGCATGCGTGTGTGTGTGTGAAATGCAAGTTGCCACAAGTGCTGGTTGTGCGTGTGACCTCTTCAAAAAAAAAGAAAAGCGAGAAATGTTATAATTATAATAACATTGAGTGCACTTAAGGACAGAGTTGCCAGCACCAGATGAGATTTACTTCCATTAACTAGTTTCACTTTTGCCCCTCCCCCTATCTCTCTTAAGCCCTTTGGTGCCCATGCTCCATAGTTTCTCGTTCACACTTTGCCAGAACTTTTGTAGTTTTTCGTTTCGTAAGCAATGAAAACAGAGGATTTTCACTTACTTCACATCCAAGAGCAGTAATGCTGCTGAGCTCACCAGACAGAGGCCGCTTGAAATTAATTATCTGTTTGGCTAATTTGGGTTAAAAGGATAAAGAAAATATGGTTTTTGTTTTGCATTTATGCTATGGCATATTTATGCTGGGGAAGGAAGAGCAAATGGAAACAAAAAACTATTTAATTAAAACTTAAACAAATGTCTTGGGAGTTATGAAGTAAATTTAAGGAATATATATATAGTTATAAGGTCATATTTTGTATTATTGTTATATTATGAGAAAAGCCCCATTTTGGGCGCCATTTTTTATTTTTTAAACGATCGTTTATATCAAAATTTGTGTCATTTATACTGGTAGGAAATTATAAACGATAGCAATGTCTAAATCTGAACCAAGAGAAAGAATTCTCTAAAGAATTCTCTGGGAAACGATTTCTAGGTTGTATGTAATGTTTATTTCACGTTGGGCGCCATTTTCTTTTTAAATAGTTATTGATTCCACAGCGTGTTCCAATCTGGCTATCTTCCGAAGGATTTGAGATCGAAAGCTGAAATTTGGTACACATGCGTTTTGGATCTGAACTTAGATCAAGCTTGGAGATTACTATACCGCTATAGCCCCCCATATAATGGTATCACCTCATTTGAAGCATTTCGACAACTTTCGACACATTTATCAACGGAAATGTCTGGAAAATTGGGCTTTTTTTATTTGAAAAAAAAAATGTAATTGGATTTGTTATTTGGTATTCGATTTGTTAGGGATTCCTAATTACCTTGCAATAGCAGTTAATTTATGTCCACATTGCAGTATATCTCCTATACAACAGGTACAACCCAATATCCGATATTCTGATGGTTTCCTTCATTTTTTCAACCAAACTTTCTAAAATTTTGTCTATATGTTTCTAGTGGATGGCTATCGGTCTTACAAAACATTTTTTTATATAGGTCCTCATTCCGACACCTTATTTTTTTATTAATTCGAAAATGAACCTTAACTAAACTCTGAAGGAATAACATTCCGTGGTTATATTCAAATCTGAATCGTGAAAAATATTCAATTTTTATCTTTTTTTTAATTGGGCGCCATTTTTGCGTTTTAAATCCTAAACACTGGGGGAAATACATATACATGTAGCAATAGTAGTAGCTTTTAGAAGCGATTTCCTAGTGGTCTATTATATTTTATTTGGGCGCCATTTTTTCATTTTTATATCCTCCACCTTCAAAAAGAAATATACAGGGTGAGACAAAAAAACTGCAACAATGTCAAACGCAATAATTTTAACATTTTTTATTATTATTTTATTTTTTAATTTTATTGAATAAAAGCAAAAAATGTCGAAAATAGCATCAAATTTTAGAATAAGCTTAGGTTTGTTCGGCCTGAATTGGCATGAATTATGGCCTTCAAACGGCCAATGAAACCGTCACATGCCGGCCGAATGTTACTCTGCGGTATTTTGACCCATTCCCGGCGAAGCGCTTGCTTGAGGTGATCGGCACTTTGGTATATGTTAGTGCCAGCCTTGCTTTCCAAAATACTCCAGACACAATAGTCCAACGGATTGGTATTCGGAGATTTTGGTGGCCATTGTGCGCTGGAAATGAAGCGAGGAACCTCATTTTGTAATCATTCTTGGGTGGCGCGTGCTGAGTGCGAGATACTGAGTCCGGTTGGAATATCTGCGGCCAAAATGTTTGCGTGCCCAAGGCTTTAATACACCCTCAGAATACTATCGCCATAATATTCGCATTTATTCTGATGCCACCGTCGATTAATACGAGCAGAAAGCGACCATCGGCTATTATGGCGGCCCACACCATCACCATTGCCGGCACTTGAGTTCTGGTGGCCAACCGAAGGTGCACATTCTCAACTGACATCATTGGCTAGTAAACACGATCATTTTGTTTGTTTACAAACTGCTGGACAACGACAGTTTTCTCATCGGAGACCGAGAAAACCAAATTCGGCAGTTCACCACTTTCGGCCAAGCGAAGCAACTCTTTAGCTCTTTTGAGTCTATTATCTTTCTGTTGCGGTGTAAGTTCTTGCACTTTTTGGAATTTCGAAGGCTTTACCCCGAGTTCATTTTTCAATATTTGCCGAATGGAATATTGCGATATGTTCAGTTCCCGAGCCATTTTCGGCCACTGCGACGCGACGGGTTTCGATCAAGTCGCTTCTTTACTTTTCGAACCATTTCTGCTGATGTTACTGTTTTCATCCGCTACCAGTATCACGGTAACAAGAGTTTACGAGACACAAAAGATTTATTTACATTTAAATGCTGGAGGCTCTAACGATAGTCACTTGTGGGTTTCCAGCCAAATATAAAGAAATCACCCTATCACGCTTGAATTCCATCACGAATAACTTTTTTTCGGGAAAATTCTCACCAAAATGCTTTTGTACGCTTGTAAACAATATATTGAGCTGTCACTGGAATAATTTTAACAGCTGTCGGACGAGTGGCTTTGAAATGACAGCAGTCTGAAGTTGGTTGCAGTTTTTTCATCTCACCCTCTAAGTATTGCAAATTGTTACCCTTTGTAGGGGTGGTACCAGAATATATTCCATCTGTCCATCAGAATATGGAATAGAATGAAACGGATGTTCATTTCGCGTTTTAGGAGCTTCATGGTTATTCAAAATGTTGAGCTCTTTATGGGGGAGTTACCAAAAGGAACAATACAAGTAATATTGAGATATTGCGAGTTTGAATGGAATTGGATGTTCAATTTGTGATTAATGAGCTGCATGGTTGTTCAAAATAAAATAAAATTCAACTAAAATCCATTCTCATAACTTTAATAATTTTTACATTTTAACAATTTTAGGATTATAAATTTGAAGCTTTCAGTAAAAAGAAGGAGTCTTTTGCCTTTGAACTTTTACTGCTTTTACTATTAAACATCCTCTAAAATTTTATGAGAATATATTTTTTTCAGAATCCAACAAAAGCGAAAGGTTATAAATCAATTGACTTAAATATTTCCAATTTTTCTTGAACATACTTTTTGCTTGATGGTAAAAAATCTTATGATAGTTAGAAGATTTTTGATTTAGTTTCGATTTTATTTATTTCTAGAAAAAATATATTTTTTTAGTAAATGTTTGTCTCTCGTCATCCTCGAAAAATTTCCATGTGGCAACTCTGTGTGCAGTAAAAAAACAAACACACAAATGCTTTGTTTAACTTGAAAATATTTGCTTACTTGTAGGCTGAATTAAAAAATAAAGCCACATTCTCCCTCGGCTCAACCGAGCTACTCTTCAAACACATTGCCACACATAATGAGCGCAGTTTAATGTACTCATTACGGAGAAGAAGAAGAAGCCTCCACCATGCTGATGATGATGTAGTAAAGTCATAACAATTCTCTATTCACATCCTCTTCCACATGCAACAACAATAGCAGAAGCACCAAAAAACTACAACAACAAGAATGAAATGTGTGAAACAACCGTTTGACCTTTCAAAATAACTCTATCATTCGTTTCTCTCGTTTGACACCACTTTGGCTCAAACAATGGCAAGGAATACAACAATACTCATAATCTCAAGACAACAACAATATGCAAAAAGTAAACAAAAATATTTTACTTCCGCGTGTGTGTGAGGGTATTCTTTCGCTCTCGAACAATTTGGACCGTTTTGTTCTCAGGTGTCATAATAATAATTATGAATTTAGTACATGTATTTTACGAATGTACGTTCTAAGAGTTATTGTTATGGTTGTGGGTGTGTGTGTGTACGTGTGTGGCAGAGACGGAAACAATGGTTTCATTCTTTTTGCTGTCGATTATTTATGTTTGTATGAATGAAAGTATGTACTCGTAAGTGTGAAATCTCTTCCTCCTCCTTGTGTGACAGCCATTAAGCGAATGGTACATAACGCGGAAAGAAAAAAATTACAAAATTATATTAATGTATATGTTTATCTGTGATTGTGTACAACAATTAATTACACAGGCAGCTACACACACACACGTACGCACACACACATGTTTACGTAGTTGGAATAAATGAAAGTACATTCACTTATAACTGCGTGTTTCTTGGGGTATACCGCGAAATATTGTATTGATAAAATGAGATTTGGATTATTCAGGGTTATGGATCTTATCGCCCATGCCCAAGGGTCTTGAAAAGCCTAAATACCCATCCTAACCATTTGTAAAGAATTTGCTAACTTTCAAAAAACCTGTTGAAAAATTAATTTACAGCCAAACCATTCGATTTTCTTTCTTTTCTCATTTTCCACATTGATCCCTCGAGCCGGATAGAGAATTGAATCTACACCCAGCCGAAGCGGCTGTTCTTTCTTTTGTCGTTTTTTTCATAAATATTTAAAATCCATTTTTTTTCTATAAAAATAAATTTTACAAGGGCCTTCTGAAGATTAAAAAAATATATATTAAGTCTTTTGATTCAGACTTAAGGGCTAAGTAGTCATGGCTAGGCATATTAATGTCAAATTATAATGGAAAACGACGGCTGGATTTTAGTGCGGCTCTGTAATCCCTTTGTGAAATGTCACAAAATATGCCTAGCCATGACTTCAAGCTTCTTATGTATTTAGCCCTTTAGGCTTAAGAAAACTTCTTAAAATCTACTTCAAGTGGCCCTTATTGGTCAAATTTAAAAATAATCCAAGTTCGAAGTATTTCACTTCACCTAATACAGAAAAATATGCGAAATTTTTACCACTTAGCAGGAGGAGTGAACCGATACATCCCGTTTTTCATATAACATATTGTGTTGGCAGAAATATAGAAATGTACCAAATTTGAAGACAATATATATGAGTAATAATCAATCAAAATGTTGACCATTGATGAGGAAGGTACTTGATGGAGTGGGCCGTCCATTTTCGCACCTGACCTAGCACTGATGTAAATATTCAAGAGTTACGTGAGCACTCGCCAGCGGGCCAAACAGACGTAAAACCCTAGATCGACTCTAAATGTCCTGAAACGGATTTGGCCCGGGCATTTTTTGGATGTATCAAATGATATACATGGCGATATGAAAACAAGTAAGCAAAGGCTACAGTCGAGCGGGGCCGACCGTTGAATACCCTACAACACTATAATAAACGATACTGTTTATATAGGCGAGATACTCGAAAGAATTCCACAAGATATTGTGACAAATAATAAAAGAAAACCATCAGGTTTTGTTCTCTAATTTTCGAATAATAGCAACCAATATTTCCCAAAGACCTATAATCTCTCAGAAGTGGCAAAAGATTAACATTTACTATTGGTTTTTTGGCTGAAACGCATCTATATGAGATACAGACATTTGACTATATTCTCCAACGAAATCAGCGTTAACGAAATAGTCAGAAGTGCGTCTTTCCTGTATTTGTGAATTCTCCAAAAAGTGACTGGAATGGACATTTTCGTATTGTGTCTACAAAAGTTGGCGAACTATTTCGCACATTGAATATTTTTGGATGGCCATCCAAAACTGCTTGGCTTTTGCAATGTCCGGTAACCCCCATTCAAATGTGCGTGAGGATCGGGCGATAATTACGACCTGCTGACAATTTTGCATTTTTTTGGTCCATTTCAACCCCTAAATATATTGCGATCATCTCCAAAAAGAGTAGGCATCTATTCTGACCCTCATCTTATCCCCAGGCAAAATTTCATAAGGATCGGGCCATAAATGCGATCTGTATATGATATCCTGATATCTTAACTACTTAGTTTTGTTAGCTGTAGAAATATTACCAAATGTTTAATTCGAAATGAAAATATGCCAAAAATACGACAAAAATTGAAAAAATATGACAAAAAGTTACAAAATCAATATTTTCATCTTTAGAGAGATATTTTTATGCGATTTTTTAAACGTTTTTTCTTTCCTGTCAAGAGGCCATTCTGAATTAATGAGAACTGTTGAAATCAGTTCAGCCGTTCTCGACATATAAGAGATCTTTCAAGCATATCTTCTTTGATAGACATATATATCGCACATATTTTGCTATATATCCGATTTGTTGGATGTTAACATCAATGTAGAGGTCAGAAGTAACCTTGTCATGGCTTCGTGATTTCGCCGGGATTTAAAATAGTCGCGGTTCAATGAAAAATGTTGAATTTTTTCAACACATGGTCTATTTTACCCGCTAAATATTATCCGATGACCACCCAAATTGGTAGGCTTCTTCTCCGCCCTAAACTCTAGCTACATGCGAAGTTCCGCGTCGATTGGTCTATAATTGCGACCTGTATAGCTACTGCAAAATCCGATATTTTTTCAGTATTTGGTCCATTTCGACCCCTAAATATTATGCAATCATCTCCAAAAGAAATAGGGTTCTATTCTGACCCTAGCCCCACCTCCATTTTAAATTTCGTGATGATCAGACCATAACTGCGACCTGTAGAGTGATTACAAATTAACATGGACAGACGGACAGACGGACGGACGGACATACATAGCTAGATCGACTCAGCTCGGCGAGCTAGGAAGATCCATATATACTTTCCTATGTGGGAAATCAATATTTCGTGGTGTTACATAATTTTTGGCCAATCAAACTTATAATACCCCCAACACATAGTGTTGTAGGGTATAAAAACTGCAACCAACTTCATACGGCTGTCATTTCTAAGCTAAGCTGTTAAAATTATTCCAGTAACAGCTTATAATATTGTTTACAAGCGGACAAAAGCATTTTGATGAGAATTTTCCAGAAAAAAAGTTATTCGTGATGGAATTCAAGCGTGATAGTGTGATTTTTTTATATTTGGCTGGAAAACCACAAGTGCCTATCGTGAGATGACTCCAGCATTTAAATGTGATTAATTTGTTTGTGTCTCGTATCATCGCTCGTTACTGTGATACTGCTGGTAGCGTAGCCCGATGCCAAGGAAGTGGACGGAAGAGAACAGCAACATCAGCAGAAATGGTTCGAAAAGTAAAGAAGTGACTTGATCTAAACCCGCATCGCAGTGGCCGAAAAAATGGCTCGTAAGCTGAACATATCGCAATATTCCATTCGGCTAATATTGAAAAATGAGCCACTGAAATTAAAAAAGCGCAAGAACTTACACCGCAACAGAAAGAAAATAGTCTCAAAAGAGCTAAAGAGTTGCTTCACTTGGCCGAACGTGGTGATCTGCCGAATTTGGGGTTTCTCCGATTAGAAAAAATTTGTTGTTCAACAGTTTGTAAACAAACAAAATGATCGTGTTTACTTGCCAAAGAGGTCAGCTGAAAATGTGCACCTTCAGTTGGCCACCAGAACTCAAGAGCCGGCCATGGTGATGGTGTGGGCAACCATAACAGCCGATGGTCGCTCTCCGCTCGTATTAATCGACCGTGGCATCAGAATAAATGACGAATATTATCGCGAAAATAATCTGGAGGGTGTATTAAAGCCTTGGGCACGCAAACAATTTCGCCGCAGACCTTGGACATTCCGACAGGAGTCAGCACCATCGCACTCAGCACGTGCCACCCAAGAATGGTTACAAAATTAGGTTCCTCGTTTCATTCCAGCGCACAATGATCGCCAAAATTTCCGGATACCAATCCGTTGGACTATTGTGTCTGGAGTATTTTAGAAAGCAAGGTTGGCACTAAAAAATACCAAAGTGTCGATCACCTCAAGCAAGCGTATCGCCGGGAATGGGCCAAAATACCGCAGATCTACATTCGGACAGCGTGTGACGGTTTCATTGGCCATTTGAAGGCCATAATTCGTGCCAAAGGTGGTCAATTCGAACAAATCTAAACTTATTCTAAAATTTGATGCTATTTCCGACATTTTTTGCTTTCATTCAATAAAATTTAATAAAAAATGTGAAGATTATGGCGTTTGACTTTGTTGCAGTTTTTTTTATCTCACCCTTCAAATGGGAGCTATAGCTATATTTGAACCGAATTTAATGTACTTTCTTCTAGACTGTATTCGATCAGATGTACCAAAAATTAGGATTTTTGGGCTGATATTGACCATTTGGTGCACAATTAACCCGAAATCGGTTAAAGATATATATGGTAGCTTTATCCAAATCTGAACCGATCTTGATAAAATTTGGTAGAGATATTTCTGGGCTGTATCTGATACCAAACATAGTTCTCTTGCTGGGGGCATATTACGAATGTGGGGGACTTAAATACCCAATCGAATGAAACCTATATATGATAGCTATAGCTATATTTAAATCGATATTCACCAAATTTGAAGTACTTGCTTGTAGACTCAATTCGGTATGATGTGTCAAAATTGAGGTCATTTAGACCTATATTGGTCATTTGGTGCACAATTAACCCGAAATCGGTTAAAGATATATGGGAGCTATATCTAAATCTGGTCAGATTGTTACCAATTACAATAGGGTTCGTCTTTGGGCCAAACAAATATTTCATCCCAATCCATGGTTCACAAGAATAAATGGACAGACGGACGGATGGACTGACATGCATAAATCGACTCAGAAAATGATTCTATGAATGTCCTCAATAGTATCTATGGGTCTATCTCGCTTCCCTCCCCATGCTACAAACAAATGCACAAAGACAAAATACCCTTACCACTATGTGGTGTAGGGTATAAAAAATCATACTTCTATACAATGTCTTTTCAGGTATAGTCCTTTTCGGGATAGTCCTTGCACGGATAATTCTTGTCCGGATAGTCCTTGAAAGAAATAATAAAAAAAATAAACAAATGCGAGACTTGAAAAAAACCTGTTTATAATTTAGGTAAAATCCTCAAAATACCGAATATTGGGAGGTACCATGGGTGAAGCTGCGCAGACAATTTTCTGTCATAGGCTGTAGTATCCATTACAAACCTCAAATACCAAATTTGAAATAGTTCCGGTAAATAAATTCACTAAAATCATCAAAATACCGAATATCGGAGGGTGCAGTTATATGGAGGCAATACGAAGGCGTGGACCTACATGGCCAATTTTCTTTCTTAGGATGTAGTATCCTTTACGAACTTCAAATATCAAATTTGAAACAATTCCGGCAAATAAATTCACTAAAATCATCAAAATACCGAATATCGGGAGGTACCGTTATATGAAGGCTATACGAAAAAGTGGACCTGTACAGACAATTTTCTGTCACAGGCTGTAGTATCAATTACGAACTTCAAATACCTATTTTGAAACAATTCCGGTTTCCGCATATCGGGAGGTACATAATACACGTTTGAATAAATTTTTGTCAACGGAAGCTAGAGTGATTTCCAAAGACGGACAGACGGACGGACATTGCTAGATCGACATAGAATTGTATGCTGATCAAGAATATATATACTTTGTGGGGTCTAAAATGTATATTTCGCGGTGTTACAAACGGAATAACAAACTTAATATACCCTCCATACTCTGGTGGAGGATATAACAAGATTATAGTGTGAATGACCCACACAAAAATTGTTGTGAAATTCAAGATCCGTTGACATGGTCGCACTCTTCCTAAATGTCTTACATTTTTTTTTTAGTTCTGTAGACCTTGATTTCTAGAAGATGTCCTTTTATTGCCTGTTTCATATGTCTGTTAGCCCCTAAAAAAGGGAAAAGAAATCCACAGTTACAGTTCTGATGGTATTTACAAAAATTTCCTCATTAAGTGACTATACATTTTTATTGGACTTAATAAATATTTATTTGTACCTAAGCCACCCTAATACACCACCAGTCGACGTGTGAATGCCTACTTAAGTGTGTGCTTAATTTTGATTGCGTTGAGTTGTATACAATTCAGAATTGCAATTTAACCAACGGAACCAGAACTGCCTGCCCACGCCCACAATTCACAGCAGCAACAACAACAACAAACAAAAAAACGCTGCCACTGGCGCTGGCTTTCATCTTAAATTAAATTCATTTCATGTCCTGTACAACGGATGGCGGCCCTACAACCGGTTCTGCCACAAATGCTGCTGACGGGTTTTTTCTCTGTGGTTACGTATAGGCACGAACACAAACACATAGATCAACGAAAAAAATATATCACTGAACAGCATAAGCGAGAGAGAAAACACACGCACACACACACACGCCAGCCCCAAACAAATACACTTATAATACTCTGAAAATCAAAATGCAGTTTTTCACTTTCATTCAGGCAGCCAAGCGATTTTCGTTTCAGCCGCTTTTTGCGTTTTTTTTCTGGTTTCTAGGCTTTAGTCGAGGCTAAACTGGGATGATGCGCTGACAGAGCCGAAAGACCACAGCATTTAAATTTAAATGTTACAAGGATTACGGTGACCACAAAGTAAATTGTTGAAAATCTAGCAAAAAAAAACAACATCAGCACCAATAAATGAACAGCAATTGGCGGGCAGGCGTTGCGCTGGCAAACAAATTTCGTATTTTATTTTATTGCAATTTTATGGCCAAACATAAATTGAAAAAATAAAGCATAAAACTGATGAGGGAAAAGCCAAAAACAAATTTGTTTTTAACGGATGGCAAATATGTATTTGGGTGGGCGGTTAGCATTTGTTGCTTTTGTCCACAATGTCGTGCGAACAAAGGCGGCCGTAAGTGCAAAAAGAAGTGTGGATAATTAGGCTATTTTGAATTTTTTAAGGGTTATTGACAATGGAGATTTATTGACGGATAATCAAAACACGTCTAACATCTAAAAAAACGATAATAAAATCTGATAGACCTTTAAAAATATATTTTAAACATATTCGTTTTTAGGTTTGACAATTATTCAAAAAAAATATAAAAATCTATGCTATTAGGTCATATTGTCCTCCAAATAATTATTTTTAAATCAACGTTTTTAGTTCCAATGTCTTCCAAAAATACTATTTAATTCGATTTTTTTCAAAAACTAATTTTCATTTAAACGTAAATAATTATACCCTCCACCATTCTATGAAGGGTACATTAGCTTTGCCATTCCGTTTGTAACTCATCGAAATATTTATCATGGACCCTACAAAGTATATGTACTCTGTATCAACGTAAAATTCTAAGGCGATCTAGCGATGTCCGTCTGCCTCTCTATCTACCGTCTGTCTATCCTTCGAACGAATTGAGATTGAAGGCTAAAATTTTGCATATTTTTTGCCAGTAGGCAGGTTAAGCTCGTTTTCATATAGCCCCGCATAACGGAACCTTCCGACATTCGATGTTTTCAAATTTGAAGTTCGTAATGGGTACTATAGTCTACAAAAAATGTTTTTGTTTGCAGGTCCACGTCTTCGTATGGCCCCCATATAACGTTTACACTCGATATTCGGTATTTTCATCATTTTAGCGACATGATTCACTGAAATTGTTTCAAATTTCGTATTAGAAGTACGTAATGGGTACTACAGCCTATGACAAAAAATTTCGAATGCCGGTCCATGTCTTTGTATAGTTCTCATATATCTGTTTTCATTTAAGTTTGGTAGTTTTTAGATTTTTTTTTCAATTTTTCAAGTTCCTTCCAAATGGTGGAGGGTATTAAAAGTTCGGCCGACCGACCCTATCTGCTTTTTTACTTGTTTTTTTTTTTTTTTTTGGTAACTTTCTTATTTGGTAATTTAAAAATACTTCCACTTATATCTCAACTGAAGAAGAAATATTAAAAAAATAAAACCCGATTACAACAAAAAAAAAAAAAACAACAAAAAGCCAGTTTTCTGATAATCCTCTAAAAAATATTTTAAAATATATATATATTAAATTTTATAGTCCTTAAAAATTACAAAATCCTCATCTAAAAATCAAAAAAAGTTCAAAAATTTGTTAAAACTCTAAATAATAATAAATAAAAAATCTAAAGTCTATCGCCTTTCTGAGACCTTAAGAACCACTCAACAATTAATTCATTACCCTGATGATCATTCATGATGATTATTCATTTATAATTGCCCTCTATAGTTTCGATGTTCCTTGACAAAATACTCTTAAAAATCTTATTTGCAATCTTCATAGTCTTCCAATGAAATCCATGTTTAAGGACCTTGAAAAAATGTAAAATTAAAATTTAAAAATCCATTTTTATAGCCTTGATGGTCCTTGAAAAAATATTCTTTAAAAATCCACGTTTATTTCCTTGATGGTCCCTGAAAAATATTCTTAATCGTCCTGATGGTCCTTGAAAAAATATTCTTTAAAAATCCACGTTTACAGCTCTGATGGTCCTTGAAAAATATTTATTTAAAAAATCCACGTTTACAGCCCTGATCATGGTCCTTGAAATTTTTTTCTTTACAAAATCCATTTTTATAGCCCTGATGATGGTCCTTGAACATTTTTTTTACAAAATCCACGTTTATAGCCCTGATGATAGTCCTTGAAAATTTTTTCTTTAAAAAATCCACGTTTATAGCCCTATTGAAAATATATTCTTTAAAAAAAGTCCATGTCTATATACTGGAAGGTCCTTGAAAATATATTCTTTAAACTCCACGTGGTCCTGGATGGTCCTTGAAGAAATATTCTTTAAAAATCCTCGTTGTCCTGGATGGTTTTTGAAAAAATATTCTTTAAAAATCCATGTCTATACCATGGACGGTTCTTGAAAATATATTCTTTAAAATCCACGTGGTCCTGGAAGGTCCTTTAAAATGTATTCTTTAAAAATCCACCTCTATATCCTGGGTGGTTCTTTAACAAGTATTTTTTTTTTAAATCCATGTCGATATCATGGTTGGTCCTTGAAAAAATACTTTTTTAAAATATATATATATATATATCTTTGAAAAAAATTTTTTTTTAAAATTCCATGTTTATATCCTGGTTGGTCCTTGAAAATATATTTTTTAAAAATCCACATCTATATCTTGAAAGGTCCTTGAAATTATATTCTTAAAAATCCACGTCTATATCCTGGATGGTCAATGAAAATATATTCTTTAAATGCCCATGTCTATATCCTGGATGGTCTTTTAACAAATATTTTTTTAAAAATCCATGTCGATATCCAGGTTGTTCCTTGAAAAAATATATTTCTTAAAAATACATGTCTTGAAAAAATATTTGTTTAAAAATCCATGTCTATGTGGTTGGTCCTTGAAGATATATTCTTTTAAAATCCACGTCTATATCCTGAATGGTCCTTGAAAATATATTCTTTAAAAATCCATGTCTATATCATGGATGGTCCTTTAACAAATATTTTTTTAAAAATATACGTCTATATCCTGGTTGGTCCTTGAAAATATATTCTTTAAAAATCCATGTCTATATCATGGATGGTCCTTTAACAAATATTTTTTTAAAAATATACGTCTATATCCTGGTTGGTCCTTGAAAAAATATTCTTAAAAAATCCATGTCTATATTCTGGATGGTCCTTGAAAATATTTTTTTAAATCCACGGTTATAGGCTTGATGGGATTTGAAAAAATATTCCTTAAAAATTCACGTCTACATATTGGATGGTCCTTAAAAATATGTTCTTTAAAAATCCAAGTCTATATCCTGCATGGTCCTTGAAAAAATTATCTTTAAAAATCCACGTCTATATCCTGAATGGTCCTTGAAAATATAGTCTTCAAAATACATGTCTATATCCTGGATGGTCCTTGAAATTATAGTCTTCAAAATACATGTCTATATCCTGGATGGTCCTTGAAAAATATTCTTTTAAAATCCACATTTATAGCCCTTGTCCTTGACAAAATGTACTCTAAAACGTTCAAATTTATTGCCCAGGTCGTTTTTAAATAAATTTTTTTTTTGTTAAACCAATGTTTATATCCTTTATGGTTCTTAAGGAATCATTCTTTAAAATAACCAGAAATATATCCTTGATGGCTTTTAAAAAAAAAATTTTTATTTAATTCTCGTTAGAGTTTTGATAGTTCTTGGTAAATATTTTGTAAGTCCGTATTATATCCTTGTTAGTCCTATAAAAAAATATTAGAAGTCTACTTTCGTCCTTGAAAAATATCTTAAAAATATTTTATAAATTCATTTTTTTAATTCCAATTTTTGGTCCAATAATCTTTCAAAATCCAATTTCCTTAAAATTCCCAAAAGTTTACTTCCCAAATAATTTGCACTTCCTTGAACTTCATTTTCATAATAAAGTCCGACAATAACAACGAATTATACAAAAACAATCAAGAACAATTTAGCATTCCTTTATTTTTTTTTTGTCAGCCTTACAAATAACATGATAATGCCCGAAACTACAAATGCTTGCCGCATAGAATTTTATCAAAAGAAGGAAAAAGGAGCAGTTGAAGAAAAAACGCCGACCGACCGACCACAAAGGCAATAACGAACAACCTAGGAAATAATAATAAAAAACGGTCAAACAGCCCATAACGACAACTGAAAGTGGAGGAAAAGCGTTGCAAAAAAAAAAGAAAAACAAATTCTATAGTGAAGTGTGAACACTCACTTCACTTCACGTGGAAGCAGTAAAACAGCAATACAGCTGTGCAATTATTTGTCTGTCCTAAATGCTGGCTGGCAATGGTAGGTGGGTGGGTGGTTGGACTAGGCCAGCGTTTATAGGCCAAATAAATTCCAGGAAAAAAATAAATATTAATGCCGTATGATGCTTATGCCGGTGGTTGTCGTTTTTGACTATAAGGCTGTGGTCGGTATATCCTTCACTCTCCTCCCTCTCTCCCCCTCCACCCCTCTCACGAAATATGTATTACTGATTCTGCAGGCATTTCCAATTTCATGATTTTTTCGCAGTTTTTTGTTGCCTGTCATTTAACCGTATCCACCGAATTTGTTGTTATTATTTTTGAAGTTGTTGCCATTATTTTATGGGTGGTGAGTGTGTGTGTGTGTGTGTGAGAGAGAGAGTGTACTTTTATTTATTTATTTTTTTTTTTTGTGTTGCTTTAACGCCTAAATTTAAATAATTTGTTTTGCGACCGACTCGTTGAGTTGTTGTTGTACAAACACCTGAGGGCTATTACTGTGAAATGGTGTAATTTAATTGTATTATTCAAGTATTTGTACTAGCAGCATGCACACATACAATCACACCAACACTCACACACACGCACTGTGTGGAAAATGTGCAAGAATTTAAGTTGTATTAAATTTTTGTTGCGGATATTAAGGGGGATCATGATGCAGTTAATTTTTGGAAAAAAAATCCTTGGATCCTTTCTAAGGATTTTAAGGTCCCCATAAATGCTTACAATAGGGACTTGGTCAATATGTCTGAATATGACCTTCATATCCCTTTCCCTTCTCAATGAACTATCCACTTGAGTAAATAGCATTCTTAAGATTCAATTAGACATGCCATAACCATAATCATATAAAACAGCAAACCCATCTCATCTGTTATCTCAGAGAGCCACCTTAATGTCGTAGTTTTTGTTACAATGTTTTCCCGATAAAAACCGATTTAAATTTATTTTTCGCTTCCTGTAATGAATAATAAATATTTACACAATGTTTTTGTAGTCACATACATACATATTTATTTACAAAGTGGACTAATGCATGCGCATAACTTTGTGTGATTTTTAGAGGAATGTAATTGCTAATCGCATAAAAAGATTTTATTTGTATTAGCTTCCGAAGAATTTATTGAAAAGAGATTAGCACCAGATTTTCTCAAGAATTTCCTTGATTTATTTATTAAGGGTCATCGAGGCTATCAAAGTTGATTATTTTAAAATTTTTTTTTCAAGGGCCATCAAAGATATAGGCGTGGAGTTTTTAAGAAAAGCTTTAAGGATAATAAAGGCTATAAGCGGAGATTTTTTAAGAAAAGTTTTCAAGGATCATAATGGCTATATGAGGGGATTTTTTAAAGAAATTTTCTTGAAGGAGCATCAATGATATAGACGTGGACTCTTTAAATAATATTTTTTAAGGACCATTAAAGATATTGATGTGGATGTTTAAAGAATATATATCTTTCAAGGACCATCAAGGATATAGACGAAGTTTTTTAGAGAATATTTTTTAAGAACACTCAAGATTTTTAAATAATATTTTCCAAGGATATAGACGTGGATTTTTTAAAGAATATTAATTTCAAGGACAATCAAGGATATAGACGTGGATTTTTTTAAAGAACATTTTTTCAAGGACCACCAAGGATATAGACGTGGATTTTTTAAACAATATTTCTTTCAAGGACCATCAAGGATATAGACGTGGATTTTTTAACGAATGTTTCTTTAAAGGACCACTAAGGATGTAGACGTGGATTTTTTAAACAATATTTATTTCAAGGACCATCAAGGATATAGACGTGGATTTTTTAACGAATGTTTCTTTAAAGGACCACCAAGGATATAGACGTGGATTTTTTAACGAATGTTTCTTTAAAGGACCATCAAGGATATGGACGTGGATTTTTTAAAGAATGTTTCTTTAAAGGACCATCAAGGATATGGACGTGGATTTTTTAAAGAATATTTCTTTCAAGGACCATCATATAGACGTTGATTTTTTTTTACAATTTTTCTTAAAGGACCACTATATAGACGTTGATATTTCTTTCAAGGACCATCAAGGATATAAGCGTGGATTTTTTAAGAAAAATTTTCAAGGATCATAAAGGCTATAAGAGGGGATTTTTTAAAGAAATTTTCCTTGAAGGAGCATCAAAGATATAGATTTGAAGTTTTTAGAGAATATTTCTTTCAAGGACCATCAGGGCTAAAAACGTGGATTTGTTAAGAATATCGCTTTAAGGACCATCAAGGATATAGGGACATTTTTTTAAGGAGCTTCAAGGATATAGGCGTGGTTTTTTTTTTAAATATTTCTCTCAAGATCCATCAAGGATATAGACGTGAAGTTTTTAACGAAGATATCAAGAAACTCAGTACCTAGACATAGATTTTTTTAAGGATATTTTTTCAAGGTCCATCAAGGATATAGGCGTTGATTTTTTAAAGAATATTTTTTTATAGGCGTGGATTTTTTAACAAATGTTTCTTACGAAGAGCATCAAGGATATAGACCTGGATTTTTTAAAGAATATTCATTTCAGGGACAATCAAGTATATAGACGCGGATTTTTTAAAGAATATTAATTTCAAGGACCTTGAAGGATATAGACGTGGATTTTTTAAACAATTTTTTTTGAAGGACCATCAAGGATATAGACCTGGATTTTTTTAAGGAATATTTCTTTCAAGGATCATCAAGGATATGGAAGTGGATTTTTAAACAATAATTCTTTCAAGGATCATCAAGGATATGGATGTGGATTTTTTATAGAATGGATCAAGAAAGTCTGAGCCATATACGAGGATTTTTTAAAGAATATTTCTTTCAAAGACCATCAAAAATACAGACGTGGAATTTTTTAATGAATATTTCTTTGAAGGACCATCAATGATATAGACGTGGATTTTTTAATGAGTATTTCTTTCAAAGACCATCAAGGATATAGACGTGGATTTATTAAAGAATATTTCTTTCAAGGACCATCAAGGATATAGACGTGGATTTGTTAAGAATATTTGTTGAGGACTATCAAGGATATTGACGTGGATCTTTTTTTTCAGAATATTTCTTTCAAGGACCATCAAGGATATAGACATGCATTTTTAAGGAATATTTATTTAAAGGAATATCAAGGATATATCGTTAGATCAAGGATATAGACGTTGATTTTTTAAACAATATTTCATTCAAGGAACATCAGGGATGTATACGTGGATTTTTTAAAGGAATATTTCTTTCAAGAACCATCGAAGATACAGACGTGGATTTTTTAAGGAATATTTCTTTCAAGGATATAGACGTGGATTTTTTAAAGAATATTAATTTCAGGGAAAATCAAGGATATAGACGTGGATTTTTTAATGAATATTTTTTTCAAGGACAATCAGGGAAATAAACGTGGATTTTTTAAATAGTATTTATTTCAAGGGCTTGGAAGAGAAGTTTTTTCAAAGACAATCAAAAATATTGGCGTGGAGTTTAAGAGAACATTTTTTCAAAGGATAGTCAAGCACATACATGAGGATTTTTGAAGAATGTTTTCTCAAGGACAATCCAGGATATATACGTCGATTTCTAAGTTTTCAAGGATATCAGAGATATAAAAGAGAATTTTTTAAAAATAATTTTTTAAGGACAATCAAGTATACATACGTAGATTTTTGAGAGAAGGACATCAGGGATATAAATGTGGATTTTTCGAGAATTTTTTAAAAACAAACAAGGATATAAACGTGATTTTTTTTAAAATATAGCTCCAAGGAATATGGACGTGAATTTGTAAGAGAAGTTTTCAAGGACATCAGGGTCATTAACTGGGATTCTATTGGTGATTTTTTTATGAACTAGGATATTTAAGGATATTTTTTAATAAATATCGGGGGGAGGATATTTTAAGATTTTTTAAGGACCAGCAGGATTCTTTTAAAATTTTTTAACGATTTTTTTTAACAACATGAATTTCAAAGTTTTTGCAATGGATTTTGTAAAAAAAATGAGAAACACCCCATCGGTGTTCCAATATTCATTTTAAAAAAAGAATGAACATTTTTTGTTCTTTTTTATAAAAATCTAGTGTTACCAGATCCAATGGCGTGAATTTTATTTTTAGGGGAAATTTCAGATTTGCATTATTAAGAAAATGTTCAACGGAATTTTAAAGCTACAAACTGCTGAAAATCGGGCATCATTTTTTAAAGAGTTTTCAGCACTGAAGTACACTATGAAAAAAGTGATTCAAATTGCGTCGCTTCGACTTGCGTCGAACTTTTTCTGGCCCATTAACGACGCAATTCGGATCCCTAGTGTACCAGTTTTTAAATATTATTTCAAGGATCGTCATTAAAGGCTATACTCGAGGTTTTTTTATTTATATATTTTAAGAATCTTAATAAATTTTTTTTAAAAAAACAATGTTTTGGATTTTTTACTGATTTATTTTTCAACGACTACGGATTTATTTTAGATTTTTAAGGATTTAAACTGTAATCTTGGACCTTTAAACATTTGTTTCATGCTCTAAATCTTATGAGAAATTTTATTGTAGATTTTCGGAAACATTCAAGGACTTTAAAGTTGATTTTCTTAAATTTTGTACAAATACCTTATTTTTTTGACAAATTTTGTTAATAACTGTAGTTGTGTATTTTATAGATTCCAAGAATTGTCAGGATTATTTCATAGGATTTAAGAAAGTTAAAACTTGATTACTGATATTTAAAACCTTTGATTCAGCGTTTTTTATGATTTTCTCTGAAAGTTTTTTTTTTTTTTTTTCAAGGACAACTGTTTCAAAAGCTATCAGAAAATTTCAGGTTTTTTTTTAGTTTTTTACATTTTTTAATATTTTTTCAACTACTACAAATGTGTTTTTTTATTTTTTAAATTATTTTCAAGGATTTTAGATTTGATTTTTAAGGATTTTAACCATTTTTTTAATATTTTCGGGGACGTTAATATATATTCTTTTGGAAACAGTGGCAATAGATATTAGGAAATTTCATGATATTTATTCTTTTATATTTGAATAGTTTTTAAAATTTTTTCAAGGTATTTAATTTTATTTATTTTTATTTGATTTATTATTATTATTTTTTTTTTTTTTTTGATCCATCAGGATTATTATAATGATTTTTTTAGAAAAAATCTAGGTATTTTTAAGGACCTCTTTAAGATTGTCGTTGCATAAAAGACCATTTAATGACTTCCATTAAGAGGATGCCCGTGACTGGCATTTTTATCTAAGGACAATTTTTTAGGATCTTTAGTCTATGGAACACCAAAAACCTCTTAATGATATTCCAGAAATAATTATCCCTGAAAAATATTATATAAAATCCCCGTATATTGATTATCCTTGAAAAATGTTCTTTAAAAAATCCACGTTTATGGTATTGATTATCCTTGAAAAATATTCCTTAAAAAAGGCCTATATCCTTGATATTCCAGCTATAGCTGACCTTTAAATGGTTATTGCCTTTACTTTCTTATAACTACAATCCGTCCGTACAATCCTCTTTCCGTCACCAAATAAACATCCATATTGGAATAATTTTCAATTATCAAATTGCAGTTTTATTTTAAAAACCCCATTCAATCTTGAAATATCCACAAATTTTCAAATCTCATTATGTTCATAATTTTTTTTCAAATAATTTTCTTTGTATTTCTAAAATTGAAATTCTACTAAAATATTATTATCCCTGCAAACATTCTCCCGAACATAACATCATTATTGATGAATCTATTTTTCCATTTCATTCCATTCTGTTTATTGGCTTTTAGGGCATGCCATGCCATCCATGGCTGTTATTGTTCGGCTAATTTGTTATTGTTATTCAGTAATTATTTATTATTTATACAAATGGCCAAACAAATAATAAACTTTTGGCATTTATCAATAAACAGTTTAGCTTAACTTATCTCATGGTCTCCGCTTCGGCCTCTCTTCATCCCGCCTGACCGATTCCAGGCCATTGTCTAACTAATAAACTGAGCCGAAATGGGCTCGTTTATTGTTCCTTTTGTTTGATTTCCTTTTTCAACAATTTTTGGGAGATGGATTGAAGATTTGACAAAGTAAACACAATTAATACCCATCACTGTCACTTTTGAGACTATTAGGCGAGGCATTATTGCGAAAAGTTTGGGTATTTCTTCCATTCAACACCTCATCCTCCCCCCGCTCCCAGTCTTCGATTCTGTGAATATTAATTTAAATATTTCGAATTAGAAAGAATCAATCAAATCATTATTCATACAAATATTGAACAATAGGCAAATTTTCCTTACCCATGTCTTCCTCGCCCTGTCACTGGCACAACTCCTCGCTCTCCTCGGCGGAGCTATAGGCCCAAAGTTATTGTTTGGCAACAAAAGAAATGTCCATTATCTGATATCTCTGTGGATGTGAATAAAATTCAAATATTTATCAATGATTTAATGAAAGATGAAAAATTGTTTTTGACCCCTCGAAGTCAGGGCTTAAAGGAAGTCAACATAAAATATGCAGACCACAAAAAAGGAAAAAAAGTGGGAGCATATAGAGAATTTGGAAGGTGAAGGAATGATTTTACAGAAAAATAAGGAAATTTAGGTCAGATTTAATTTTAATGAAAATTGAAAAAAAAAATCTTCGAAAAAAAACCGATCTCCAGGCCAGCTGCATAGGGTTTCCATTAGGAAATCACCTATTCATCCTGGCTGAATAGGGTTTTCATTAGGAAATCACCTATTCAGCATGGCTGAATAGGGTTTCCATTCAGCCTAGCTGAATGGAGATTCCGTTAGGACAACTCCTACTCAGCCTGGCTGAATAGAGTTTCCGTTAGGACAACTCCTATTCAGCCTGGCTGAATAGAGTCTCCGTTAGGACAACTCCTATTCAGCCTGGCTGAATAGAGTCTCCGTTAGGACAACTCCTATTCAGCCTAGCTGAATAGAGTCTCCGTTAGGAGAACTCCTATTCAGCCTGGCTGAATAGAGTCTCCGTTAGGACAACTTCTATTCAGCCTGGCTGAATAGAGTTTCCGTTAGGAAAACTTCATATTCAGCCTGGCTGAATAGAGTTTCCGTTAGGAAAACTTTCTATTCAGCCTGGCTGAAAAGAGTTTCTGTTAGTACAACTCCTATTCAGCCTGGCTGAATAGAGTTTCCGTTAGGACAACTCCTATTCAGCCTGGCTGAATAGAGTTTCCGTTAGGACAACTCCTATTCAGCCTGGCTGAATAGAGTTTCCGTTAGGACAACTCCTATTCAGCCTGGCTGAATAGAGTTTCCGTTAGGACAACTCCTATTCAGCCTGGCTGAATAGAGTTTCCGTTAGGACAACTCCTATTCAGCCTGGCTGAATAGAGTTTCCGTTAGGACAACTCCTATTCAGCCTGGCTGAATAGAGTTTCCGTTAGGACAACTCCTATTCAGCCTGGCTGAGTAGGGTTTCCGTTAGGACAACTCCTATTCAGCCTGGCTGAGTAGGGTTTCCCTTAGGAGATCTTCTATTCAGACTGGCTGAATAGAGTTTCCGTTTGGAGAACTTTTATTTATTCTCGTTGCAGAGGGTTTTTCGTAGAATAACTTAGTTTAATTGAAATATTTTTTATTCCGAATTGTATTAATAAATTATTTAACTCAATTGTTCTCCCCCTCCCTCCTCGGCTGTTAATTACTCTGCGAGGTTTTATTCTCACACAACAACGACAGCAAAAAGACAATAACAAAATTAATGATCATACGTTTTATGACAATTAAATTCAATCGTTGCAAACATAAAATTTAATTTTTTATTGCCATCATTTGTTGAACATCAGAATTCATTTTCATTTTGTGTTCTCACTTCGATTTTAACTTCCGTCGGTTGGGTTGGGTTTGGTTTGGCTTGGTATACCGCCAAGCCTTTGCAGCGGCCAGGCCATAACCATGTTGGCCATTGTGGTGGCCGCTGATGATGGGGATGATGAGTACGACGATGGTGCTGGCGAGCCTGTCGCCGAGACACAGTTTCCATGTGAACTGACGATAACAACATAAATTACATCTTAAATGGTTGTAATAAAAATTCAAACAAATTTATTGCAAACAATCAGACATACCAGCCGACAAATAGATGGTTGCAGACGGACATCGAACTGGCAACCCATACATAGGAAACCAGCCACAATCATTTATTTATGACTTTTATTTTATGAGGATGATTTTATTATTTAACTCGGAGAGTGGTGACGAAAAGCCCTTCTAATTTTGGGATATGTTTTCTTCTCTCTCTCTCTCGTTTCAGGCAGCACATCGAATCCCGATGCAAAACGTCTGTACGACGATCTCCTTAGTAACTATAACAAATTGGTACGACCCGTGGTCAATGTAACGGACGCTCTGACGGTACGCATTAAACTCAAATTGTCACAGCTGATTGATGTCAATCTGAAGAATCAAATCATGACAACGAACTTGTGGGTGGAACAGTCCTGGTATGACTACAAACTGCAGTGGGAGCCCAAGGAGTATGGCGGTGTGGAAATGTTGCATGTGCCCAGCGATCATATATGGCGACCGGATATTGTCCTCTACAACAAGTAAGTCAAGCATTGGTCTCATCCCACCATCTCTGTTTGTCCAGACCTCATTTCCACTCAAACCACATCCATGGAACACAACACATATTTGTTCATTCATTTCATGACTCTAAAACTTTTCCAATTATTGTATGTACAACAACAACAAAAACAACAACTAACTTGTTTCTTTTTTATATCTCCATCTTTCTTGTTCGATGCTGTTTCGCTGTTGTAATGATTTTTTTTCGCCACAACTCCTCTTCACCGGTCATCGCCATCGTCTTTGCCACACCCCCGCCTCATTCCCCGCGAATCCATCCAGTGCTGATGGTAATTTCGAAGTAACTTTGGCCACCAAGGCAACACTCAACTACACGGGACGTGTTGAGTGGCGACCACCTGCTATCTACAAAAGTTCATGTGAAATTGATGTCGAATATTTTCCCTTCGATGAACAAACTTGTGTCATGAAATTCGGCAGTTGGACATATGATGGATTCCAGGTGAGTTCTATTGCCATTATATTGGATGTACAATAAGTGACCCTTGAGAAAGTTAAGTTCGGCATTTTTAAAATAAGGAAAAATGAAAGGAATAACAGGGGTTTAAAGGGAATCAGAAATTGTTCCAAATGAAATTAAATGACTGAATATAAATTTTCCTAAAGAAAAAAATCCTAACGGAAACCCTATTCAGCCAGGCTGAATAGAAGTTTCCTAACGGAAACTCTATTCAGCCAGGCTGAATAGAAGTTTTCCTAACGGAAAACCTATTCAGCCTGGCTGAATAGAAGTTTTCCTAACGGAAAACCTATTCAGCCAGGCTGAATAGAAGTTTTCCTAACGGAAACCCTATTCAGCCCAGGCTGAATAGAAGTTTTCCTAACGGAAACCCTATTCAGCCCAGGCTGAATAGAAGTTTTCCTAACGGAAACCCTATTCAGCCCAGGCTGAATAGAAGTTTTCCTAACGGAAACCCTATTCAGCCCAGGCTGAATAGAAGTTTTCCTAACGGAAACCCTATTCAGCCAGGCTGAATAGAAGTTCTTCTAACGGAAACCTTATTCAGCCAGGCTGAATAGAAGTTCTCCTAACGGAAACCCTATTCAGCCAGGCTGAATAGGAGATTTCCTAACGGAAACCCTATTCAGCCAGGCTGAATAGGAGATTTCCTAACGGAAACCCTATTCAGCCAGGCTGAATAGGAGATTTCCCAATGGAAACCCTATTCAGCCAGGCTGAATAGGAGATTTCCCAATGGAAACCCTATTCAGCCAGGCTGAATAGGAGATTTCCCAATGGAAACCCTATTCAGCCGGAAAGAGATTTCCTAACGGAAACCCTATTCAGCCAGGCTGAATAGGAGATTTCCCAACGGAAACCCTATTCAGCCAGGCTGAATTGAAGTTTTCCTAACGGAAACCCAATATTCAGCCCAGGCTGAATTGAAGTTTTCCTAACGGAAACCCAATATTCAGCCCAGGCTGAATTGAAGTTTTCCTATGGAAACCTCTATTCAGCCGAGGCTGAATATAAGTTTTCCTATGGAAACCTCTATTCAGGCCAGGCTGAATAGAAGTTTTCCTAACGGAAACCTCTGTTCAGCCAGGCTGAATTGAAGCTATCCTATGGAAACCTCTATTCAGCCCGGCTGAATTGAAGCTATCCTGTGGAAACCTCTATTCAGCCCAGGCTGAATTGATGTTTTCCTAACGGAAACCTCTATTCAGCACAGGCTGAATTGAAGTTTTCCTAACGGAAACCTCTATTCAGCCCAGGCTGAATTGAAGTTTTCCTAAGGGAAACCTCTATTCAGCCCAGGCTGAATTGAAGTTTTCCTAAGGGAAACCTCTATTCAGCCCAGGCTGAATTGAAGTTTTCCTAACGGAAACCTCTATTCAGCCCAGGCTGAATTGAAGTTTTCCTAACGGAAACCTCTATTCAGCCCAGGCTGAATTGAAGTTTTCCTAACGGAAACCTCTATTCAGCCCAGGCTGAATTGAAGTTTCCTAACGGAAACCTCTATTCAGCCCAGGCTGAATTGAAGTTTTCCTAACGGAAACCTCTATTCAGCCCAGGCTGAATTGAAGTTTTCCTAACGGAAACCTCTATTCAGCCCAGGCTGAATTGAAGTTTTCCTAACGGAAACCTCTATTCAGCCCAGGCTGAATTGAAGTTTTCCTAACGGAAACCTCTATTCAGCCCAGGCTGAATTGAAGTTTTCCTAACGGAAACCTCTATTCAGCCCAGGCTGAATTGAAGTTTTCCTATGGAAACCTCTATTCAGCCAACTCTGAATTGAAGTTTTCCTATGGAAACCTCTATTCAGCCGAGGCTGAATATAAGTTTTCCTATGGAAACCTCTATTCAGGCCAGGCTGACTAGAAGTTTTCCTAACGGAAACCTCTATTCAGCCCAGGCTGAATTGAAGATTTCCTATGGAAACGTCTTTTTCAAAGAAATAGTCATTTCATGGGAAATCTTATAATTTCTCACCATTTTGCTATTCTCTAAAGTTTAAGATTATCAATTTTAAAACTCTGAACCACTGTTCAGAATTGTTGTTATGGTGCCCTCAAAAGAAATGTTACCGACCATCACGATTCCATCTTAAATGGATCAATAACTCTCCACGACAAAGTGAACACTTCGATGTAATCTACAACTTTATTACTTCTATACCCTGGGTTAGGGATATGTGAATGGATTCCAACACATGCATCACACACACCTGTGTGTGTATTTGCCAAATGAAATTAATTCCACACTCCCACATACATACACACATTTTCACCAAAGATATGCAATACCTACGTGCCACTGCTCTCTCTCTCTCTCTCTCTCTCTTTCTCTCTCGCCGTGTGTGTGTAGTGGTGTACATGAATTGCCATACATCATTTGATATGAAAAGGTTTTTAAGTAGGGTTTTAAAATGTAATTGCTTTGGAAAGAATTTAAAAAGAGTGACGAGAGGAGAAGAAAGCCAATGGGAAAGAGAGGAGAGATAGTTCCATTCATTGCCATTGCAAAAGGTGTAGCCCAATGTTAAATTGTGTGTTGATGTGTTTCTCTAACATTTACAACCATAATGAAGCTGATATTAACTTCTACACAAACAAACAAATAAACAGACACCTATCTAGGTAGCTGCGAAACGTGAGACGACGACGTAATATCATGTCAGGTTTGCTGTCTATCGTTCGTGGGTGCCCGTAAACAGGAGGGTATCCAAGGAAATAGTTTATTAAACTAATTTCCTTCATTGCTCACAGTAACAATTTCCGTTTTGTTAAAAACATCATCTAAAGTGTTTAGTTTATGTTCTCTGGCTGGTGGAAAAAATTCTTTTCTTGCTTTTTTTTGGTCGAGACGTTTAGTTGGGTTGCGGTGATTTTTAGATGTTTTTCCTTACGTTCCTTTTTTTTGTTGAACGTTTTGATCTGCAGCCTAGTTAAGTTGCACAGATGATGTCTGATGTTGGGTATTAAAGGAAACAATGTTTTTTTCTTGGCCACCCAACGGAAAGTTTTAATGTCGGAGGAAAACGAAAACATTTACTTCTTAGGATAAGGAAGATGCTGTTTTTTCCTTATCGTAGCTTAAAAATAAAATCAAAATCTGGGAATGCAAAATATTTAAGTATTTTTCTTTAAGTTGTGCAATTTTTCATGGAGTCACTGCAACTGACTGGATTTTGGAAATTGAATTCTTTACAAATGTAAAAAAAATATTTTAAATTTAATGTCATTTATTGAGAATTCTTAAAACAAAAAACACACACACCCAGAAGATCCAAATGTTAAGGAAAATATTCTAAATAAAAAAATATTCCAAATTATAGACTCAATATTTTGCAAACACTCAAGATTCCAATTAAGGTATTCCATACAAATTTATTCTTCAAAAAAATCCCAAATTCACGATGACAGTCTATATAGTCAGTTCCCTAGCGAATTCTGTAAAAAATATTCTAAACTGGTTAAAAAAACTGTTATTAGTTTTTGATTATAACATTTTCCATCCATTTATTCAAAAATTACATTCGATTGACATTTATTCTTCAATTCATTAAGTAAATTAAACAACGCACACACAAAAACTATAACCCAGTTTAATCGACTATAAGAGCCCAAAATGCGAAACACATCTATGATCCGACCACATACAGAGATGGTCAATTCAATACTAATGGCTACAGAAAATAAAGAAAAAATGTCAGGCGCATACCAATTTCTGAATGGTCCAAATTCATTATAATTGACATCGAGCTCGAAGATGAACAATATTGGTCTCCTCTATCTGATACCTGCAATTTTCAAAATTCAATTAAAAACAAAAATGAATCCTACAAATTTGTGGTAAAGTTTCCCCAGAACTAAAACCTCTTTGACCAATGAGAATTTGAAACAGTAATGGAAAATGTAGATTCTCGTATATACAGGGTGAGATAAAAAAACTGCAACAAAGTCAAACGCCATAATTTTTACATTTTTTTTTTAATTTAATTTAATGAAAGCAAAAAATCTCGGAAATAGCATCAAATTTTAGAATACGTTTAGATTTGTTCGAATTGGTCACCTTTGGCACGAATTATGGCCTTAAAACGACCAATGAAACCGTCACACGCTGCCCGAATGTTGCTCTGTGGTATTTTGGCTCATTCCCGGCGAAGTGCTTGCTGGAGGTGATCAACACTGGTATTTTTTAGTGCCAACCTTGCTGTCCAAAATACTCCAGACACAAAAGTCCAACGGATTGGTATCCGGAGATTTTGGAATGTCCAAGGGTCTGCGGTCAAAATATTTGCGTGCCCAAGGCTTTACTACACCCTCCAGAATATTTTCGCGATAATATTCGGCATTTATTCTGATACGAGCGGACCATGGCCAGTGCTTGAAACCCCATTCGGCAGTTCACCACTTTCGGTCAACCGACGCAACTCTTTAGCTCTTTTGAGTCTATTTTCTTCTGTTGCGGTGTAAGTTCTTGCACTTTTTGGAATTTCAATAGCTTTACCCCGAGCTCATTTTTCAATATTTACCGAATGGCAACCATGTGTTACCATATTTTTTTACAGTTACACTACGCACATCCCAAATCACCTCCTCTCCACGGCACATTTTGTGCCATTTTGCACTTTTTGTACAAATATAGTGCACATCTTCTCTCAAAAGTGACATCTATATCAGCTTTGTCCCTTCACCCAATACCAAATTTAGTATCATTCAGTTCTTTTTGTACAATTATAGTACACATTTAGTACGCATTTCCAAAACCTACCACCAACTTAAGTCCCAATAAAAAATTTAAAAATTGTAGCTTCATCCGGTTATACTAAACCAAATTGTTCTAAATTTAGCACCATTTAGTATAGTTCGAACATTTAGTGCACATTTCCAAAACCACGTTGATGTATCAAACATACTTTTCAACCTTGATTCTCATGCCGAATTTTAAGTTTTTAGTTTTATAATTTCACATAATACCAAATGGTACCATTTTAGAAGTTCAGTAACATTTCCTGAATTTAAAGTTCGAATTTCCAATAACCCATTGGTGCATCTATTCTGCACTTCATCATTGACCTTTATTCCAATTTTCAGAATTCCAGCTTCATTGGTTCATCGCATTTTCAATTTGTACCAAATTTAGTACCATTTAGTACACATAAGTACGATTTCCCAAAACTACCTACATGGCTCAGTCCTACAATGCTATAGTAATCTTATTGCCAAATTTTAGAAATCCAACTCTACTAGTTCTTATAAAATTTTAATTGTACCAAAGTTAGTACAATTTAGTACACATAAGTACGAATTCTCAAAACGACATTTCTTACCCCTAAAATGCAATAGTGATCTTATTTCTAAATTTCAAAATTCCAGCTCTATCGATTCACCCAATTCGTAATTGTACCAAATTTAGTACCATTTAGTACATTCCATGCACATTGGAATAAAATTCGATAATTTACTCCATATCCCAATCCTACACTCCTCCAGAAATGTTAATTTCAAATTTCAGGATTCCAGCTCCATACGTTTCTCCAAATTCAAATTGTACTAAATTCAGTACCGTTTAGTATTTTTCGTGTAAGTGAGCACACACACTTCCAAAGCAACCTCCTTACATCGACTGTACTCCTCAACCTTGATTCTCATTCCAAATTTCATGCTTTAAGTTCTAATCGTTCACATTATTCGAAATAGCAATATATGTAAATGTAGATCTTTGTTACACATTCCACTTTATTAATAACTATTTAAATATTAAAAAACAAACATACACACGCTCACATATATCTCATTTGTTTCACTTCATTTAAATGGCCAACATCTGTGTGTGTGAGTGTTGTTAAATAGCTGCTAGCATAAAAAGTCCAATTATGGATAAATGTAAGCAACTTTTGTTGTGTGTGTATGTGTGTCTTCAATAATGCCAGCTATATGCCACGGAAAAGCGTTTAAGTATCCTTGAAGAGGCGTCGTTGCTTGGCCAAATACCAAACATTAACTGTGTTATGTAGCTTTCTCTCTCTCTCACTTTGTCTCTCCCCTCTTTCCCGCTGGCCGCTGTGTGAGTGTGCTCACAGTTATTGTTTATTACCATTTTTATTAGCCATCGAAAACAAATAACCTCAAGCATTGTTAACAATCTGGCCAGCAGTTAATTTCTTTTACAATACAAATACTCAACGACCGGCCATGAAGTGGCAATTTTATGGCTCGGCCCTTCATCATTAAATCGCCCCTCTTTCTCTCGCCCTCTCTCTTTCTCTGACTCTCTTCTGGTCATCGTATCAAAAATAAAACGTGATTAATTTTAGTGAACAATATTTGGGCGTGAGTAATGAACGAATCCATAAGTGTTTCATTGATATTCCTCGTTTGTAATTAAAGAGGGCCCGGCCAGGCCATGCCAGGCAAGCCATGGCAGTCTACTGCAAGACATAAAACAATAACAAAAGTGAGCTAATTAATTTGGTTTTTGCAACATCAAACGAAAGTTTGTGGGAATTTGGTTTAGGGAATTAGAAGAGCATTTCGATGTAAGAAAGAATAATATATCAAATGTATTGGAGCAATGTGTTAAATATCAATGGAAGGTGCAGTCCGAGGTATATGTACATAAAGTAATATTTAGAATATAGCTTGGGATGTAACCTTCACTGAATATGAAGTCGTATACATCCTCGAAGGTGAGATTTACCGAATTACTCTTTCTCTGGTACACATATGCGTATGAGTAATACACTAACATTGACTTAATGAAATTAGTCGTATATCATACGCCCTAAGGGCCCAATGAGAAAGTCAATCTAACATTAATTTCATATTTTTGAGAGCTTCGGTTATTGAAAATGTTTATCTCTATCCCATATTCTATCCAGACTTAGTATTTGCAGAAATACAATAATGTACAAGGATTTGTAGAAATCCGAAAGTGTTGAGAATTTATAATGAGATTAGCCAGCATAAGTCTAACATAAATATTTATTGATATAAATATTTATTATTAAATGGTATACATAGACTTACCCTATTTGGTACCTCCTAATTGAACTGGCAAAATTTTGAAAAATTCCGAATCCCACATAATGCAATGGGAGTATTCGTGTGGTTCGAGATATCAAACTTTATATGGACATAAATTGCGGTTCTCTTTCAAGGATGTCTGAAAATCAGAACTTCATGAAAAAACTATTAATTTACAAAAATGCACAAAAAGCCATTTAAAAAAAATCGTACATTCAAAAAAAAAATTGACCTTTTGACAAAAAAAGGTGCTTTAAAATAAACATGATACAGGGTGAAATAAAAAAACTGCAACAAAGTCAAACGTCATCATTTTTACATTTTTATACCCTACACCATAAGGGTATTATGTCTTTGTGCATTTGTTTGTAACAGGCAAAAGGAAACGAGGTAGACCCATACTTTCTTTTGATAATCTGCATAGAATCACATTCTGAGTCGATTTATGCATGTCCGTCCGTCCGTCTGTCCATTTATTTTGGTAAACAAAGTACAGTTCGCATTTATTGTCCTATCCAGATGAAACTTTACACAAATCATTTGTTTGACCCAAGGACGAACTCTATTGCAATTGGAGATAATCGGTCAAAATTTACATATAGCTCCCATATATATATTCGTCCGATTTGCCTTTTATTGTACACCAAACGTGCAATATCAGCTCGAATAGTAAGGAATTTTGCACATACAACCAAATTAAGCCTGAAAATAAGTATGCTAAATTTGATCGAATTCGGTTCAGATATAGCTATAGCTCCCATATATATTGTTCATCCGATTTGTTATTTTTGGTACTTCGCAGCCGTAATATGCACTCTGTAACAACAATATTTGGGGAAATCTATCAAATACAGCTCAGAAATACGTTTGCTAAATTTTATCGAGATCGATTCAGATTTGGATATAGCTCCCATATATAACTTAGTCCGAATTACCTTTTATTGTGCACCAAACGTCTAATATTTGTCTGAATGGGATGGAGTTTGGCACTTACGACCGAATTGAGTCTAGAAGCTAGTATGTCAAATTTGGTGAGGATCAGTTCTGATATAGCTATAGCTTCCATATATATTGTTCATCAGATTTGTTATATTTGTTACCCACAGCCGTAATATGCACTCCATAACAACGATATTTAAGGAAATATATGAAATACAGTTCAAAAATATCTTTGCAAAATTTTATAGAGATCGGTTCAGATTTGGATTTAGCTCCCATATATATCTTTATCTGATTTAGAATTAATTTTGCACCAAATGGGCAATACAAATCCGAATTTAAAAGATACAAATGCTTCGGCGTATTTAGTCCTTTAAATTTTAAATTATAATTATAATCATAGGGTGTATGATTGAATTCTCCCATAAAAACTTTTAACGGTTATGTTGAGCTCTACTAAATTAGCAAAGTGGTGTATGGTATCTAGAGTCAGCCTCGCCTGACTTTAAGACTTTCTTTACTGGTTTTTTATTTTAAATTTCATTAAATGAAAGCAAAAATGTCGGAAATAGAATCAAATTTTAGAATAAATTTAGATTTGTTCGAATTGGTCACCTTTGGCCTTCAAACGGCCAATGAAACATTCACACGCTACCCGAATGTTGCTCTGAGGTATTTTTACCCATTCCCTACGATGCGCTTGCTTGAGGTGATCGACACTTTCATATTTTTTAGTGCCAACCTTGCTTTCCAAAATACTCCCGACAAAGTAGTCCAAAGGATTGGTATCCGGAGATTTTGGTGGCCATTGTGCGCTAGAAATGAAGCGAAGAACCTCATTTTGTAACCATTCTTGGGTAGCGCGTGCTGAGTGCGATGGTGCTGAGTCCTTTTGGAATGCTTTAATACACCCACCAGAATATTTTCGCGATAATATTCGGCATTTATTCTGATGCCACGGTCGGTTAATACGATCGGAGAGCGAACATCGGCTGTTATGGCGGGCCACATCATCACCATGGCCGGCGCTTGAGTTCTGGTGGCCAACCGAAGGTGCACATTTTCAGCTGACCTCTTTAGCAAGTAAACATGATCATTTTGTTTGTTTACAAACTGCTGGACAACGAATGTTTTCCCATCGGAGAAAACCAAAGTCGGTAGTTCACCACTTTCGGCCAAGCGAAACAACTCTTTAGCACTTTTCAGTCTATTTTCTTTCCGTTGCAGTGTAAGTTCTTGCATTTTTTGGAATTTCAATGGCTTTATTCCGAACTCATTTTTCAATATTTGCCACATGAAATATTGCGATATGTTCAGCTCACCAGCCATTTTTCGGGCACTGCGACGCGGGTTTCGATCAAGTCGCTTCTTTACTTTTCGAACCACGTCCACGGTAACGAACTTACCGTCCACGGTAACGAGCGATGGTACTAGATTCAAAAGATTTCTTCACATTTAAATGCTGGGGTGCTCTAACGATAACCACTTGTGGTTTTCCAGCCAAATATAAAGAAATCACACTATCACGCTTGAATTCCATCACGAATAACTTTGTTTGTGGAAAATTCTCACCAAAATGCTTTTATACGCTTGTAAACAATATAATTAACTGTCACTGGAATAATTTTAATAGCTGTCGGACGAGTGGCTTAGAAATGACAGCACAGTCTGAAGATGGTTGCAGTTGTTTCATCTCACCCTGTAAATCCTAATTCTCAAATAACTTTAAGGCTGAAAATTTTATAAAAATATTTTTTTAAGAATTTCCAAATATTGGATTTTTTAATTAATTTTTATGCTATTTTTATTATTTTGGAATCTAATTTAAGATATAATTCCCAAACTGTCCTATATATCTCTCCATTCCCCCCATTACAGGTTGACTTACGGCACATTGATGAACTAAACGGTACCAATGTGGTTGAGGTTGGTGTGGATTTATCAGAGTTTTATACATCCGTTGAATGGGACATATTAGAAGTACCTGCTGTAAGGTAAGTTTCATTTTATTTTATTTTTTTTTTTTTTTCTTTTTATTTTTCAACAGTTCTCCGATTAAATGGCGACATGTGCCTTTTAAAACGTTAAAATTGGACAAAATGCGTCAAATGATTTTACTATCTTCTTTTGCCTGCGGCGTTCAATTTGTATGTCTAACAAATCGTCAACGACATCTGAAGTTGATACAATGCCTGCGGAATGTCTCTCATTCAAATGGATGTTCATCCTTTATGTCAAGGGATCGATGTGAGCAGGTTCAATGTGAAGCAGTGTTGTCGTTTTTTAAGTTTGGATTTAAGGTTTCGGTGAATCGAAGTCAAAAAGAATGGCAATCGACCAAATATTTCTACATTATTTCATTAACACTTTTGAAGATGGAATATATCGGCTTACTCCTTCTGGCACCTCACCCACAAAGGATCAAAATTTTGAATATCCAAGAAGCTCATAAAAAGCGAAATTAACATCCAATTCCATTCAGACATGGTGTATCTTAATAGTTCCATTAACACAAGACCTGTTATGAAAATGGTAGAGATCGGACTATTCCTTCTGATACCTCTTCATATTTCACACATCCCATTATTTCTACAAACACAAGATCTGCTGTGAAGATGGAATATATCGGTCTAGTCCTTCTGGCACCTCACCCACAAAGGGCCAAAATTTTGAATATCCAAGAAGCTCATAAAATTCAGAATTTGTACTCCCCAATATTTCCATCAACACAAAATCTGCTATAAATATGGTGGATATCGAGTCAGTCCTCTAGGTATCTCCCCCACATAGGCTTCAAGATTTTGAAAAACAAAACGCTCAAAGAAAACGAAATAAGCATCCAACTCTCTTTACATTTCACACATACGCACATATTTCCTAACTCAAGGTCTGTTGTGAAGATTGGAACGTGGGTGTGGTACCAGGATGGCAATTTTCAAAACTTTTATCTGTCAAGTCAGCGATTCTTAAATCTTGCTATATCTAATTATTTCTATCAACCAGAAACCTGAGATAAATATGGGATTTATCGGAATTTATGATTTCGCATAAAATTTGATATAAATATTCGGTCTTCTTGTAATTTTTTCCATACTAATGTTTTTATCTGCTGTAGATCTTCATCTAATGAAAATGAAAGACTTTGGTCGACTATAGCTCACGAACTTTTCAACATTTTCTAAAAATTATATATCTCATATAAAGTGTAGAATAAAGTCCAAACCTTGCACGTCGTAATATTTATGTCATATTTATTTAGGTCCGATACGAAATGGACAATATTGGTCCATTCCTTCGGAACCTAATCCATAGAAGGTCGACAATTTAAATAATCATAACAGAAGTCAAAATATATTCAAATCATCGAACATTGGCTGAGGGTATACATCTGTCGACAAACCCGATTGATACTTTGTTTTACATATTTTTTTTTTTTTTTTTTTTTTTATTTATTTATTTATTTTTTTTATTTATTTTTTTTTTTTTTTTTTGTTTGGTATTTAAAACTCAAAGTAAACAGTGGTAACCCTGTCCTCAACGGAAGTTACTTTTGTTGTTTTTGCTGTTTTTTGTTTCTTTTCCATGACAATTAGTCGATGTGTCACGTAGTGTTGCTATCATTTATGTTTGACGCTGGAGATAATCGAGCTTCCGTTGTTCTTGTTTTTTTTTTCACTTCCGCTTGTAGCAGAGTTTTGTTTCAATGCTGGGAGTTTTTTTTTCATTCCTGCTGCTGCTCTTGGATACCATCGGCATTTCGGCTTGATAGGTTAACACACAAAAAGAGAAAACCCCATCACGAAGATGAGACGATGGAAAGGACGAAAAACATAAAAATTCCAACAACAGCAAACAAAACTTTAGCTGCAGGGTTGGCATTTTTATTATTATCATTAAATGGACGAACTGAAGCACCAGTAGCAAAAGCAGCAGCAGCGGCAACAACAACAAAGGCTGCCACAACACCACTAGTTTGATTTAATGATATAAACATTAAGCTATAAAAACAAAGATTGCATTTCCTCGAAAGATATGAAGAGATAGAGAGAAAGAGAGAGTGGAAAAAAATCAGATTTACTCCATTGGCGCTCATGATAAGTTGGCGTGAATGGCATGATAAAGTGTGGCCAGGAGTTGCATTCAGCCAACATCAGCTCGCTTGGATGGGGGTTTGCTTCCTTTCTTTTGGCTAAAAAGAAATTTATGCAAATCATCAACCTACTTTGAGGAATAAATCTTAACGCCTTTGTTGTTGCTCGTGGTTGTTTAGTTGGACCAACACCAACACAGACACCCGCAAAATATGTACACATGTATGTATTAGTTGCTCCATAAAAGCACAAATTGTGGAATATCCTGTCTTCATCTAAGTTCTCTGAAATGGATGCCAAGCTGTGTTTTATGAAATATGTTTGTGTATTTCTTCTTTTATGGATTATTTATTTCCTTGCATAAATTCATTGCAATGCAATATTAATCTAAACATAATGTTGTCAGATTTAGAAATCAATAAATTTTTATCGGAGGATATAAAAATGAATAAGAACATTTTTAAAGGATAGTGGCCAAAATGATGGAGTAGTATGGAATAAGTAGATTGCATCGAAAAATGCATAACATTTTGACAAAAAAAATTAAATAAATATGCGGCCATCGATTTGATGGTCCTTAAAACGATTTTTTAATAGTCCATCATCATGACTTTAAGGTTCATGAACATTTTCTTTTTAAAAAACCCACGTTGAAAGTCTTGAAGGTCCTTAAAAAAACAACTGGAAATTTTTCTAACAAATCGGCCTTGAAAGATTCCCTGAAAAAGTATTCCTAAAAAATCCAGGTTGAAAAGTCCTTAAAAATATATTCTAATGATGAAGTGATTTGAATAAAAAGTTTGCATCAAAAAAACGCATAAAATTTTAACAAAAAAAAATCTCCAAAAACTTACTGTCATCGATTTGATGGTCCTTAAAAGGATTTTTTGTTAATGAACATTCATGGTTTTAATGCCGATGAAATTTTTTTTAAATAACCCACGTTGAATGTCTCGTAGGTCCTTGGAAAAATATTCTTATAAATTTAATTTGAAATTCTTGAAGGTCCTTGAATATTTAAAAATATTTTCAAACAATCCACATAAAAGGCCCTTAAAAAATTCTTAACAAATCCGCCTCAAAAGGCCCTTGAAACGGTATTTCTAAAAAATCCAGGTTGTATGGTCCTGAAGGACCAATCCTAAAAAACTCCACATTTATGTTGATGTGCTTGAAAAACAATTCCCAAAAATACATGCTGGTCGGCCCTTAAAAATTATAAAATATATTCCGGGTTTTGTAAAAATTCCACGGTGAAGAGCCTTTAAAAAAAACCTGAAAGTCCTAAAAAATTATTTTAAAAAATCCACGATTGAAAATGCATAAAAAATATTGCGGAGTTGCAAATTATTCTAAAAAAATCTGAAGTCCTCACAAAAATCCTGAAAGTCCTTGAAAATAATTAAAAAAAGTTCACAAAAAGAAGTTCAAAAAAATATATCTGAAAGTCCTTGAAAATTAAAAAAAAAATGGAGACGAAGAGTCCTTGGTAAATTGTCCTGAAGGGTTTTGCAAATTATTCTAAAAAAATGTACGATGGAGTGTCCTAAAAATATTCGTGAAGGTCCTTGAAAACTATTCTAAAAGAATCAACGATGAAGAGTCTTGAAAAATATTCCTTAAGGTCCTTGAATATTTTTCTAAAAAAGATTCAAATATATAGTTGATATTTTTAAAATTGCACCTTGAACTTTGGTTGTCCTTGAAAAAACCATGCGTAAAACCCACCTTGAAAAATATTATTTAGATATCCTCGTTAATATCACTGACGGTCCATGAAAATACAAGTTGATTGCTTTGAAGGTCCTTGAAAAAATACTAGTTTAAGATCCACGACAAAAAGATTCTTAAAAATATATGAATTAAAAATTCGAGTTTATCATGTCTGAAGGTGATTAAAAGATATCCTTAAAAATCGGGTTTATCATGTCAGAAGGTCCTTCATGCTTTAAAAATCGAAGTTTAAAGACTTTAAGATCCTTCAAGAATATGCTTTAATAGATCCACGGTCAAAGACTAGAAGACCTTCAAGAATATCCTTAAAATAATCACATTGAAAGGCTTGAAGGTCCTTCAACAATATTCTTTAAAAAATTCACATTTATCGCCGTAAAGGAACTTCAAAAATATGCTTTAATATATATATGTTCACAGGCTTGAAGGTCCTTCAAACCTATGCTTTAAAATATCCAAGTTTCAAGGCTTGAAACTCCTTTAAAAAGCCACGTGCAAGGCTTGAAGATCCTTAAAAATATTATTTGAAATATCCATGTTTATAGGCCTGAAGGTCCTTTAAAAATATTTAAAAAAACTATATTTAAAGGCCTGAAGGTCCTTCAAAAATATGTTTTATAAAATCCAAGTGTATAGCCTTGAAGGCTCTTCAAAAATATGCTTTATAATCCACGTTTGTATCCTTGATAGTCCTTGAAAAAATATTCGTTAACAGTCCACGTTTTAGGGTCAGAATGTCCTTGATAAAAGAAGGTCATTGAAAAAACCTACATTAAGAAGTCCTCGTTTATGTGTCAGATTTTAAAGTCCCTTTCAAGTCCTTGAAATATTCATTCAAAAATCCACGTCTTAGGGTCAGAAGGTCCTTGAAAAAATTGTCATTAAAAAGCCTCGTTTAAGTGTCAAGTTTTAAAATCGTTTTAAATCCTAGAAATATTCATTAAAAATCCACGTCTTAGGGGCAGAAGGTCCTTGAAAAAATATGCATTACAAATCCACATTTTAGGGTCAGAAGGTCTTTGAAAAAATATTCATTAAAAAGTCCACGTTTAAGGGTCAGACGGTTTTCATAAAATGTGCTCTAAGATTTGAAGTTTAAGGGCCAGAAGATCCTTGAAGAAATACTATTTCAAAATCCAGGTTTATCATGAAAACTCCACGTATAAGGGCATGAATGTCCTTAGAACGTCCTTCAAAAACAACTTTAAAAACATATTCTTTAAAAAATCGCCACTTGAAGAAAACGCGTTTAAATGCTTGCAGGTCCTTAACATTTTTTTTTTAAAAAATCCACTTTTAAAGACTAGGAAGTTCTTGAATAAATATTCTTTAAAAAATCCCCGCTTGAAGGCTTGAAGGTCCTTAAAAACTATTCTTAAAGAAAACTCGTTTAAACGCTTTCAGATCCTTTACATTTTTTTCGTTAAAAAGTCCACGTTTATAGGCTAGAAGGTCCTTGAAAAAATATTCTTTGAAAAATCCACTTTTAAAGGCTTTCAGATCCTTAAAATTTTTTTCGTTAAAAAATGTACGTTTAAAGGCTAGAAGGTCCTTGAAAAAATATTCTTTAAAAAATCCACGTTTAAAGGCTTTCAAGTCCTTAAATTTTTTTCTTTAAAAAATCAAAGTTTAAAGGCTTTCAGATCCTTAAAATTTTTTTCGTTAAAAAATCCACGTTTAACGGCTAGAAGGTCCTTGAAAAAATATTCTTTAAAAAATCCACGTTTAACGGCTAGAAGGTCCTTGAAAAAATATTCTTTAAAAAATCCACGTTTAAAGTCTTTCAAGTCCTTAATTATTTTTTTTTTTTTTTTTTCATTAAGAAATCCAAGTTTAAAGGCTAGAAGGTCCTTAATTTTTTTTCTTTAAAAAAATCCACGTTTAAAAGTTAGAAGGTCCTTAAATTTTTTTCTTTTAAAAATCCACGTTTAAAGGCTTGAAAGTTCCCGAAAAATATTATTAAAAAAAAACGCCGTAGTGTCAAAAGGTCCTTTTAAAAATATTGACAAAAAAACACGTTTATAGCCTTAATAGTCTTAAAAATGTTCTTTTAAAAACCGACGTTTATAGCTTTAGTAGTCCTTGAAAAATCCACGTTTATGGCTTTGGTAGACCTTGACAAATATCCTTTTTAAAATCCACGTTTAGTCCTTAAATATTTCCTCTTAAAAATCCAAGTTTATAGCCTTAATAGTCCTTGAAAAATATCCTTTTAAGAAACACGTTTACAGCCTTGACAGTCCTTGAAAAATATCCTTTTAAAAATCCATGTTTATAGCCTTGATAGTCCTTGAAAAATATTTTCAATTTTCTTTAATATTTTCGCTTGAACTTAAAAGCCCCTTGTCTAAATTTCGAAATTTCAATTAACTACGTGTCCTGTGACTTGTAGCGAACTCTAGCTGTTCGCAAACTGATTGACAGCTCAAAACAGATATGTATTTCAAAATCATCTAAACATGGCTAAAACTCAATTTTCCAATTAAATTTCAATTTTCGTAATTGAAATGCAAATTCCCTACCCTCCATCCCTCCACCCCGCAATCATTCACCCTTCTCAGCGTTCAATTAAATCGCAATATTTTACGCTCGGTCACAGCTTTCTTTTGATATTCAACTTTTCATATTTGATTTGCGAGTTAAGCGCCACACAGCTGTGATTCCAAAACATTTATTCATTCGTTCGTTCGTTCATTTCGTGCTCTTTGTTGTCTCTTAACCCCAGAGAGAGATTAGATTACACAAGGATTAAATGGAGGGCTCACTGCTATACCGAACCAAGTCATGAAAAATAAAAAATGCCGAAATTAGTGCCAATGTCCCTGTATATGGAAACTCTGTTTACTCTGTAAAGCACAATGTCAAAAAGTGTTTCGTTCCAAAGATAATGGTAAAAAACCTAAGTCAACGACTGTGATTTTCGACTTTTTTTCAAAGCAAAAATGAACCAAGTCAGTGTGTTTCACTTTGAATCAGTACTATTAGTGAGCACGTGTTTATTGTCGTTCAGCTTTCAGCAATATTAAAAAAATCAGTGTTTTCTACAAATGGATAGTAATAATAGCAGTGCTAGTGATTTTTCCTGTAATGAAGATGAGGAATATTTGCCAGCCCTAAAAATGATGAAGACGGAAATGACGAATTTTTTGTGTGTAAATATTTGTTGAAACCATAGTAAAACTAGGAAGGTAAAGTCATTTCAAATAAGCATCTCTGCATTTTGTGTTATTTACTCTGTCAAATTTCCCTGCCTAGAAAGCAGATTCCCATCTCTGATTTATATATACAATGGATTTATAAATATATATTTTGACAATGAGATGTTGTCAAATCCATAACTTTGAAAAAAAAAAACAAGTAAAAAAGCTGTAAGTTCGGCCGGGACGAACTTTGAATTCCCTCCACCACTTGGTACAAATTTGGCAATTTTCAAAAAATTAAAATCCATTTAAAATTCTGATAATTATCTTAAAAATACCGAATGTAGCCGTATATTGGGGGCTATACGAAGACGTGGACATGTACAGACAATTTTCTGTCATAGGCTGTAGTATTCATTACGACCTTCAAATACTAAAATTTCAAATAGTTCTGGTAAATAATGTCGCTAAAATCATCAAAATACCGCATATCGGGAGGTACCGTTATATGGGGGCTATACGAAGACGTGGACCTACATGGCCCATTTTCAATATCAAAAGTCCTGCAGACAAAATACACATTTGAGTAAATTTTTATCAACTTACTTCATTTCGTTTGGATGCTACAGTGATTTCCACAGACGGATAGACGGACAGCCGGACGTACTTCGCTAAATCGACATAGAATTTTATGCTGATCAAGAATATATATATATATACATTATGGGTTCTAAAATGTATATTTCGACGTCTTACAAACGGAATTACAAACGTAATATACCCTCCATGCTATGGTGGAGAGTATAAAAATGTAAACATATAATTGCATGACTTTACCTTCTTTTTTCTGCCATAGTTGAAACCCTAAATTTTCCTTTGTCCTTGCTAATTAATATATTTTTTTTTTTAAATGAATTTATTTTATTTTCCTAAAAATCACAATGATTGTCAATTACAATAGAAGCACCCACAGCTGCCAGCAGCCAAAGCAAGACATGACTTAAAATAAAACTCCGAAACTAGAGGGAAATTAATCGCTAAAGTCAACTATATTTAGTCATATAACGAACACTTTATTTTATTTTTTTGACTTGGTTCGCTTTGGCTGTAAAACCTTGAAATTTTATTCAGACTAATAATGAACCAAAGTAGATTTTTTTGTTTTTGAATATTTTTTTAGCAATATATTTAAATTATTTTTGTTTTAAATTAATATCATTAGTTAATTTTGAATATAGACTTTTACATTTTCTTTTGGTAGACTACAATATTCCTTCCAGAAATTAATGGCAGTGCATTTACTTTACCTCCAAATATCTTCGAATTATGTTTTTATGACTTAGTTCGGTATAGCTGTGAGCCCTTCAAATATATTTATGATTTATTGGAGTATCCTGCAAGTTGTGTTTTTATTGTTGCCACAAGTTCAAATACCACGGAGATTCTGCTTTGCGTCGAGGAGTTTTGTTGCCACGAGTTCAAATACCTGGGCGACAAAGCAATTCGAAAGCATTTCGATGTGGTGGTACAAGTGTAATGTCTAGTGCGGTGTTTATTCGCATCCTAAGGACTTGTGAAAAAGGCGTAAATCTTGTTTAAGACATTTATGCCAAACACAAAGGCCAGGACACGACCACCACTGCAGGTATGAGAGGGGGAGAGAGACCGTCTGTGCTCCAGCATACATGGTCGGGCTAAATAGATTTATTACCTTGCAGTCTAATGGTTCAATGGGCACCTCAAAGAATCCTATCTCCTCTCTCATGCCATTATCACCCCCATCCTCTCTAGTTTCAAAGCCAAAAATGTCTAATGACATCTGCCTAGCTGCTGGAATTTCGAAACTAGTATTTTTTCTCCCTTATGCTCCCACTCTTCCCCCTTTTTGTTTGGCTGTCAAACAAAAAAGTCATCTTGTTAGCCTTTCAACTTGCCTTTGATTTCGTCGAGTGTTCTCTGCTGCTAATTCAGTTGGCAGGTTTTGTTTTTTTTTTCTGTCGCTCCCACTTTTCATTGCCTTTTTGTGCCAGGATGGAGGCCAAACTTATTGAAATATGAGTGGCTGACAATGTTTGCTGCTGTTGTTGTATGGCCCTTCTATGTTTACCATTTTGAAGAGCAAAAAACGAACAACCGGCTGCCGGATGACTGGCTGGCCCCAATTGGTCTCGTATTGACTTGCCTGGTATTTAGATAGAGCGTTTTTCTTTTTCTTTGTTTTGACAAAGGTTGCTATAACTTTCGAAATATCTATTGAAGATTTTTTTCTGTACCAGTCGTCGTGTGCTGTTCCCTCCAGGTCCTCACGCTGGAGGAACATGGACGCGGTCATACGTTTTTGATTTATTTAATATTATTCGCATATAAATTATGTTCGAAGCATTTCCACATCGACACCCATCCACTTCTACATACGGAATCGTATTAACACGTGTGTTGTAGATAATGTTGCCATTTTAGCTTTTCTTAAAGATGACCAAAATAAATCGATTTTCCAGCTAAATTAAATATACGAATATAAAAAATCCTCAAAAGGAATGTAAAAAACCTTCAAGGCACAGGATGAGAAAATCTTACAAGTTCCACGGTTACGGCTGTATGTCTTTTGAAAAATTGTATAAAATTTGCGGATATGGCTATTTAAAAAATATTACTTATCCACGACTGTGATTATGTTAGTCCTTGGAAAAAGCAACAAAATCACTCCTATATTCATGTTTTTATCCTAAAAGGTATTTGAAAAAATATTTTTGAAAAAAAAAACCTCTTTTAAAGGACCTCAAAAATTATTCTAAAATAACATCCACTCAGAACAATTTATGAAAAATAATTCTAAAAACTTCATACTAAATGTCCTTGAAAAATGTTTTTCAAAATCCACGCTAAAATGTCCTTAAAAATAATACGTATAAAAATAATTCATATAGGATTTTTCATTTTGTTCCACGGCTATGTGTTTGTAGGCCATGGAAAATTGTTTAAAATATCCACGGAGTACTGAAGAAAACTTAAATATAAAAAAAAAACTATAAAATAAAAATCAAAAACGAAATCAAATATAAAGTTTTTGGAAAAAAAAGGCTAGCTTACTCTTTGAAAAAGATTTCTTACAAAATCATAGTTGAAGTATTCAATCCAACATATTCTTTAAAACGTCCATGCAAAAGTCCTTGCAAAAATACGCTAAAAATTCCACTGCAGAAAATCCTTAACAAGATATTTTAAAAAAAGAAGCTCGATTATGTCCTGAATAATAACATGACTAAAATCCACGTTTACAAAAACTCCACTTTTAAGGTCATGATTGTCCTTGAAAATATATTCCTAATAAAACCGCGGTTCTGATTTTTTCTTGAAAAAATATTTCTGAAGAATTTACGGGTATCGTACTTCTACTACTTCTTTTCCTTGAGAAAATATTCATAAAAAAACACCGTTCAAAAAATCCTTGTTAGTCCTTAAATAAATATTCGTAAAAAATCCTCATTTTTTGTCCTGTTAGTCCTTGTAAAAATATTCTTAAAAATTCACGTTTATGGTCCTGAATATCCTTGAATTATTATTCTCACAAATACAAGTTTATTGTTAAAAAATCCAGGTTGATTGTCCAGTCAGTCCTTGAAAAAATATTCTTAAAAAATCCAGGCTTATGGTTCTGTTAGTCCTTGAAAAAATATTCTTAAAAAAATTCAGTTTATAGTCCTGAATATCCTTGAAAAAATATTCTTAAAAAAATCCAAATTTTTTTGTCCAGTTAGTCATTAATAAAATGCAGGTTTAAAGTCCTGAAAATCCACGTTGTGGTCCTGAAAATCCTTGAAAAATTATTCTTAAAAAACCCACGTTTATTGTCCTGTTAGTCCTTGAAAAAAAATAATCTTAAAAAATCCTGGTTTATTATTCTGTCAGTCCTTGAAAAAAATATTCTTAAAAATTCCACGTTTATTGTCCTGTTAGTCCTTGAAAAAAAAATAATCTTAAAAATTCCACGTTTATTGTCCTGTTAGTCCCTGAAAAAATATTCTTAAAAAATCCACTTTTATTGTCCTGTTAAATATAAATATTATAAATAAATATTCTTAAAATTCCGCGCTTGTGATCCTAATTTTCCTTGACAAAAATATAAAAAAATACACGTTCATATCCTTGAAAAATATAAAAAACCACGTTCATATCCTTAAAAAATATAAAAAATCCACGTTCATATCCTTGAAAAAATAAAAAATCTACGTTTTGTGGTGGTTTTGAATATCCTTGAAAAAATATTCCTAAAAATATCCACATTTATGACCCTGATTATACTCGAACAAAAAATGCTTCAAACTTTCATGTTAATGTTTGTAGCACTGATTATCCTTGAACAAATATTTTGGACAATTATTCATATTTTTAATTTCTTTCTTTTTTCAAATCCTGATGTTACTTGAAAAAATATTCTTAAAAAATATACGTTTATAATATTGAAGGTCCTTGACAAGCCGTTCCTGAGAATTTCGAGTGTAAGAATAAGAAAAGTCCTTAAAATGAAAAGAATTTAAAAAAACACATTAAAAGCTCTGATAAGCCTTAAAAATATTTTAAAAAAATTGACTTCATTAAATGCTCTGATGAGCCTGGAAAAATATTACAAAATTTGATTGTTCTTAAAAAAATATTTCAAAAATATCCAAATCTGTAGGTCCTTGAAAAAAATATTCTAGATAAACCCATGTTCAAAGAGTCTTCACCTCCTAAAAATATTATTCTCAAAAAGTACACGATTTTTGCTCCTTGAGAAAATAGACCGTTGAAAAAATAATCTCAAAAAGTTAGCTCCTGTTTGGTCTTAAAAAATATTTTTACGAAGATCACACGTTATGTCCTTGGTCCAGGTCCTTGTTTCGATAAAACCACGTTTAAAAATCTACCCATGATACCTTTTAAAACTTATAGGGTGGTGTTTAAAGACAAAAATGATTAAAAATCAAGGATTATGGCGTTATTACTCCTTGAAAAAAAAAAACATTTGTACAAATCAACCGTTGGTTCCTGAGAAATGAGTTTAAAACTTTACGTCATCTCCCCGATAATCCATGGAGAACTATTCTTACAACGGTCCGTAAAAATCCTATAAATCCACGTTTATGATTTAATTGACGAAAAAATACCTAAAAAATCATAGTTTTTTATTCAAATGGGTCTCAAACAAATCAAAAATCAAATCAAAATATTCTCAAAAACTTCTCTTGGTCTTTGAAAAATTTAAAAAAATACAAGATTTTGGGTCTCCCAACATGTGTTCCCATGGCAACCCTGCCTCCTACAGTTCTGAGATATTCGATATTGCCGCTGCCACAGGCATATCCATTTTTGTTTCTATGCTCTGTGTGTGTGTTTTTTCACCAGTTCCTCATAAGATTTCTGGTTGGCCCTTTTTTCGCCATTACAAAGTCTAGGGCAGAGCTATGGCAGGTTTTGTATTTCGATGCGTTTTATTGGCAATATGTTGATGTCGTTCTCCACGTTGTTGTTGTCGTTGGAACCCTTGGGGCACTTGGAATGATTTCTACTTAGTTATGTTGCCGTTGTTGTTGCTTCTGCTGATTTTTTTTTTTTTTTTTTTTTTTTTTTTTGCACATTGTTCCCCCCATATATTTTCTATCCAAGAGCATTGATGCTGCTGCTGCTTCTGTTGTCTTGTTTGGTTCGTTTTTTTTTTTTTTCTTTGTTTGGTTGTTTGTTTGCCACGTTCCTTCCTTCATTCTTTTGATGTTAACAATGTGACCTACATTTAGCATCTTGTAAGGATAAGGCAGAACAGAACACAACCAACAAAAAACAACAGCAAGAACAAACAACCAAATAACAAAAACAACATTGAAAAGTGTTCACACATAAATATATAGGCAAATAACACCCGCACGTACACATGCATACATATGGTGGATAGGTGGACATAAGAGTGGAACGGAAGTTCAAGGAGGTAGCATGCCCTTAAATTAAATTTTAGAATTATTAATAGGATATGACAACATGATTACAGGGTGAGATAAAAAAACTGCAACCAACTTCAAACTGCTGTAAGCCATTCGTCCAACAGGTGTTAAAATTATTCCAGTGACAATTTTTCAGAGAAAATTTTCCAGAAAAAAAGTTATTCGTGATGGAATTCAAGCGTGATAGTGTCATTTCCTTATATTTGAATAGAAAACCACAAGTGGCTATCGTTAGAGCACTCCAGCATTTAAATGTGAATAAATCTTTTGTGTCTCGTACCATCGCTCGTTACCGTGATACGGGTAGCGTAGCCCGACGTCAAGGAAGTGGAAGTGGACGGAAGAAAACAGCAACATCAACAGAATAATGGTTCGAAAAGTAAAGAAGCGACATGATCGAATCCCGCGTCGCAGTGGCCTGAAAATGGCTCGTGAGCTAAACATATCGCAATATTCCATTCGGCAAATATTGAAAAATGAGCTCGGGGTAAAGCCATTGAAATTTCAAAAAGTGCAACAACTTACACCGCAACAGAAAGAAAATAGACTCGAAAGAGCTAAAGAGCCGCTTCACTTGGCCGAAAGCGGTGAACTGCCGAATTTGGTTTTCTCCGCTCCGATGAGAAACTATTCTTTGTTCAGCAGTTTGTAAAAAAACAAAATGATCGTGTTTACTTGTCTAAGAGGTCAGCTGAAAATGTGCACCTTCGGATGGCCACCAGAACTCAAGCGTCAGCTATGGTGATGGTGTGGGCCGCCATAACAGCCGATGGTCGCTCTGCCGATATTATCTCGAAAATATTCTGGAGGATGTATTAAAGCCTTGGCCACATAAACATTTTTGGCCGCAGACCTTGGACGTTCCAACAGGACTCAATACCATCGTACTCAGCACGCGCCACTTAAGAATGGTTACAAAATGAGGTTCCTCGCTTCATTTCCAGCGCACAATGGCCACCAAAATCTCCGGATACCAATCCGTTGGACTATTATGTCTGGAGTATTTTGGAAAGCAAGGTTGGCACTAAAAAATACGAAAATGTCGATCACCTCAAGCAAGCTCTTCACCAGAAATGGGCCAAAATACCGCAGAGCAAGATTCGGGCAGCATGTGACGGTTTCATTGGCCGCTTGAAGGCCATAATTAGTGCCAAATGTGACCAATTCGAACAAATCTGAACTTATTCTTAAATTTAATGCTATTTCCGACATTTTTTGCTTTCATTCAATAAAATTAAAAAAAAAGTTAAGAATTATGGCGTTTTACTTTGTTGTATTTTTTTATCTCACCCTATATTTCAACCATTTAGGTATTATTTAGATATTAAAGCAAATTACTTTAAACTGAAAAATATTGCAATCGGTATCAATCATGGATTTAGGTTTATGTCAATCCCTTTGGTATTTTTTCTATAAACCCCAGACTTTTTTTCTGCTTCTCTTTGATATTTTAATGAAATTATATGTGTCAATCTCATTCCCCAGTATTCCATTCCACCCCAATGTCTCCATGTGAATTTTTCTTTCTCTCTCTCACACTCTCTCCTCTTTTGTAAAAGTGGAAAACTTTTATGGACCATTCTCTGATCTAACAACTAAAAGTTATTCAATTTGTTAAAAGTTTGCTCCGAAATGTAATTTACTGTTAAGCTAAAAACTCGAAAAAATAATTATAATTTTAAAATGGAAAAAATAAACACAGAATATTTTGCGAGTTAACCACTACAGAATTTAATGCAACTTCAGGGGGTAAAGTGTGCAGATTATTCTGTTATGAGAGATTTGCAAACATTACCATAACTACTATAAACAGTTGTTTGATGATTTTTTTTAAATAATTTATAAAAAATTAGGAAACTTGGCTCAAAGCTTTAATATGAGAAAACGTAGAGATTTTAAATTTATTAAATGTAGTGGTGTAGTGACATAACATTTTTAATATACCTATGTAGAAAATTTTCCAGATAGTCCTGGATTTTAAAATGTATTTTTGTATTTTTTTTAAAGGCCACAGATGTGAATTTTTAAAAATATTTATTTAAGTACCATCTGGGCAATAATCGTGGATTTAAAAAAAAAATATTTTGTCATTATTTTAAAATAGAGTTTTTTCAAGTGTCTAAAACCAAGTGAGCGTTAATTTTGATTTTTTAATGAATATTTTTGGTCATCAACCAAAAAATACTTTTTTTGAGAACAACAAAATATTTTTTTAATAATATTTCAGGAATCTCTTCAACAGGGTTATGGTTCGTTTATTTTATAAAAAATATTTTTCTGGGACCATCAAGGTTTAAATATGTAAATTACTATACCCATGAATTTAAAAAAAAAATATGTTCTTCCATGGACCATCAGAACTATAACCGCGGATTAAAAAAAATAGTAACCACAAGAGTAAAATCGTGGATTTAAAAAAATATATTTTTTTCCAGTGATCATCGGAGCTAAAATATTTTAAAAATTATCTTTTTAATTGACTACAAATATTCTCATGACCCCTGGAAAATTATTCGTTCAAATTCCCCTATTAGGGAACTAGAAAAAAATATTTTTGATTATGTCCCTGGTGTTCATTGGCGGAAAATTATTTAAAAATCCAATATTCTTAAACAAATCCACGACCATTGGTCTCCTGGTCCTTGTTTTGTATACTAGTTTTCCTTTTAAAATCAACGATCAAAGCCCTGAAAGATTACGAAAAATACTTTTAAAATATCCTTGAAATTTTTCCACAATTTTTTTCCTCGAAAATATTCTTAAGATTAAAAAAAAAATAAATATACGCTTTGAGGTCTTGGTTATTCTTGAAAAATATTTTTGAAAATAATTGTTATCTTGTTATTGCAAAATGGTCAGGCTTAATCCCATTATTATTGTTTTTATAAAAACAACATTTGTTTGTTAGTGCAGAACGATGATAATGTTTACCAGGGGGTAAAGCAGGGTAGTTTTCCACTAATAAACAAATGTTGTTTTTATAAAAACAACAATAATGGGATTAAGCCTGACCATTTTGCAACAACAAAATGCTATGGTATCCCGAACAAACAAGCCAAAACTTTTGTAATATCTGTTATCCTTAAAAGAAATTGTTATCTAATAGTCCACAGTTATGGTCCTGGTTATCTAAAAAAAATCCTTAAAAAGAAAAATATTTTAAAAAAACACATTGCAAGCTCTGACGAGCCTAAAAAATGACAAATTTTTACTTTATTAAATGCTATAAAGAGCCTTGAAAAATTAATAGTTTTTGAACATTTTTTTCAAAAATATATCCATGTCTGTGGGTTTTTGAAAAAATATTCTCAAAACATCCACGTTTTCCAAAACAACTATTTAGCCAAGAGAGACTTCGAAAAAATACTACTAAAATATCATTGAAAATTGTCCATTTAAAGGTCCTTTAACTTATTAATTATTCAAGCACGACAATTGGTCTGATTGTCCTCAAAAAATCCGCGTTTATGGACTTAATACTCCTATGAAAGTATTCATTAGTAAACCCATGAAAGATAGAAATACTATTCTAAAAAACTGTTAGTTCTTTAATAAAATATTCTTTAAAAATCCACGGTTATTGTCCTGTTAGTTCTTTAATAAAATATTCTTTAAAAATCCACGGTTATTGTCCTGTTAGTTCTTTAATAAAATGTTCTTTAAAAATCCACGGTTATTGTCCTCTTAGTTCTTTAATAAAATATTCTTTAAAAATTCACATTTATTGTCCTGTTAGTCCTTGAAAAAATATTCTTTAAAAATTCACGTTTATTGTCCTGTTAGTCCTTGAAAAATATTCTTTAAAAATCCACATTTATTTTCCTGTTAGTCCTTGAAAAATTATTATTTACAAATCCAAGTTTAGTGTCCTGTTAGTCCTTGAAAAAATATTCTTTAATCCACGTTTATAGTCCTATTAGTCCTTGAGAAATATTCTTTAAAAATCCACATTTATTGTCCTGTTAGACCTTGAAATAATATTCTCTAAAAAATCCATGTCTATTGCTAGGATGTTCTTGAAAAATATTCTTTAAAAAATCCACGTCTATTGCTTGGATGGTCCTTGAAAAATATTCTTTAAAAAATCCATGTCTATTGCTTGGATGGTCCTTGAAAAATATTCTTTAAAAAATCCACGTCTATTGCTTGGATGGTCCTTGAAAAATATTCTTTAAAAAATCCACGTCTATTGCTTGGATAGTCCTTGAAAAATATTCTTTAAAAAATCCACGTCTATTGCTTGGATGGTCCTTGAAAAATATTCTTTAAAAAATCCACGTCTATTGCTTGGATGGTCCTTGAAAAATATTCTTTAAAAAATCCACGTCTATTGCTTGGATGGTCCTTGAAAAATATTCTTTAAAAAATCCACGTCTATTGCTTGGATGGTCCTTGAAAAATATTCTTTAAAAAATCCACGTCTATTGCTTGGATGGTCCTTGAAAAATATTCTTTAAAAAATCCACGTCTATTGCTTGGATGGTCCTTGAAAAATATTCTTTAAAAAATCCACGTCTATTGCTTGGATGGTCCTTGAAAAATATTCTTTAAAAAATCCACGTCTATTGCTTGGATGGTCCTTGAAAAATATTCTTTAAAAAATTGACTCTATTGCTTGGATGGTCCTTGAAAAATATTCTATAAAAAATTCACGTCTATTGCTTGGATGGTCCTTGAAAAATATTCTTTAAAAAATCCACGTCTATTGCTAGGATGGTCCTTGAAAAATATTCTTTAAAAAATCCACGTCTATTGCTTGGATGGTCCTTGAAAAATATTCTTTAAAAAATTGACTCTATTGCTTGGATGGTCCTTGAAAAATATTCTATAAAAAATGCACGTCTATTGCTTGGATGGTCCTTGAAAAATATTCTTTAAAAAATCCACGTCTATTGCTAGGATGGTCCTTGAAAAATATTCTTAAAAAAATTCACCTCTACTGCTTGGATGGTCCTTGAAAAATATTCCTTAAAAATCCACGTCTATTGCTAGGATGGTCCTTGAAAAAATATTCTTTAAAAATCCACGTCTATTGCTAGGATGGTCCTTGAAAAATATTCTTTAAAAAATCTACGTCTATTGCTTGGATGGTCCTTGAAAAATATTCTTTAAAAATCCACGTCTATTGCTTGGATGGTCCTTGAAAAATATTCTTTAAAAAATCCACGTCTATTGTGTGGATGGTCCTTGAAAAATATTTTTTAAAAATCCACGTCTATTGTCCTGTTATTCTTGAAAAAATATTTTTTAAAAATCCACGTCTATTGTCCTGTTATTCTTGAAAAAATATTCTTTAAAAATACACGTTTATTGTCCTGTTAATCCTTGAAAAAAAATAATATTTATAAATCCACATTTATTGTCCTTAAAAAAATCCACGTTTATTGTCCTTGAAAAAAATATTCCTTAAAAATCCACATTTGTAGCCCTAATGGTCCTTGAACAATTTCCTTTAAAAAAGAAATTGTGAAAAAATATATAAAAATTTGCTTTTACTGTTCCGATAATTCCCCACTTGATCTATTTCAAAATTCCGTGATTAAAGAAGTCCTATTGTTCCTTGAAAATATTTTATTTATGAGCCAGAAATAATCTTTAAAAATCCAAATTATAGTCCTAATTAAGGTCCTGATAGTCCTTGAAAAAAGTTTCTTTATTTATTTTCTTTGATTCTCATGATGACCTTTGAGAAAAGTTGTTAAAAATCCACGCTTTAGATCCTGGTAAATATAGATTTTTCAATTTTTTGAAAATTAAAACTTTAAACCTTTTCCCATGTTGATATTTGTTTACCATTATACATCAAAACGTTTGAAATCGCCTACTATAAAATTCTCTCTTTTATTTCATTGCAATTTAGAATCACTCTGGAGAGAAAACAATTAAATTTTCTAAAATATTGAATTTTTTTCGAAATCCAATTTATTTTTATATAATATTTTTAAAAATTAAAAATTAACCCATCAACACAACACTAAATATGAAATTATTTTCAAAATATTCTAAACATTTTTAATGCAGCTGCCAACAGCATCCGAGCTCCATGGAATTCCCATAAATATTTTGTGAATTTATTTTAACGGTATAACAAATTCAAATTTAGTTAGCAATGCACCGCTCCCATCTCCTCCTACCCCCTCCACCACACATAAGCCTATTTCGATGCAACTACCAAAATTTTTCGAATGACATGACTGACTGACATGCATTGAATTCCTTCGGAAGTGCATCATCATAATTTTATGAAAATGTTGCCAATGTTGATGATGCCGAATGTTGTGCGTGTCATTGTGTATTTTGTGTGAGAATGTGTGTGTGCAACCTGTCATACAAACGAAAAAAAATCAACTTCTACCGGATGTTTTGTTCCTAATTGAATTAGGCGGAAATGAACATCCGTCCGCTCGCTTTTAATCAAAGTGAAACAAGTTTTCAGTTTCGCTTTTTTGTTTCATTTGTTGTATATATTTTTTGTGAAAAAAAAAATAGTTAAAGCTTCTGCTTAGTTTTAACTCTGGGCGGGCCTGCCAGAATGCCATGCCATGTCTACTTTAATTCTCTATCAGAGCGAAATGCTCCTCGGTACACTTATGAAACTAAACATTAATCACCAGAGATGAGCTCTTCTATTTTATGATTTATGGCTTTGTACGTAAGTTTTTTTTCTGTTTTGTTATACTGCTGCTGTTGTTGTTGTTGCTATTATTGTTATTGCTGTTTTATTTTCACATTCTTTATTGGCTACCCCTTGCTGCTGGGAATTTCTGCCATTTTTTTTTGCTATTGTTATTGTTGTTCTTGGGTGGCTGGTCGAACTGAACAATATATAACTGCAAAATAAGGAGTGTTGAAAAAACACACACATATATATGATTTACACACACTCCGATATATCAGAGTGAATGGCTATATGTGTGTGTGCGTGTGATAGCATGAGAATTGCATTAAAAACTGATATGGTAGATTATGTTCATATGGATCATGACATTTGTGAACTGTCCAGGATATTAATGATAGATCACATGTTTCAATTTATAAAAAGAAATCTTGAAAATAGTTCAGGGCCATAATCATAGAATATTTAAAATATTTTTTTAAGAAATATCAAAATAAAGAAAAATTTCCTAGGAAAAACGGGACCATAAAGGTAGTATTAAAAAGATTTTTCTCAAGGACTATCAGGATTTTTGCTAATAACTTTTTTCAAAGATTTTCAGCTTGATATTTGTATAAAAAAAATTCCGACAACGTTTATTTTAAAAGACAATTTTTCCAAGGACAATAAACGTGGATTTTTACAGAGTATATTCTAAAGGGCCATCAGGACAATAAACATGGATTTTAAAAGAATATTATTCAAGGATCATCAGAGCAACAAACGTGGATTTTTTAGGAATATTTTTCAAGGATCATCAGGATAATGAACATGGATTTAAAAAAATTATTTTTCAAGGAAAATCAAAACTATTAGCTTAGAATAATATATAAAGAATAATTTTTAAGGGCTATAATACTAGATGTTTTAATCAATATTTTTTCAAGGATCATCACAACTATCAATGTGGATTTTTGAAAGAGAAAAATTTCAAAGTCTATTAATTTAAAAACAAAAAAAAAAGTTTGTAACGTACCATGAGGAATACAAATGTGGATTTTTGACAAATATTTTTCAAGGGCCATCAGAATTGTAAAACTGGATTTTAAAAAGTATTTTCCGACGAAAATCGGGATCATAAAAGAGGGGTTAAAAGATTGTTTTTTTTTCAAGTAATATAAGTATAATAAGCTTGAGTTTTTCTAATGACTTTTTAGAAGGACTTTCAGTTCGATATTCATGGATTTTTAAATTATTTTTTCAGTAACTGTGCATTTTTTAAAAACATTTCTTAAAGGACCCCCAAACTTTGTATTTTTAGTACTCTTGAAAGGACATAATCGTGGATTTTTTCAAAGAGCATTTTTCAAAGACCGCCAAAAGCATAAACGTGTATTTGTTGAAAAATATTCTTTTATGAAACTTCAAATATATAACATGGATTTTTTAATAATATACTTTTTATAACTTAACTTCTTTAAAAAAATGTTTTGTCAAGGACCTTCTCTTTTATAAACGTTTATTTTGGACCATTATCATCAAGGACCATCAAGTCCATTAACGCAGATTTTTCAAGATTTTTTTAACGGACCATGAGAACTTTAATTGTGTATTTCTGAAGAATACTTTTCAAAGACCAATAAGGTGTCCTGTTGGTTTTTAAGGGCCAAGGGCTTTAAACAATCATATTTAAATAAAATTTCCTTCAAGAAATGCAACGGCTACAGACGTGGTTATAAAATGGGTTATAATTTTTATGAAGAACCATCAGGTCAGATTTTTCAAGGTATCAAAAATGTTAAAATGTTGATTGACAAAAGCCTCACAAAATGTTAACTAAATTTGTCGGTCCACTCTTTCTGGAACCTCCTCCTACAAAAGTTTAACATTTTTATTCACAATTATTCCCAAAAAATTTGAAATAAATTTCTAATTAAAATTTTGCAGATTCAAATATAAATACTAGATGAATTGAAAAAATTCAGTCGACGATTTTCAAATCTTATAAAAAATTTCAAATCTTATAAAAAGTGAAGGGAGTAGTCGATGTAGTATGTGGAACGTTGTAGTATTTGTATCGGATTTATATAATATTCGAATCACACAATCCAATATAAATTTTATTTGAAATTTCAGAATTCCAACTCTACCGGTTCTCCCAAAAATTTAAATTGTACCAAATTTAGTATTATTTAGTACACATAAGTACGAATTTCCAAAATTACCTACATACCTCAGACCTACAATGAAATAGAAATTTTATTTACAAATTTTAGCATTCTAGCTCTACAAGTTCACCCAAACCGAAATCGAATTAAATGTAGTACCATGAGTACAAACTTCGAAACTCCATCCATATCCCTTGTTAATTTCAAATTTCAGAACTCCACTTCCTTCCGTTCCTCCAAATTCAAATTGTACTAAATGTAGTACAATTTAGTAATTTTCGTATACAAGAGTGCACACTTGCAATATTACCTCCTTACATCGACTCTATTGCTCAGTCTTATGATACGAAATGGTACCAAATATAGTACATTTTAGTACTTTTCGTACACTTATATTGCGTATTTTCAAAAACCCTTTGGTTTATCTACACTCCCTCATTGACCATCCATTAGTGACCCTCATTCCACTGCTTCCGCAAATACAAAGGATACAATATTAGTACCTTTTACTACTTTTTGTACCTTTTTAGTACGAATTTCAAGCAACCGCTTCGCCAGCAATGTGCCAAAATACCGCAGAGCAACATTCGGGCAGCGTTGACGGTTTCATTGGCCGTTTGAAGGCCATGATTCGTGCCAAACATGACCAATTATAAGTAGTTACTTTGTTGGGTCTGACATAAGTATTTTCAGGAGTTACCAACGGAATGACAAAGTTAATACACCCTCCATAGTATGGTGAAGGCTATAAAAACCATTAATGATTACAAAAATCGGGGGTTTGTTCAGTTTGGGCAAAAAAAACCCTCTATATCTCATTATTGTTATACTCCCCCCATTGTCTGCGAAATATTCTAAAACAAAGTCCTTCAAATGCTAACTTGCCAATGATATATTCATTTCCACTTATGCTAAATTGGAAATTACAAATACTTGAAAGTCCTCGTGATATTTCTTTATTATGTTAATGTGATTGTTTGATTAAAATATATTCTTATGTGATTATCATATACTTATTACTGCATCGCATCACTGGAAAATGAAAAGGAGGATACTTGAAAATGAAATTCAAAAAAGAAAAACCAAAGAAGGAAATGGAAATGGAAAATAAAAATCTCTTAATTGATGTGTTTTCACAACCGACACAACAACAACAACAACAACACAAAAGATGAATTCTTTATTTTATTATTATCCTTGATGTGCTGGTCGAGATAATTTTTCTTCTCCATCTCGAGGAGACTGAGGACGAAGCAGCATTCAATAAATCATTTGATTTCCATTCAATGCAACTGCATTGTTTATGTGTTTATTATACCCTCCACCATAGTATGGAGGGCATATGAAGTTTGTCATTCCGTTTGTAACACCTCGAAATATATACATTTTAGACCTCAGCATACAATTCTTGATCAGCATAAAATTCTATGTCGATTTAGCGATGTCTGTCCGTCTGTAGAAATCACTCTAGTTTCCGAACTAATTGAAGTAGATTGATAAAATTTTACTCAAATGCATATCATGTCAACAGGACCTTTGGTATTGAAAATGGGACATTTAGGTCTACGTTTTGGTATAGCCCCCATATAACGATACCTCCCGATATTCGGTATTTTGTTGATTTTGACGACATTATTCATCGGAATTCTTTCAAATTTAGTATTTGATATTCGCAATGGATGCTACAGCCTATGACAGGAGATTGTCTGTGCAGGTCCACGTCTTCATGTAGCCCCCATATGACGGTACCTTCCGATATTCGGTACTTTGTTGATTTTAGCGACATTATTCATCGGAATTCTTTCAAATTTGGTAGTTAAAGTTCACAATAGATACTACAACCTAAGAAAAAAAATTATCTCTGCAAGTCCACGTCTTCGCATAGCCCCCATATAGCGGTACCTCCAGATATTCGGCATTTAATGATTTTAGCGACATAGTTCTCCGAAATTGTTTCAAATTTGGTATTTGAAGTACATAATGGATACTACAGCCTATGACAGAACATTGTCTGTGCAGGTCCACGTCTTCATATAGTTCCCATATAACAATACCTCCCGATTTTCGGTATTTTGATGATTTAAGCGACATTATTCATCGGAATTGTTTCAAATTTGGCATTTGAAGTTCCTAATGGATGCCACAGCCTAAGAAAGAAAATTGTCTGTGCAGGTCCACATCTTCGTATAGCCCCCATTTAACGGTACCTGCCGATATTCGGTATTTTGATGATTTTAGCTACATAATTCATCGGAATTCTTTCAAATTTGGTATTTGAAGTTCGTAATGGATACTACAGCCTAAGAAAGAAAATTATCTCTGCAGGTCCACGTCTTCGTATAGTCCCCATATAACAACACCTTCCGATATTTTGATGATTTTAACGGCATTTTTTACCGGCATTGTTTCAAATTTGGTATTTGAAGTTCGTAATGGATGCTACAGCCTAAGACAGAAAATTGTCCTAAGAAAGAAAATTGTCTCTGCAGATCCATGTCTTCGTATAGTCCCCATATAACAACACCTTCCGATATTTTGATGATTTTAACGGCATTTTTTACCGGCATTGTTTCAAATTTGGTATTTGAAGTTCGTAATGGATGCTACAGCCTAAGACAGAAAATTGTCTGTGCAGATCCACTCCTTCGTATAGCCCCCATATAACGGTACCTCCCGATATTCGGTACTTTGTTGATTTTAGCGACATTATTCACCGGAATTCTTTCAAATTTGGTATTTGATGTTCGTAATGGATGCTACAGCCTAAGACAGAAAATTGTCTGTGCAGGTCCACATCTTCGTATAGCCTCCATAAAACGGTAGCTCCCGATATTCGGTATTTTGATGATTTTTTTCAAGTGTCGCATTTGAATATTGAAGTGGCTTATGACAAAAGTTACCTATGGAGGTCCATGTCGTCCTATAGACCCTAATATAACAGCTACATTCGGTATTTCTAAGATTTTAACAGCATTTTTAACGGATTTTATTGTTTTTGAGAATTGCCAAATTTTTGTTCCAAATGGTGGAGGGTATACAAAGTTCGGCCCGGCCGAAGTTATGGCATTTTTATTCGTTTTTCTTTTTCTGTTCTACTTCTTCTCCCGTCATTCATTCATTATCCTTTGTGAAAAAGTGGCAGTGGTAGCAATGATTCAGTGCCAACTATTAATGATTGACCTCGCCAGAGCGCTGATAATGATGAGCGATAGTACACTACTAGTTTTTCACAATTTTTGGAAAATTTCAAAATTTTCCTCTTCGTTTTCCCACTACATTCTTTTGATTAATTTATTCTTTGTTGATGCTTTTTTCTCACATGTAACCCCTTTTTTCTTCTCTTCCGCAGAAATGAAAAATTCTATACGTGCTGCGATGAGCCGTACTTGGATATCACGTTTAATATCACAATGCGCCGTAAAACGCTCTTCTATACAGTTAATCTCATTATACCGTGTATGGGAATCAGTTTTTTAACGATTTTAGTATTTTATCTGCCATCAGATAGTGGTGAAAAAGTAAGTAAATTATTCAAAGCTCATCAAACGGACACGCACACACACACACCCACAATCCCTGCAATTTGCCATGCCATGTTGGCCACACTAACACACACTCACAGACAACGACCCATTACTTTTCCTTTTTGTCTTTTTTGTCATAAATATTTATGTTTGAACATTTGTAACTGACGTATCGTAAAGATGCTGGCGAGGATGATGATGATGACGACACCAAATACGATTACATCTCTCTAGCAGATTCAGTCATCCTCTTCTAGCCAGCAAAAAAAAAATCAGAGAAGGACTTGATTTGCATCAAACTTTAATATTCTTTGACTTGACTATATTTTGTCTGTGTGCGAGTGTGTGTGTGTGTGTGGAAAAATAATTCTGGTTCTTTATTCTGTATTACTGATGCTGATGATGTTTTCTTTTTTCCCTACTGCCTTTTGTTGTTGATATTTTTGGTTCGTTTTTTTTTCGTCTTCTTCCCCTTCTTTTTTGCAGGTCTCATTAAGCATATCCATTTTACTGTCGTTGACTGTGTTCTTCTTGCTGCTGGCGGAAATTATTCCGCCAACATCGTTAGTTGTGCCGCTTTTAGGGAAATTTGTACTTTTTACAATGATACTCGACACATTCAGGTAAGTCAAAGACTCTGTTTTTTTTTGCAGGTTATTAAAACACTGACACACCCACGTCTATATGGTAATGTATGCGTGGCTTACATTTCGTAACATATATTAATTTGTAAGTGTGATAATGTCTGATCAATAGACAGGGTATGAGATATTCTATAAATGTTTATAAGAGAATGTGGAAAATTGTTATCCCGAGGAATTTTAAAATTATTAGAAAGATTGCGGAACTGTGTGAAATTTTTAAATCAAACATTATTAACCCCATTTTGACACCACAACATTGTAGAAGACCAAAAGAGAGATGACACGTATCTCGCTGTTGACGCGTTATCTCATTAACTTTAGCAGTTATGGGCCGAAACGTGTGGAAATTTCTTGTGAAAATTAATTATTTCTGGAGGTTTATGATCTGTAGGTCGTTTGGAGACTTGATTCTCTCTGTATCTCTCCCTGTCTCTCTCTCTCTGAGAAAAAGTTAATGCTATTGTTACGCAAAAGAATGTTAAGTTTGGTAAAACTTTTAGTAAAAATTCTCAGATTTTTTTTTCAAATTTTTTCCAGAGGTAGGAACCGGATATTTGACCCGGATTTTCGGATATTTGACCCGAACTTTCTAATCCGGTTCTATAAAACCGATATGGATAATATATTTGAAAGCTAACGAAAATACCTGCCCAATGTTATATGGTTATTTGGGTTATATCAAAATTATGGACTTTTTAGACCAGGATTTAAAAAAAAATACCACAAAAGTCTAAAAAGGTCCACTTTGCGACTCCATGAAATACATATGCCAAATTATATTTGACATTGCAACCTTTCCTTGAGACATAGCAATATTTTTTATTAGCTTTCAAATGATAAATACCTTATCGTTGTTGTAGATTCATATCGTTTTTATAACCCAGGTCTTGAACCCGGACTTTCGGGTAAAATATCCGGGTCCGTTCCCCAAGAAAAAAATAATTTCCCGGAATTAGGGTACAAATAAATAAATCTTTAAAAAATCTGAGAGTTTTTACTTAATTAAAGTTAAATCAAAAACTCCTGTAAAGGTAGGAGACCTTCCAAAGCCCCAAAGCAGACAGATAAGCTTGTAAATCCAGATACAAAATCCAGGCCTTTCCCTGGTAGTCTCCTATTCGAAACTGGTCTTCCATACACAGAAGACCTCTAAAGATTTCCCGTTTTGTTGGCATTTTTATCGGCAATACTCACCGGAATTGTTTTAAATTTCGTATTTGAAGTTCGGAACTGGTACTACAGCCTATGACAAAAAATTGCTTATGATGAAACACGTCTTCGCATTGGGGCTATGGTGGTATGGCTATGGGGTTTCATTTGAGAAGCATTTTTCTATGATTTTTTTTTTTAAATTTTTCAAGTTCCTTCAAAATGGTAGAGGGCCTGGCCGAACCGAAAAGCTATGAAAACTATACCAGAAAGAGCTTCCATATGTCGTTTCTAGCTATAGACGTTCTATAGGGGACTTCTCTAAATGGAGGACTCTGAAAGGGGCCATCGGAAGGATTATATGCATGCAAAATTTTAAGAAGGAAGAAATTGTATATTTATTTAAGACCTCTGGAAGGTATATTCAGGTAGGGAATCTTCTGTGTATTAAATACCTCTTGAAGGACCACAATGTAATGAAGTCCTATGGACTAAATGAAGATCCCTGGAAGTTCGTCTAAGCAAGAAAGGCAATTAGAAGGCATCTATATATTACAAAGAAAAAAAAACAGTAAATTCGGGCAGAACTTTAAAGATCTTCACGACTTGCAAGGGCTTTGCATATTAAAAAAAACTGTTGAAAAAATACGGTAAAATCATAAAAATTCCGAATATATGGAAGTATCGTTATATAGGGGCTATATTGCATATAGGAACTTCAAATTCCAAATTTAAAAAATTTTCTTGTGAAAGGTGCGACACAAATCATCAAAATACCGAATATCGAAGATACAATTATATAGGGACTATACCAAAACGAAGACTTATTTTGACAGCTCTATGATGGGATTTTCGGCAAATTTAAAAAAAAATGGGGTAAAATTTCCCTTTACCACCCAAAAACCGTTGAGTGACTAACTGACTGATTTATCAACGAAAAGGCTGAAGCTAGAATCTTGACATTTTGCATGTCAAGGTTGGTGTGTAGGACTTAGACAAAGCTGGGTTTTTGGGAATTCGAACTAAAAGCACTAAAAGGTACTAAAATTTTAATACATTTTATTAGGAAAACGAATAGAGCTTGAGTTCTGAAATTTCGAATGAGGCTCACTTATGGGGTGTATCTACCAAAAGATTTTTGAAAGAAAGATACAATCATAGTACAAATTTTAAAAACCACCTCCATATCTAAATTTCAGTTACCAACAGAGACCTTAATATCAAATGTCAGGATTTCAGCTCTATCCCTTCACCCAATACCAAATTTAGTACCACTTAGAGCTTTTCGAATGATTATTTACACATTTCTCAATTCCAAATACCAACAGGTCACTGTCCTCAAAGTTGAGGATTTCAGCCCTATCACATACCATACCAAGTTTAGTACAATTCAGTAATTTCCGTACAATTATAGTACTAATACCAAATTTCAGATTTCAATTTGGCACTTTTCTTTCATTTTCCATTTCCAAAACCACCTCGTTATCAAAAATCAACCACCAAAAGGGACCCCAATACAAAATTTCAAAATTCCAGCTTCATCCGTTCACCCTGAACCAAATTTAATACCATTTACTACATATTTAACTACCTTAATATATCGAAGTTACTTTCCAATACCAATACCAATACTTTTATACATTTACCCTGCACTCCATCAATGATTCTCATTCCAAACCTCAATTCATTTTGTTTGACCGAGACAAAGTACATTTTAATATTTTTTCTTACACTACAAATTTCCAAAAACTCAGCCTTATCACCAAGACTAGCCCTCGTGAACAATTCTAAGATTTTAACTTTAGCCGTTTCTTAACACTTCTCACTCTCGTTTCGAAAATAAAAATTTTCAAAATAGGTAATGGAAAGTAATCCGCGAGAAATATTTTTTCATGATTACCCTGATTATAAATAATTATAATAAATTAATTAGGGCGGAGGAAGTACTAAATATGCAAATTGGTGTAGACTATTGAATAGTCGGCCCGATTGCCTGTTCTCTTACTGGTTTTCTATTTTTGTTACAAATTTTAAGGTCAACATTGTCTTGTTGTTCCCACCTCACTTCCTAGTACAAATTTCGTATTTTAAAATCAATTCCAATTCAAATAAGTTAAACGAAAATGTTGACCAATTCCCCTGGGTAATATCGAAAACATATGAAATTCGAATAAAAAAATAAACCTAAATACGCAGTATATCATTCTCTCCCTCACATATTGGTGTTCCTCTTTATGGCATTCCTTCCTTGGGGATTATGTTTTTGTCCCCTTTTGAAACAGGCTGTCTGGCCGCTTTCCACTGTACAAAACATAATTTCCTTTCAATAAACATTGTTTGTTTGCCACAAAATGCCTTAGTTTTCCCTACAAACTTTCTTTAGCTCCCCTCACGATTTCCCTTCCTCCCATTTTCCTACTCTTATGTTTGATATACAGCTCAAATGTAATCCATCTGAGAAGAGGAGAAACCTAAATTTGAGCTCCTTTAAAAAAATGTCACAACATTAAAAGATTATGTCAAAATAAAAGTAAATTTTTGGTAACATACACCGTAAAGGTGTTTTTTCCCTCTCTAGTGAAGAGAGGGAGGTGGGGAGACTGGCAATTCGTCTAAGGCTCTTAACGTTGTTGTGACTTCGCCCTTTGGGTAATATTTCAACATCAATTTAAACTAATTCGTTTAGCCGGTATTATTCTGTTGACAGTGGCATTATTTTGCGGTGATATGGCCCTGTCGTGGCATCAACAACGTCTAGCAGTTGTATGGCAAGTGGCAGGGCGAGAGCAGCAGCCCTTGTAAGAGGATAAGTTAACATTATTTTTCTTGTTTTGTTTTCGTCGAAATAAACCTAAATCCAATAATAACATAAGTGACAGACACCTATTTTATGAGTCACTTACTTTGCCATGCCGTGCGTATGATTTATATGGTATTTGTGTGGCAGTTGTAAAATAATGTTTAGCATACGACAGGGGGGTTTGTTAGGTTTCTTAGTTGGAATATCTAAGTAATAAGAGTTTTTTTCTGAAGTTAATTTCTTATGGATTCTCCATTCCAAATGACCAAAATTGGAACAGTCATAAACATAAAAAATTCATCGATTTCGTAAGATAATGAAATTCTATCAAATTTAAAGAAACGACATCCCTAGACTCCCATTGTAGGCACATTTTCTTCCTCGTCTCCAGATGGGATCGGCATTTTTTTAAACAAAGTGGAGGGTTGAATTGTGTGGGAAGTTTGAACAAACAGGGCACTTTATTCTTTTTGTATAAAATTGGATATTTTTTATATATTCTAATCAAATTTGGAAGCATTGCGAAAATATATTCTCACTGTGTACACATTCCTTAAAATATTCAAAAATCAAAAAAAATTAACAAAAAACTTAAAAAGTATCAGCCTGCTCTTCATACATGTCAAAAATTGAGTTATGTATTAATTACAAAAAAGTTGATTATTCTTCAGAATTTCCAGATTTTTGGCCCGAATATGTTTGAAACAAAACGTTGTCAATAACTTCCTCTTCAATGTTTGTGAACTAAAATTTGTTCGTCATGGTCCGATAACAAAACGAACACTCCTTGCTCATTTCCGAAGAAAAATGGCCCAACAAAGCCTCTGAACCACATATAAAATTTCAGAATTTCATATCTATACCAAATTTAGTACGTATATCCAAAAAAAAAAAAAATATTCGCTCAATACCCAATTTAGTACCACTTATTACTTTTCGAACAATTATATTACACATTTCCAAAACCACGGCCAATATCTTAACCACAGATCCCAACAGTGACCTCTATATCAAGTTTCAGAAAGAAATTTAGTACTATTTAATATTTATTTTCTTTCAATTATTGTACACATTTCCAGAGCGACCTCCATATATCAATTCCAGATGCCATCCTAGACCTCAAAATCAAATTAAAGGATTCCAGCCACATTCCTTCAACCACGTACAAATATATGACGCATTTCCAAACCACCTCCAAATCTCAAACACAGATCACAGATCTCAATCTAAATATGAAATTTCGGAATTTCCATCTCCATCTCTTCACACAATTCCAAATGTAGTACTATTTAGTACTTTTCGTACAAATATGGTACACACTTCCAAAACCACCTTCATATCTTATCTACAGACACCAACAGTTGTCACAAATTAAGGGAATCCAGTACCACCCGATTTAGTACCACTTAGTACTTTTCGAAAAATTATAGTACGCATTTCCAAAATAACTGATATTCCTATTCCTTTATACAGTGCCAAATTTAGTACCACTTAGTACTTTTCGTACAAATAAAGGACTCATTTCCAATTCATCTCCTTATCAATTTCGGATACCAACAGAGACCTCAACATTAAATTTTGAGAATTCCAGCTCGCATTTCCATAACACCGACAAATCTTGAACAGAGATACCATCAAATATCAAATTTTAGAATTTTATTTCTATATCCCCACCCAATATCAAATATTTTGAAAAACCACCTCCATATCTTAACCACAGGCACCAACAGTGATATATATTGCAAATTTCAGGGTTTCAGCCCCATCCCTTCAACCAATACCAAATTTTGTACCATTTAGTACTTTTCGTACCAATAAAGTACACATTTCCAAACCACTTCCAAATCTCAAACGCAAATACCATCAGTAATTTAGGTATCAAATTTCCGAATTTTATCATTATTCCTTCACCCATTACCAAATTTAGTACCGTTTAGCACTTTTCGTACAATCATAGTACACATTTCCGGAATCATCTCCATCTATCCAGGCTAAACATGGGCAGCGACGCTAATGCAAAATTTCAGATTTCAAGCACTATCTGGTCACATAATACCAACTTGTACCAAATATAGTACTTTTTGTGCACTTGTAATACTCACTTCCAAAAGCACCTCTTTATCACAAAGCTGTAACCAAGAGGTACCCCAATACCAAATTTCAAATTTTCTACATTTTCTGCTTCATACAAATTGTTCCAAAATTCTCAGCATTTAGAACAATTCGCACACTTAGTACACATTTCTAAAACTAACTCCATATCTCAATTCCAGATACCAATAGAGACTGCAATATTAAATTTTGAGAACTATAGTCCCATCCCTTAACCCAATACCACATCCCTTAACCCAATACCACATGTGTACTTTTCGTACTAATATAACGCGTATTTTCAAACCACCTCCAAATCTCAAACACAGATACAATCAGTAATCTAAATATAAAATTTCAGAATTTTATCTTTATCCATTTATCGAATATCAAATATGGTACCATTTAGTACTTTTCGTACAATTATTGTACACATGGCCGGTGGTTTACCAAAATTGAGATTTCAAGCACTATATGTGCACCCAAAACTTAAATGTCCCAAATATAGTACTATTTAGTACTGGTCGAGAACTTGTGATGCACATTCCCAAAGGCACCTCTTTTTCGCAATTTTAGCTTCATTCATTCACTCTAAACCAACTGTTTCAAATTTTGTACTATTTAGTTCTGTTCGTACATTTAGTACACATTTCCCAAGCCATTTAAAATATCAAATTTACTTTCCAACCTTGATTCTCATACCAAATTTCACGGTTTTATCTCTGTCCGTTCACATAATGCCAAATGGTACCATTTTAGAAGTTTAGTACCATTTAAGAACTTTTCGTAAGGTTGTAGTTCGAATTTGGTAATCCTTTGGTATTTCTGTCCTGCACTCTATCAGTGACTCTCAATCCAATTTTCAGGTTTCTACCTCATTCCGTTTGTCCCATATTAAATATTTAAACCAAACCTTTCGTGCGCTTTTAGTACGAATTTTCAAAAACCAAGCCTTATCATACGCCTAGACTCACCTTGGGTAAAACTTCAAGTAGCCGTATTTTCTGGGCATTGATTCTCGGTCAATCAGCCAATTATTTCGCATAAATATAAGTTTAAGTTAAGTACGAGTTAGGTTTTAATTAGACGTGCTTGCCTTGAAAAATATTCTTAAAAAAAATCAAATAGACGGCTATAAAGCTTCTCCGAAAAATATTTTTGATAAAATTCAAGTTCAAAGTCTTGGAGGTCCTTAAATAATATTCTTGAAAAAAAAAACTAGATTGACGTCCTAACAGTAAATAAAAAAAATCATAAAATTCAACATAAATGGCTTATAGATCCTTGCAGAATATTCTTAAAAAATTCCATTGACGGTCCTGAAAGTCTCCGAAAACAACCCACTTTGACAGATTCTTTGAAAATATTCTTAAAAACCTACGTTAAAAGGTCCTTGCAAATATTCTTAAAAATCCACTTTTCAGACTTAAAAGCCCTTGACAAATATTCCTAAAAATCCACATTGACCGGTCCTTAAATATGTTCGATTACAGCATTAAAATCTTTGAATAAAAATTCTTAGAAATCAAAATTAAGATTTTTGGAGGTCTTTCAAATACCCCCACAGACTTAAAGAATATTCTAAAATATCTCTTTTGACAGTCTTGAAAGTTCTTAAGAAATATTTAATGCTTAAGGAAAATATTCTTAAAAATCCACTGGACAGTCTCAAAAGCCCTTTAAAATTTTTTCTTAAAAATCAACATTGACCGGTCCTTAAATATGCTCGATGACAGCATGAAAATCTTTGAAAAAATATTCTAAGAAATCAAAATTGATATTTTTGGGGTTCCTTTAAATTTCCCCTTTCACAGACTTAAAGAATATTCTAAAATATCCCTTTTAACAATTTCAAAAGTCCTTAAGAAATATTTAATGCTTATGGAAAATATTCTTAAAAATCCAAATTGATAAAAGTTCTGGAAAAAATATTTCTTAAATTCTTTTGAAAATATTCTTTAACTAATCCACATTACTTGAGGTTCTTAAATTAATAATAATCATTCGTAAAAAAATCAATATTCAAAAAATTCAAATTCAGTTTACAGATCCTTAAAGATATTCTTAACAATCGACGTTGATATTTTTGAGTAAGTATTCTTTAGATGGCCATATTGACAGCCTTAAAGGTCCTTTAAAAATATTCTTGAAAAACTAGGTTTAGAGTAAATTAAAAACAGTAACAACAAATCAAAAAATTCATAAAAATCTTGATGTAGGATATCATATAGTCGGCTCCGCCCCACTTTTCACTTTTCCTTACTGGTTTAAATTGCAGCTACTTTGCCTTTCAAATATCCTTTTATGAACCGTAGATTTATTTGTCAAGAAGGGTTTCCTCTGGACAATAAATGAATTCTTATAATTTTTACTACTCATCCTGGCTGCTATTCTGAGAGGAGTACCTTTATGGGCACATCGATGAGGAAAATCTGAACTCCACCAAGTGAATGGGAATTATTTCCCCCATTACATACAACACACTTGGCCAAAGGTAGCCAATTTTGCCTATCACAAATTCACTTGAAAAAAATTACCTAATATCCACTGGATTTGCCCCCGCAGCCACAAAATTTCTTTCCACCTTCCTTCCTCATTAATAAATCTCTCTCTCTTACCTACGCCATCGCTCTTTTTTTATTGTTAATAAAATATTTACTATCCCCCGCCACTTGCCAACATTAATATTTCCCCTGCATGTTCTCGCAGCAAATAAACTTTAAGTGGCTTAGCACGATGGGCTTCATTTCTCCAAGGTGAGTGCAGCCTCTGTTTCTGCAGAACAATGTAAGGTTTTAACAGTTTTATGGCCTCGTCGCCCAGCACCATTTAGACAACAATGAATTTTATGCTGTAGTTTTAAACGAGAACCTGGGCTTTGTGAAAGTGTGACAAAGAGAGGTTGGGCAGGGGAGAGGGAGAGGTGAGAAAAACAGGTGTTAAATTTAATAGCAAACATTCAACATTATAAAAGTCAGTTGTTAATGTAGATCTTTTAGCACTTTTTTTCATGGCTGCATTAGGCCAGACAAATGGGTCAATTATTTTTATGGATTCTTGATTTTTTTACTGCCACTACTTTTGCTTCCACTCGCAATGTGGTCAAACTAAAAAGAGAGAATTTTTTATTAAGAATCAGCCAGTGAAGGAAAAAGTAATTTTATTCCCAGCTGAGCGGGAAAAAAGGCAAAAATTAGCTAATATCCTGCCGCTTGTTTTTGCTGTAACAATCATTGATTTTTGTTGCCACAACTGTCGTTTGTCCGCCGTTGCTTTCGCCTAATTGCTTAAACACACCATTATGCTGATTATGTGCGCCGCTTATGCGTTTGATGGTGGTAGTATTGGTGTTCGTACTGATGCTGGTGATGGTAGTAATCATTATTGTCGTCGGAATCTGCGGTTGACTTAATTGCTCTGTACACAGACCATTAACTTGATATTTGACACATTAACGCTCATTTCATTCAATCATCAGGCATGCATGGCAACACATCCGCCTGTGTGTGTGTATGGGTGCATTGGGGGAACATTATTATCCTGATTGTACTTGTGTTAGTAGCTTTGGCAAATTTTTTGGGTTGGGTGAATTTATTTAGGCTAATATGGAATATTTCGGTCCAGTACTTCTTATAACTCCCCGACTAACGGCAAACAGTTTGAAAAATTGGCTGTCAAAGTGGATTTTTAAAGAACCCTTGTTCAAATTTGGTTTCTAAGAATATTTTTTAAAGAAACGTGTGTATTTAAGGACCTGTGAATGTGGATTTTTAAGAAAAAAGTTTGAGGTCTTTTAGAGCTTCCAAATCGGAGTTTTTAGAATATTTTTAAAGACTTCAAGGCTATCAAAAAAGTTTCCTCCGAAAATGTCAATTTTGATTCCTAAAAATCCTGTAAACGTGGATTCTAAAGAATATTTTTCAAAGACTTTTAAGGCTGGCAAAATTGATTTTTTGGAATAATTTCCAAGTACCTTTAAAGCTGTCATAGGTGTTTTTAGAGGACATCTTAAAATATCAATTTTGATTTCCAAGAAAAATTTTCAAAGACTTTAAAAGTAAATGTGAATTTGAAAACCTGTCAATGTGGATTTTTAAGAATATTTTCAATGATCCTCTTAAGAATATTTCTACAGGACCTTTAAATCAGACAACGTGGATTTTCCTAACAATCTGACAAGGCAGTTTTTAGGAATATTTTCAAGGACCTGTCAAAGGGAGTTTTTATAATAATTTTTAAGGACCTTCAAAGGGATTTTCAAAAGAATTCTAAGAATTTCAATGTTTATGTCTACAGAATCTTTTTTAAGGACCCTTAAGGCCGTAAACGTCGATTTTCAAGCATACTTTTGAACACCTGTCAATGTGGATGTTTAAGAATGTTTTTTTAAAGTTGGATTTTTAAGATTTTTTCATGGTCCTTTAAGGACCTTTAAGGATGTCAATATCGATTTAAAAAAAAATCATTAAAAATGTTGATTTCCAAAAATATTTTTTCAATGTCTTTTAAGGATGTAAACGAAGATTTGTAAGAATATTTTCAAAAACCGTTTAGGCCGCGAACATGGATTTTTAAGACTTTTTTCTAGTACCTTTAAGGCTATTCAAGGTAATTTTCATGACATCAAAGAAAGTCAATGTTAATTTCTAAAGAATATTTTTTGACTTCGCATTTGTTTTAACCAAAATTCTCAATACCCTCAGCCATATGTCTACAGAGGATACATATCATTTGATAAGGCCAATATGTGCCTCAGAATATATAGTCTTTTGCTTGAAAAGATATTCTTAAAAAATTGAAATAAAAAACACGTTCAGAGCCTTTAAGTTCCTTGAAAAACTATTCTTTAAAAAATCCACGGTCAGAGCCTTTAAGTTTTTTATAAAATATTCTTTTAAAAATCCACGGTCAGAGCAATAAAAGTCCTTGGAAATTTTTTTTTTTAAAACACGTTCGTAGCTTTAAATGTCCTTGATTAAATATTCATTAAAAAATCGAAGTTCAGAGCCTAAATGTCCTTGAAAAAATATTCTTTTAAAAATCCAAGTTCAGAGCCTTTAAGGTTTTTAATAAAATATTCTTTAAAAAATCCATGGTCAGAGCCATAAAGGTCCTTGGATTTTTTTTAAAACACGTTCGTAGCTTTAAATGTCCTTGATTAAATATTCTTTAAAAAATCCAAGTTCAGAGCCTTAAATGTCCTTGAAAAAAATTATCTTTAAAAAATCCAAGTTCAGAGCCTTAAATGTCCTTGAAAAAAATATCTTTAAAAAATCCAAGTTCAGAGCCTTAAATGTCCTTGAAAAAATAATCTTTAAAAAATCCAAGTTCAGAGCCTTAAATGTCCTTGAAAAAATATCTTTAAAAAATCCAAGTCCTTTAAAAAATATTATTTAAAAAATCCAAGTTTAATGCCTTAAAAGTCCTTTAAAAAAATATTTAAAAAATTTACGTTCATAGCTTTAAATGTCCTTGAAAAAAAATATTTAAAAAATTTACGTTCATAGCCTTAAAGGACCTTGAAAATTATTTAAAAAATTAATGTTCAAAGCCTTAAAGGTTCCTTCAAAAATATTCTTTAAAAATCCACGTCCTAAGCCTCGAAGGTCCTTCAAAAATATTCTTTAAAAATCCACGTTCAGAGCCTTCAAAGTCTTTGAAAAAAATATTAATTAAAAATCCACGTACAGAGCCTTAAAGGGTTGTTCAAAATTGTTTTTAAAAAATCGACGTATAGAGCCTTAAAGTCTTTTAAAAAAATATAATTTAAAAAATCCACGTTCAGAGCCTTAAAGGGTTCTTCATTTTTTTTTAATCCACGTTCAGAGTCTCGAAAGTCCTTGAAAACATATTTTTTAAAAAATCCACATCCAGAGCCTCACAAGTCTTTGAAAAAATATTAATTAAAAAATCCACGTTCAAAGCCTTAAAGGTTCTAGAAAAAATATTCTTAAAAAAATCTACGACCAGAGACTTTGAAAAAGCATGTTCAGGACCTCAAAGGTCCTTGAAAAACATACTTTAAAACATACAGTTTTAGACACTTGAATATCCTGCAAAAAATGTCTATAACATATTCGGGGTCCTTGAAAAAAAAAATTCTTTAAAACCCCAGGTTCAGAGCCTTGAAAGTCCTTAAAATATTCTAAAAAATCTTCGTTCGTAGCCTTGAAAGTACTTGAAAAAATATTCTTTGAAAAATCCGAGGTCCTTGAAAATATAATATAAAAAAATACGTTCAGAGCCTTAAAGGTCCTTGAAAAGATATTGTTTAAAAAATCCACTTTCATAGCCTTTTTATAAGTTCACAATTTGTGTTTCCGGTAGAAAATATTCTTCTAAAGACCTGAACTAAATTCTTACTAAATATTATAATGATATGTATTATAGACTTATTACTTATGAAAGCAATCTCCTCAAATGAAAATTTAATACACCTTAAAAATCATAAAACATTTAAGCTTACAACTCTACTAACTACTGCCAATTTTGAGGGTATCCTCCAGTAAATTCTCTAAATAAAAAAACACACATACTCACAACTGCCACCATACAATCATGATGACGATCATCATCATCATGACAATAATTATTACTTGTGATGATATGTTGGCAATGCTTAAAATGTGTCACCACCATATCCTTACATCCTTCCTTCCGGCCAGTGATCCGTTCATTCGTCCGTCCGTCGGTTGGTCCTTTCACTTATTTGCTTATCCGTTTTGCTCATTTCGTATTAAAATTTCAACACCCAGAAACATTAATGGGGACAGACGGACGGACGGACGGACGAACTGGCATTCCAAACCATGGAAAGGAAATGAGCTGCAATATGGATAGTCATATTAGTTGAAACGTTTAAACGCCACTTAAGTTGCATGGCTTAATGAAGATGTGCATGTTTAATCGCGCCCAAAAGTTTGGGGCAGAAATTTACTTCCAACACCCTGACCCACCCTGTTACCGTTGCCCTACAAATGGAGATAGGAGAAAGTTGCTAAACATTGTACTCTAGTTGGGCTCATTTTACAGCTCGTCCCCCACCACACACTTATGGAAAATTGTCTAGTTGATGAAATTTATAATTTTTTCCTTTTGGCATTGTAGCCCGTAGGTCCGGCCCGGCTGAGCAGTGCCTTTGTTGAAGGGTGGCCAATTTAGATAAATGATGATTTAATTATTTAACCTCTCCGTAAAGAAGTCTATAATTTAACCGGAGCACAAGGCTCAAGGTGTTCTTTGCTGTCACGTTATGGACGTATGTGTGTGTGTGCGGGTTCAAGAATGCATAACAGTTTCAGCACCTACTCACAGAGCATGTTGCACCCACATATACACACATTCACCCGTAAGGCATGTCCTTATTTATTTATTAAAAAAAATAAATCTGCATAACACTTTCAGAAGAAGGCAGCAGTTTTTGTTTAAAGTTGTTAGTGTGTGCATAAATGTTTGAGTATGTGTGTTGCAAGCTTAAAGACACATCCCAGCAAGCATTTTTTGTCGCTGACATGACTAAAAAGTCACCAACAGGCGATGAAAACCCTCGCCGGCGATCTCGAATCTTTAACCAAAAAGTTAAACCGTTCGGGAAGAAATGAACCACGCACTCGTTACTTCTTAACATTGACTTTTTAGTGGCAGATAAAATTGACGACTAAGTAACGATCAGTTGTTACAATAAAGGTAATTTATGGAAGTAACGAGAGCGTGGTTCATTTCTTCCCGAACGGTTTACCTTTTTGGTTAAAGATTCGAGATTGGGGGTGTGGGTTTTCATCGACTGTTGGTGACTTTATTGATTTGTATGCGATATACAATGCCTTCAGAACGTAAAAAAGAGCTGGAAGTCTTTAAAATAAAATTATTATTTGTATAACTTTATTAATATAATTTCAAATAAATAAGCGTAATTAAATAATCGGTAAAACGCATACAAAAATCATAAGTAAAACACAGTTATTAACACAAAATTAAATTTTATTTTTTCACTAAATAATATTAATTTTTTTATTTTTTTTATTACTTCTTTTGTAATTTTTAAAAAATTATTTGAACACATACACTAAAAATACTGGAAAAAGGCACAATTATTTTTCACTAAATAATTTAAATATATTTTTTCATTTAATAGTTTTTTTTTTTCACTCGTGCACCAATGCCGATCTCCGACAAACTGAACTCGTTTAATTTTGTTCTCCGTTTTGGGAGTAAAACAAAACAATCGCTCTTTAATCTACGGGAAGTGCCAAAAAAGTTACTATTGGAGATGAAAATTAGTTGACTGTAGTGGGGCAATAGAATTGTTATTGCAAATCGACCAACTATCGACGTTTCACAAGCAGGAAGCGACAAAGTAGTGTAATATTAGGTGATGGAGTTAAAAACTCACATCCAAATGCTTGCAGGGATGATAGCTAGAATGTTGGTGGGCAACAAAAAAAGAGAGAACCCTCTCCAGTGATTTCTATATATAAGTGCATATGAATGAACTCAGCGCCCATCTCACACAGCTCCAAACGTGACGTGTATGCTGACATATGCTGCACTTTGATGTGGTAGCTAGATTTGTAGCTAAAATTGTATTAGGGGTAGTACGAAACTTGGGAGTCGACATGGAAACAACATCAGATGGTTAGGTTTTGGGATATAGGATATGGGAAAATGTCCTTTCAAAATCACATATTGGTTAAATATCGAAACCAGCTTTCCATAGATAAAACACTTCGAACTAGTTCTTACCCCCAATAGCGAAAATTCAATACATTGGTAGTTTTTAATATTTTAAAGTAACAGAACCTATCAAAAGCACATTCACAAGTGTTTTCATATTTATAGTCCACTGTGAATATAAGGCAAAAACTTAAGCGTTGCACCATGGGCATTGAAAAAATATTTTTCAAAAAAAAAAAAAGTACATCAATGCCACAAAAACACTTCTCTTAGAACCTTAAAGGTCCTTTAGAAATATTCTTTAAAAATTCAAATTCATAAATAGCATTAAAGACCCTTGGAAAAATGTATGTAAGGGCGTTCGTACCCTTGCCCTTGAACAAATATTATTTAAAAAATCGAAGATACATGAAAGAATATTCTTTAAAAAGAATATATCCTTAAAGATCCTTGAAAACATACTCCTTAAAAATATCAAAGGTCCTTGAAAAAATATTCTTTAAAAAAATCCAGGATCCTTGAAAAAATATTCTTTAAACAATCCCAGGTCCTTGAAAATACATTTTTCAATAAATCCCAAGTTTTTGAAAAAATATTCTTTAAAAAATCCCAAGTCCTTAAAAAATATTCCTTAGAAAATCCAAGGTCCTTTAAAGAAATATTCCTTAAAAACCCTAGGGTCTTTTAAAAAAATATTTTTTTTTTAAAAAATTGATGTTCATAGCCTTAAAGGTCCTTGAAAAAATATTCTTTTAAAAATCCAAGTTCAGAGCCTTAAAGACCCTTGAAACAATATACTTTAAAAAAATCCCCGTTCATAGCCTTGCAGGTTTTTGAGAGAAAGATTTTTAAAAATCCTCGCACAGAGCCTGAAAGATGCTTTAAAAATAATCTTTTAAAATCCAGGTTAAAAGTCTTAAAGGTCCTTGAAAAAATATTCCTTGAAAAATCCATGTTCTGAGCCTTAAAAATTCACGTTCCGATTCTAAAAGGACCTCAAAAATGTTAATTAAAGGTCAACATTCAGATCCTTGAAGATCCTTAAAAAATATTCTTTAAAAATCCACGTTCCTTTTATAAAAGGACCTCAAAAAAATGTTTACTAAAGGTCGACACTCAGATCCTTGAAGATCCTTAAAAAATATTCTTTAAAAATCCACGTTCCTATTCTAATAGGATCTCAAAAAATTTTAATTAAAAGTCAACATTCAGATCCTTGAAAATCCTTAAAAAATATTCTTTAAAATGTCCAAGTTTAGAGCACTGAATGTCCTTGAAAAAAATTCTTTAAAAAATGCCGGTCAGGAATCTTAATGGTTCTTTAAAAAAAATGTTATTAAAAATCCAGTTTCAGAGCCTTAAAGCTCCTTGAAAACCAACTCTTTAAAATAATCATGTACAGAGGTCCTTGTTTTAAGGTCCTTAAAAAATATTTTTTAAAAAGTTCACATTCAGAGCTTTAAAGGCCCTTGAAAAACATTCTTTAAAAAATCCAAGTTCAATGCCATGACAGTTCCTGGAAAAATATTCCTTAAAAAACACACACACATTCCGAGCCTCTAAGGTTCTTGAAAAAAGTCCACGTTCAGAGCCTTAAAGGTCCTTGAAAAAATTGTCTTTAAAAATGCACATCCAGAGCCTTGAAAAAAATTGCCTTTAAAAAATCCATCTTCAGAGCCTTAAAGGCCATTAAAAGATATTCCTTCAAATCCACATTCAGAGCCTTAGATGTCCTTTAAAGATATTCCTTACGTTCAGAGCCTTGGTACATTAAAAAATATATTCTTTGAAAAATCCGCATTCAGAGCCTTAAAGATCTTTGAAAAATGTTCATTAAAAATCCATATGCAGAGCCTTGAAGGTCCGTAAAAAAAAATCGTTAAAAATCCCAGGTCCTTGAAAAAATTTTCTTTAAAACCCCATATCCAGAGACTTAAAGGTCCGTAAAAAATTTTCTTTAAAAATTTCAGGTCCTTGAAAAATTGTTTTCTAAAAATCCCAGGTCCTTGAAAAAAAAAAATTCTTTAAAAACCCATGTCCAGAGCATTAAAGGTCCGTAAAAATGTTCTTTAAAAATTCCAGGTCCTTTACAAATTGTTCTTTAAAACCCCTAGTTTATAGCCTTTAATCGACCTTCATAGCCTTTAAGGTCCTTGAATAAATATTCTTTAAGAAACCACGTTCGTAGCCTTAAAGGTCCTTGAAAAATATTCATTAAAAATCTATGATCATAGCCTTAAATATTCGTGAAAACTATTTTTTAAAGACCCCACGTTTATTGACTTAAGGGTCATTGAAGAAATGCTATTAATAATCTAAGTTCAGAGTTCAGAGTTCCTTAAAAAAATTTAAAAAAATCCAATTTCAAAGCTTTAAAGTCCTTGAAGAAAATTCGTTAAAGTATTTGAAAAAGATTTCTTTAAAAAGTCTATAGCCTAATAGTCCTTGAAAAAAATATTCTTAAAAAGTCCACGTTCAGAGCGTTGGTAGTCCTTCAAAAATTTCTAGGTCCTTGAAAAAATATTCTTCAAAAAAAATGTTTTCAATACCTTCCTTGTCCTTTTAAATACATCCTTTAAAAAATCCGATGTCCTTTTAAAATATTCGTTAAAAATTGCGTTATAGCCTTAAATATTCCTAAAAAATCCAAGTTAATTATCTTAGAGGTCCTTGAATAATTATTCTTAAAAATCCACGTTCAAAGCTTTTAAGGTCCTTGAGAGCGTGCTCTTTAGGAAATCCACTTCCAGGGCCTTAAAGGTCCTTGATTAAATAGTCAAGAACCACGTTAATTATCTAAAATGTCCTTTAAGAAATACCCTTATAAATCTACAAAAAAATATTACTTAAAAAATCCTGTCCCAAGAGTCCTTCCACCAATATAAAAATATTAAAAATATTCTTGAATGAAACATGACACATCTTTCAAAAAATTGTTTTTATTTATTGAGAGAATTATCCTCCCATTGTGCAGTGGTCACTTGCTCTGTCTGTTATTGAGAGCCAACACATTATTCTTCCACCAAAGTCAAAGTAAAGTGCAAATTATTTGGCCCCAAAACACACAGGGCAAGCGAACCCAACAAAAAAAAAAATTCAGCCCCAACCAGCAGGTGATGTTTGTTGTGTCGAAGAGAAAAGAAATTGATTTTTGTATTGTTTTTTCCTACCTCTCTTCTCTTTTTATGCATTCCCTATTCAACAACTCTGTGCAATGCTGCTCCTTTGACCATTGATGCTGATGCTGACGACGACGATACATTTATTGTCTGTAAACTGAAACTGAATCTGAAACTGAACGATAATAAAAACATATGCTCTGTGTATTGCTGTAATTCCCCGGATGCTGCGTTTTGGTGATTTTGTGGTCGACTGACTGGCTGGCTGGTTGACTGTCGGCTGGCAAATGCAACTGAACCGAAACAATGGCATAAAACATGTTGCAACTTGTTACAACGTGGATGGTGTGAATGGCAATGCATTTTCGCGCTGGACAAACATTGAATACGACGGCCACATTCCATACCTTGATGCATATCCTGCTGTTTTTGGTTGCCATTACTTACCTTTTGGCCGCCATGGGTTTCTGGAATCTTGCTATGGTGCCTGGGTGCATATGCATATGCTTACGTGTGTGTGCGTGCGTGTAACACTCGAACAGTATATGTGTGACGGTGGTAGTACTAAATATACATTTTCGCTCACCACAAACACACATTATGGCACCGTGGGTGCGAACAGTGTTTATCAATCAACTGCCACGGTTTCTGGTTATGCGACGACCGCTCTATCCCATAAGTGAGATGATGTAAGTATTGGATACCCACAGACCACTTGTTTTTTTTTTTTTGCATTTTTTTAATGTGGTGGAATTTTATTTACTTCTGCTTCTCTGCTCCGACAGTAAAACATCACGCCAACTGATGCTACGCACATGTAATGGATTCGAACTTAGGGATCAAATACCACCGCTGCCACCACCAGTAGCCTTATCACGGTAAGTTGAAATGTATGAAAAATAAGTTGATCTATTTTTAAAAATCCGCGTTTAGTCCAATAGTCCTTGAAAAAATATCTTCAAAATCCACGTTCAGTCGAATAGTCCTTGAAAAAATATTTTTCAAAATCCACGTTTAGTCGAATAGTCCTTGAAAAAATATTTTTAAAAATTCACGTTTAATAGGTTTTTAAATATATATTTTTAAAAATTCACGTTTAATAGGTCCTTGAAAAAATATTTTTAAAAATTCACGTTTAGTCAAATAGTCCTTGAAAAAATATTTTTAAAAATCCACGTTCAGTCAAATAGTCCTTGAAAAAATATTTTTAAAAATCCACTTTTAATAGGTCCTTGAAAAATTATTTTTAAAAATCCACGTTTAATAGGTCCTTGAAAAAATATTCTTAAATATCCACGTTTAATAGGTCCTCGAAAAAATATTTTTAAAAATCCACCTTTAATAGATTCTTGAAAAAATATTTTTAAAAATCCACGTTTAATAGGTCCTTGAAGAAATATTTTTAAAAATCCACGTTTAATAGGTCCTTGAAAAAATATTCTTAAATATCCACGTTTAATAGGTCCTCGAAAAAATATTTTTAAAAACCCACGTTTAATAGGTCCTTGAAAAAATATTTTTAAAAATCCACGTTTAATAGGTCCTTGAAAAAATATTTTTAAAAATCCACGTTTAATAGGTCCTTGAAAAAATATTTTTAAAAATCCACGTTTAATAGGTCCTTGAAAAAAATATTTTTAAAAATCCACGTTTAATAGGTCCTTGAAAAAATATTTTTAAAAATCCACGTTTAATAGGTCCTTGAAAAAAATATTTTTAAAAATCCACGTTTAATAGGTCTTTGAAAAAAATATTTTTAAAAATCCACGTTTAATAGGTCCTTGAAAATATATTTTTAAAAATCCACGTTTAATAGGTCCTTAAAAAAATATTTTTAAAAATCCACATTTAATAGGTCCTTGAAAAAATATTTTTAAAAATCCACGTTTAATAGGTCCTTGAAAAAATATTTTTAAAAATCCACGTTCAATAGGTCCTTGAAAAAATATTTTAAAAATTCACGTTTAATAGTCCTTGAAAAAATATTTTTAAAAATCCAAGTCCAATAGTCCTTGAAAAAATATTTTTGAAAATCCACGTCCAATAGTCCTTGAAAAAATATTTTTAAAAATCCACGTCTCTTAGCTGTGAGCCCCTGAATATAAAGTCCTTTTTTAAGTTCTTTAGTTAGTCCTTCCACACCTAGTAGCTCTTAAAGCCCTTGACAAAATATTAAAAATATCCTTTGATTTTTTTCTTCTTCTTCCCCCCGTTTAGACTACACCATAGTCCGCATAAAACTTCACGTAGCACCTCGCCTCACCTGCAACACCGAGTACAAAGTCTCAACCTATTGGACGAAATCGGCGGACCAGGCGCCTTGGCTGCTGCTGGCAATATCGGCTTTGGTGCCACTTGTGTTCCAGCTGCCGCCACCATAAGCGGCAATTTTATATATCCTTGTACGGTGAATCAGGAAACCTCCACCACCAGTTCCCTGGTCGATACGCTGCATCACAGCCAGTATCAGCAGACGGGCGATTCGCTGCTCGACCATCCCCTGACGCCAACGAAATTTCGCCAGAAAACCTCAACATCGGTGCAGACGAACGGCTTCGGTTGTGTGGAGTCGTCGACCTCGCAGTACAGCGGTTACGGTACCATCCATCATCCGCCACATCATCATCAACCCCTCTATCATATGGGCCAATCGGCCACCAAGTCCTCATCCACCACCACCCTGCATCAGCAACAGCAACAACACTCGCATCCCTACCATCTGTACCGTCAACAATCCACTTGTTCGGCGAACTTTTCGCCAGTGCCTGCTCCCCTGCACCCGCATCAACAGCACCAGTCAACTACGACATGTGACCTGATAGGCAATACAAATTCGAATGTGATAAAATCGACGACTACGGTGAATTCGGTGGCCACAGCCTCAACGCTGGCCGGTTCGTGTTGTAGCGTCAGCGGTACGGTGCAAATACATCAGGGCCTGGGTACGGGGGCGGCATGTGAATCGGCTGCGGCGACAGCGACTGGTGGCCAATCGGCAGCGGCCGGGACAGCAAATCGCCAGAGTGCAGCCGTACAGACCAATCCAACTGCCACTGCCCGTGCCGAAGTTCTGCCCGAATGTCAGCGTGAGGGTGGTCCCCATTGTTGTGAGGTGAAGGAGAAGAAGCTGAGAAATCGCTGGCACAAATGTCCCGAACTGACAAAGGCCATGAAGGGCGTAACCTACATAGCCGATCAGACGCGCAAAGAGGAGGAGAGCACAAGGGTGAGTAGCTATTGCACAAAAAAAACACAGAGAAATGTATAATCTTGAATTGAAATGTGGGATTAATTGGTATGAGTTCTAAAATAGAAGAGAGTTGGTGGTTTAAGAGAAGAGAAGAATTCAACTCTCTAAGCTGGGAGATCACAACCACAGTTTTAATGGCAAATATACACCCTCATAAGTTTTTTATAGCAAGGATATATCCAACTCAACTTTTCAGAAAAAAGACTCCTATGCTTTTCTTCTTAACAATCCTGAAACTTGAAAAAAATATATACATTTGTTCTACTAGAAGAGAGTTTTCTCAAATCTCTCCCCTCTTCCTTTTTTTCTCTTTTACTCTCCTTTTGTAAAGGAGAGCATTTAATGTTTATTTCAACCTAGCCTTGTTGTTAGCACTCAACTGCCTGCTGACCCCCATCTTGATGGAAGGCAATGCAAAATTTGACACTCATCCAAAGGTGTCCGAATCTTCAACACAAATCAAAATTTCCATACGGCCCAGAGTCCCACATGTTCCATGTCAATTGACTACAAAATTTGATGATTTCATGTTTTACATTGAATCTCAGCAGCTGTTAGACGATGATGCTGATGATGAGGATGGTGATTTCCATGTGGGACCGAGGGAACTGGTTGTCCACAATAATTGTTGATTAGCTTCAAAGCATGTGGTATTGTGAAATGTAAGAGACTTGAAATGAATAAAGACAGATTGAAAGTTCCAATGGGGTACTTACTTAATTGACTGTGTGTGAAAGTTAATTGGAGTTGTAATTAGTATTGAAATTGGTGATTACTGGTTAGATACTGACTGCTTGCTGTACTCATAATATAACACTGTGAAACAAAATTCAGCTTTTTCGATAATTACAGGAAAAACTTAGTAGATCAAGAAAGTAGAGCTATGAATTGAAACATGTGTGTGAAATTTTTGGAAAGTCTAGGATTTCGGCTCCGTAATTCCCCATTGTCAAATTTAGGACAATTTAGTAAAATTATTAATAGTACGCATATCGGAAACCACCTTCATATCTCAATCCCAGATACCCACAGAGATTCCAATATCAAATTTCAGAATTCCATCTCTATCCCTTCACCCAAGACCCCATTTAGTACCACCTAGTACTTATCGAACAATTATAGTACACATTCCCAATTCCACAGACACCAAGAGTGACATCCATATTAAATTTCAGACTTTCTACCGTATCTCTTCTCCCAATATCAAATAGAGTACTGTTTTGTACTTTTCGTACAATTATAGTACACATTTTCAAAACCACCTCCTTATTTTAGCTAGAGACACCAAGAGTGAGCTTAATATCAAATTTTGAGCTTCCAGCTCTAACGATTCCCACAAATCCCAATTGTACCAAATTTAGTTCCCAAAATTTCTACACTCCAAATTTCCAAAACTGCCTCCATACCTCAATTATGCAATACCATAACATTTTTTATTTCCATATTTAAGAATTTCCAGCTCTTGTGGTTCACTACAATTCCAAATGTGTACCAATTAAGTACATCTAAGTACGAATTTCCATAACCAGCATTATACAATCCAATAGAAATTGTACTTCCCTATTTTTGGATTGCAGCTTCATCGGTTTACCAAAAACGAAATTGTACCAGATTTAGAACCCATAAATACGAATTTCCAAAAATTTCTATTTACCCTAAACCTGCATTGCCACAGTAATCTCCATTCCAAATTCAGGATTCGGTTCAACCTAACACAAATTGTACCCAATTTAATAACATAAAGTACACATAAGTAAGAAATTTCAGGATTCAAGCTCTATCGGTTTAACCAAATCCCAATGGTACCAAAGTTGGTACATATAAGTACAAATTTCCAAAATTTCACCATATCCCAATACTACACTCCGACATAAATATTATTTGCAATTTTCTAGATTTCAACACTACCGGTTCTCCAAAAATGGTACTAAATTTAAATGGTAGTACACATAAGTACGAATTTCCAAAACTACGTACGTACCTCAGTCCTATAATGCAATAGTAATCTGGAAATGGAAATTATACCAAATTTAGTACTTTTCGTGCACATAAATACAAATTTCTAAAACGTCCTCCATATCCCATTCCTACACTCAGAATTCAGGATCCTCCAAATTCAAATTTACTAAATTTAGTACAGTTTAGTACTTTTCGTATACATGAGTACACTTCCAAAACTACCTCCTTACATCGACTCTAATCCTCGACCTTGATTCCCATTCAGAATTTCAAGTTTTTAACTCTGACCGTTCACACGATTAGTAATGGTACCAAATATAGTACGTTTTAGTACTTTCCTATAGTGTACAGTTCCAAATAGAATGAGGGTCACTGATTAAGTTTATGACATATGCACCAAAGGGTTTTTGGAAACTTGCACTATAAGTGTACGAAAAAAAACAAAAATATACAACATTTGGCAACATGTTGTGTCATGTGAAGGGTTAGAGGTTCAAATTTGGAATGGGAATCAGGGTTGGTCTAATAGTCCTTGAAAAAATATTTTTAAAAATCGACGTTTAATAGGTCCAATAGTCCTTGAAAAATATTTTTCAAAATCCAGGGTTGAGGAGTAGGTCTGATGTAAGAATGTAGTTATGGAAGTGTGTACTCATGTATACGAAAAGTACTAGATTGTGCTAGATTTGGTACAATTTTAGGAGCTGGAATCCTAAAATTTAAAATAACTAATCCTTGCGGAGCGTAAGGTTAAGATATGAAGGTATTTTTCGAAATATCTACGTATGTGTACGAAAAGTACTAAATGGTACTAAATTTGGTACAATTTTGATTTAGGTGAACCGATAGAGTTGGAAGCCTAAACTTTTGAAATAAGATTACTATTGCATTGTAGGATTGTGTTCCAAATTTGGATCATAAATTTGGTACAATTGATATGTTGGAGAATCGGTAGAATTGTAATCTTGGTATTGGGAATTAATATTAATGTTGGAGTATAGGATTTGGTTATGTGGGAACTTTTGGAATTTCGTACTTATGTGTACTAAATTTAGTACAAACAAGGACTGGTTTTCCGCAATTCGTACTAAAACAGTACGACATGTACTATATCATACTAAAAACTTAATACTTTGTACAGATGGAATGAGCTAGAATTCTAAAATTTGTAATGAGTCACTGATGGAGTGCAGGACAGATGTATAAAGGGTTTTTGGAAATTCGAACTTTTAGGTTACGAAAAGTTCTAATGGTACTATACTTCAAAAAAGGATACCATTTGGAATTATGTGAACGGATAGAGCTAAAACTGAAAATATGGTATAAAAATCAGGGTTGGGAAATATGATTTTTATATGAAAGTGGTTTTGAAAATGTGTACTAAGTGTGCTTAGTACAGTTCGCACACTTAGTACACATGGTACTTAATTTTGAACTGTTTGAATCAGAGTGAAATTTTGTAGTGGGGTCCCTGCTGGTTGTAAGTTTGTGGTAAATAAGTGATTTTGGGAATGTGTACTACAAGTGTACGAAAAGTTCTAAATAGTACTATTTTGGTACAATTTGGTATTGGTTGAACAGATATTACTTGAAATCTGAAATTTTGTATAAGAGTCGCTGATCATGTTCTCATGCATGGACATATGGAGGTGGTTTCGGAAATGTGTACGATAATTGTACGAAAAGTACTGAATGGCACTACATATGGCATTGAATGATGGAATAGTCTGGGAATCCTCCAATTTGATATTAAAGCCTCTGTTGGTATCTGGAATTGAGATATGGACTTGTTTTTGGAGGTATGTACTATAATTGTAAGAAAATTACTAAATGGTACTAAATTCGTTAATGGGTTAAAGAATAGAACTGAAATCCTTAAATTTTATATATGTCACTGTTCATATCTGTGGTTGAGTTATGAGGGTGGTTTTAGAAATGTGAACTATAATTGTACAAAAAGTACTAAATTTGGTATTGGGTAAAGGGATAGCGCTGGAATCCTGAAATTTGATATTGAGGCCTCTGAGATTGCAATCTGGAATTGAGATATGGAGGTAATTTTGTATATGTGTATTATAAAAGTAATAAATTTAGTATTGTGTGAAGTGATAGAGCTTGAATCTCGAATTTTGATATTGAGGTCTCTGTTGGTATTTCTGTGAAGACATGAAAGTGGTTTTGAAAATGTGTACTATAATGTACGAAATTTTCTGAATAGTACTAAATTTCATATTGGGTCCAGGGATAGAGCTAGAATCCCGAAATTTGACATTGAGATTTCTGTCGATATCTGGTATTGGGATATAGAGGCTGTTTTGGAAATGTGTACTATAATTGTACGAAAAATAAAAACTTTTGGTATTGGATGAGGGGATAAATCTGGCATTCTGAATTTTGATTTCAAGGACACTGTAGGTGTCTGTGGTTGAGATATGCAGGCTGTTTTGAAAATGCGTTCTAAATTGTACGAAAAGTACTAAATTGTGTGTTGGATGAAAGGATAGAGCTGTTGGAGTCTAGGATGGAGAGATGTTGATGGTTTTAAAAATGGACACTAAATGTTACCAAATTTGGTATTGGGTGAAGGGATAGAGCTTAAATTCCAAAATTTAATATTGAGGTCCCCGCCGATTTTTAGAATTTACATATGGAGACGTTGAAATAGTTTTGAACAGAAAATTTGGATATGGGTTCATTGTGTCATTTTTCCCAAATATTCTCCTTGGTAAACTTCAAAATAAAAGATTTTGAAGACATTTTGGAGTAAAATTCAAACATTTTCTGAAACACCTTCTGAAAATGGAAAATTCTTGAATAATATGAAACACCTTGACAGTCTGAAAATTTAGAACGATGTGTGAAGTTCTAATTAAAAAATCTGTAAAACTGGAAAAATTGCGCATTTTGGGTACCAGAAAGGCCTAACAAGAAATGATGGACTTTTCGCTGGCTAGGTGGCGGGCGTTTTCTGGTCTCAATATGTCTGTGTGCTACAATGGGGAGTATTATTTAAACACCATCTTTCTGATGTATCCCCCAGAAATTTGGATTATTCTAACCTCTAGGCCTTATTAATGTTATATAGAAGCTCTTATCTTCTAACTATAGAATATAAATCGTCCTGCGGAAACTCTTCAACCACATAAATTGAAGATTGCTATCCAAAGACGTCTGCCAACATTTTCGGAATAAATTTTAAATTTGTTTAAGCAATCGATTTAGTTTTAACAATTTATTAATATTAATTGCATATTCTTTTACTTTCTTTCTTTTTCGAACGGTCTTCTCGACTTGCATCTGCCTGGCATTGCACGCACGCACACATACACATCGCACCACACGGATGATGATAATACGGATGCGGATGATGACAATGTCGACAACAATGTGCCATTGAAAATACAAAAAAAAAAATCTGAATGGGCCTTTAAATAAACCATAAAAAACAACAACAACAAAAATAGGTCAAAGAAGATTGGAAATTTGTGGCCATGGTACTGGATCGTCTTTTCTTATGGATTTTTACAATTGCCGTTGTGGTTGGCACGGCTGGCATTATTTTGCAGGCCCCCACGCTCTACGACACACGCATACCCATCGATGTTAGATTATCTGAAATTGCATCGACCACAGCCAAGCCGAACGCTGCCAAGCCCGTGTTGTAAATACTTATGAAATGTAAAAGTAGAAGAAGAAGAAGAAAAATGTCCGAATAACAAAAAAACAACAATTGACTACCCCGCCCCAGAAAAAAAACTAGTAGATATTCTTCTTTCACTTTCACTCAAAACAAAGAAAATGAAACGAAACATAAAAGACAAAGAAGGAAAAAATCCAAAAAAAGAAAAATTAAAATAATTTTTAAGACTTGAAGTAAAGGCAAAAATCCAACAACCTCATCCTGTATACAGTCTCCCGCCACATACTATGACTATATCTCTCTTTGCCCCCTGTCTTTCTCTCTATCTTGTGTGGCTCTTTTTCGGCAAAATACAAAAAATAGTTCAACGACAAGAGCAACCTTCTGACGAAATAACAACAAGAACAGCAACAACAACTAAATCGAAATACCGGAAAACCTTTCGTTACTACTCATAACAAGGGATATAATTACACATAAACACACACACTGCAACATAACAACAGCAGCAACAAATAACATAAAATTAATATTAACAACCATTAAGTAAGAACAACAACAACAAAAATGCAACAACAGTAACCATAACAGTAACATTGTTTTAAGATACAAAATATATATATAAATGATAATATATATAGGTGATTTACATGTAAACCAAATTTCCATACATATGTTATGAACTGCACACACACACACATGACTACCCAACCTACTCGTATGGGCATAATACGAAACAGATCTGCATATGTATGTGTGTCAATATGAGGTACTAAATATAAATGTAAGCAACTTGAAAAGAATTTTCCACTTCTCCCTCCTTCCTTTTCTCTTATCCTCCTTCTCCCTTCATTTTATATTTTTTTTACATTTATAAGTATTTTCATTCCTAAATCTTTAACCCTTTCAGTGGTTATGGGATTCCTAACAGCCTCTTTCCAAAAGTAAAAAGTAAGGAATTTGATTTCAATATCTGCAAATTTAATGGGGCCTCAAAAAGGACAGGATAATACCATTGGTTCTTACAATACCCAGAAATATGGCTACAGAAGTTATATATCATTTGACACCGTAGCAATGCGTCTCATCGAAAAACAGTTTAAGACTCAGGTCTCTCTTTGGATATAATGCTTTTCAGAACATTTGGAGCCGATCTAACTATGCATAAAAACTCGTAGGGTGTAGCCGATTTCGCCCAAATTTGGTATACAGTAATATTACTATCAAATATGAATAATGTTGGCCCACCCCTTCAGGTACCTCCCCTTACAAAAGTTTACCATTTTGATTTACTACTCTTTAAATATTTTTCCCCAAAATTCGAAGTATCTGCTTCTAGGCTGAATGCGGTCAGATGTGCCGAAATGCACTCTATTTGGACGAATATTGCACATTTCGCGCCCAATAAAATATGACGCCTAATAAAATATGGCGCCCTATAAAATATATTAAATATAAATGTATATGGAAGCTATATCTAAATTTGGACCGATTTTCATCAATTTCAATAGGGTTTGTCCTTGGGGCAATCAAATGATTTTTTGAAAGTATTATCTATGATGCGAAATAAAGCTGGGTCTTCGAAATCTGTGCTATAAGGAAACGATAACTAGAAAAGGTAAAAATTGAGCGATAACAGATGCTAGACCTATGTACATAAGTTTGTCTATTATAAACAAAAAAAATTACAGAACACACATTTCGGATACATGATATAAAGGCTGCTATTAGACATGTCTGCTTAAGTGTATCAATCGTAGCATTTTGGTATTACTATTGGTATAGAGTGTAGAAAATAAGCTGGAAGCATAAATTTTGGTATTGGGGTAACTAGAGAGTGTCTATCGTTTAGATAAGGAGGTGATATGGTCTATGGAAAGAGCTAGGATGGAGACTATTGGTATGGGGATCATTGTGAGTATATAAGGTGGATAGGAGGTGGATTTATGCAAAGTCTACGAAAAGTACAAAACTGTACTAAATTTGGGATAGTGAATAGGAAAAAGGCTAGAATTGTGAATTGTGTGCAGCGTTTAAATAACAGGGTATATTTGGCTATTCGTACTACATAGTGCTCGAAAAGTACGAAATATTACTAAAGTTGGTATATGATTTAGGAAAACAGCTAGAATTGTGAATATGGGTAGGGGGATCACTATGAGTGTGTTGGGTTTATAGAAGAGGATTGATTTGAAAATATGAATTTTGGAACAAGGATCACTGTGGATGTGTAGGATTTAGATTTTTTTTTTTTTTTTTGAAAATGTGTATTGTATAGTGTGCGAAAATGTAATTAGTTTGATATGAAGTGTAGGACTACAACTGGAGTTTTGAATTGGGACAAATTCAGACAGTGAGGTGTTTTTTGTTATTTTTTTCCAACGAAGTAGAGGGAACCTGTTAGTCTCATATAAAGTGGATAGGTTAGCCAATACAATTCTAACCTGGTACATCATAATAACTATATTACACAGCTGCAAAAATGGGCAATATTGTCCCACTGTGTAAACCCCTCTCTCCCATAAAGGGTCAAAATTTTTTTATAATCATAGCGCAAGTCATTATATTTAATTAAACGAACACAGACCGAAGGTTGTATTTGTATTAAAAGTTTGATTGGGCCAAAATTTAAGTAACACCCCGAAATATTGGTCCCGCATATAGGGTATCAAATATGGATGGTCCGAGAATTGTTATTGGATATGGTTGCCAAATATTTAGGAATTGAATTGGATCAAAAAATAGAAAATTTTCGTGATTTGGTATTTGCTCTACAGGTCACAATTATATAGCAGTTAAATCATCTATTCCGAATTTCGTAAGGGGCTCTAGTTTAGGACTCGAAAAAAACGTACTCACAGTCATATAGATGTTTATTTCAAAGATATCGAATATATAGCAAAATATATATAATCCCATTTTCCACAGAAGCGGATGTTAACAGAACGGGTGGACGGATTTTGACAATACTTACTAATACGGAATAGCCTTTTGGCAGGAAAAAATCTTGAATACCCAAGATTCAACTTGTTTCCCAATTTTTAGATATTTTGAAAGTTTCAGATTTCTGATCGAATCTGCTGCAATTTTATATTTCTGGTTTTTCGCTTCCTATCAAATGTTCATGAAATTCAACTATGACATGCCTCCGTATTTTCAGTATTTTGGAGGTTCCAGCCACAAACTCTTCCTACAAAAAAAGTCCGACACTACGTAAGTCCTTGCAACACATGTTTCATGACCCACTCTGTAGGATTCGGTACAACACTGGTGCCACATATTTGACCCCAGATCATCTTATTAAATTAAAAAGGTCAAAACCCATAGAGGATATAGATTATGACCCCTAAGGTAATTCTGAATTTTTGATCGGAATTATTGATTTATCATTCTGCCCATCTAAGGTAGCATAATCTCTTCATCCATGTGACGAACGGCAATGGCTTGGAATAAGTAGCAGATATTTTACATTTCTCTCATGGAAAATAATATTCAGATGAACAAAAAGAAAGGTGACCCTGTCCAAATAAGTGCGGGCGAATGGTGCTCACATAAAACCACTCATATATTGATGAAGAAGATTCTCGGCATGATATTTTCAAATTTTTGATCAGTTGCACGATAAACATGCTGAATTTGCACGAGAACTGTTTGAGTTCCCTTGAATAATATCGACCAATATGACGAATTTTAAAGGTTTTGGCCAAATTTTCCTAATATTACCATGGTAGGATTCTGTAAGTGCCCCACATCCCGTATAAGCTGAACAAAATTTTAAATAGCTGTAATTATCTGGTATCCTACCTCATTTGGAGTAGATCCAAATCGTAACAGTAAATGTGCCATTTTGTTTTCAAAATGACTTCGAGATAAGTGATTTTCAAAAAATGGACAGTGTGAGGAAGGCATTGTTTTTCCCCGACAGAAAATTTCCAAAATGTCTTGATTTTTAAAATACCTTCTAAAAAAAGTTCCTTTCAATACATGGTACTTGAATCTTACTTTATTTCTCTTACATATAAGCCCTTGGGAGATCTATGGGCTCATAAAAAATCTTCCATCTCCAATATATATTAAGGAGAATTTCTTCATTATATAGAAGTCAAATGCGAAGAGCTCTAAACCGAATATAATATTAACTTTCAAAAAATATCCTGAGGACCCTCGATACCACTGAAAGGGTTAAACATAAAAAGAAATATAATAACTATTTACGATTGCATTTTCTCATTCACTCCCAAGTACCCCAGAATATGAAAAGAAAAATTAAGTTTTATTGGAAACAAAAAAAAACACACAAAATTACCTACCTAATCGAAATCTAATGAGCACAACAACAATAATGAAAGCAACAGCAACATCCACACACACACAAAATGACATTCTCAATTGGAATGTACTGACAAAAAAATAAAAATAATTGTAGAAATAAAGAAAAACAAAAAAATATACATATTTATATTTTTTATTATGATTATTATTATTGAAATCTATAAAACCAAAAAAAATAAATAAATAAAAAGAAATGAAACAAATGATGATTATTATTACGAATAGAAAAACCAAAATAACAAAAAATGAAAAAAAAAAAAAAAACAAATTACCCTTTAATAAGCCGCTACAATGGTAAGATGAAAATGATGATTTTTATATATATTGTATGTGTGTATATTGTTATGTATTATGTAGTGAAAATAATTTGAAAAAAAACTTAATTATAAGAGAAAAATCCAAAAAAAAAAAACAACTAAAAATGTCTTCAAGAGAAACAAAAATTTAGAGTAATTAGTTTTTACACAGTATAAGAATAAATTTAATCCTATTCCACATCCAAGACATTTTCACACACACATACATACATTATTAAGGAATACATTGACATTTTAAAAATTATAGCATAATATGAATACAAATATATATTTTTAAAAATGTTATGTTAATTTTAAAGGTCCTTGAAAAAATTGCTCCTTGAAGGTACACAGATGAAAAAGGGCCTTGAAACAATATTCTTATAAAAATAAGTGATTGTTCTTAAAAATTTCAATTTGAAAGCTTAAAAATTCAAATTGGAAACTTTGAAGTTCCTTCGAAAAATGTTGTTCAATACATTTAAAATTAAATGCAATAAAGGTCCCTCTAAAAATAATCTTATACTTTAAAAGTTTAAAAAACGTTGAGAAATATTTATAAAAATTCCACATTGAAAGCTTTGACAAATATTCTTAATAATTCCAACGGGAAAGCTTTAAAGTTCCTTAAAAAATACTCTTAACAACTTTTAACATTTGTAGCTTTAAAGATCCTTTCAAAAGTATTCTCATAAATTCCACGTTAAAAGCTTATAAAAAGGTTCTCAAAATGTTCTCATGGAAAGCTTTAAAGCTCCTTCTAGCGTATTCCTACAAATTCCACGTTTAAAGCTGAATAAAGTATTCTTAAGAATTTATTATTCCTAAAATTTCACGTTTAACGCTTTAAAAATAATATGCAACTGTAGCATTGAAAACTATAAAAATTTCAAAGAATATTTCTAAAAATTTCGCGTTGAATATTTTGAAAATCCTTCCCACGTTAAAAGCTTAATAAAAAATGATTAAGAATCAAAATTGTAGGAAAATATCACAATATAAGGTAGCAACTTTAAAGATCATTCGAAAACATTTTGAAAAATTCAATGTTAGTAGCTTTAAAATATTCTTAAAAATTCAATGGAATCTTTAATCTTTAAAGGTGCTTCTAGTAATATTCTTCGAAAAATTATCCACGGTGACAGCTTTAAAAATTTTCTCAAAAAATTCCTCATTGAAATCTTAGAAAAAAACTTAAAAATTCCTTTGAAATCTTCTTAAATATTTCACGATGAAAGCTTAAGAAAAAGAAGAAAAAGCTTTAAAGAATATTCTCAAATTATTACTTCAAAAGCTTTAAAGCTGCATTTAAATTTTAAAGCTTAAAGCTTCTTCAAAAAATATTCTTATGCAATTACACGTTAAAAGCTTCAAAAATATTTCTAAAAATCTTTCCACAATAAAGTTTTTAAGAACACCACAAACTTTACAGATCTTCCGAAAAAACCTTAAAAATTGTCATATTGAAAGCTTTAAAGCTCCTCAAAAAAAATATTCTTGAAAGTTCCAAAAAGTATTTCGAAAATCGAAAATTGTTCGGGGTACCATAGTATTTTGTTGTTGCAAAATGGTCAGGCTTAATCTCATTATTTTTGATTTTATAAAAATAATGTTTGTTTATTAGTGGAGGACGAGAAAATGTTTACCAGGGAGTAAGACAGGGAATACCTAAGTTTCGGAAAGAGCCACCAATCCTCATCAGTTCCCTTGTGGAGAAAGATGAAAATGTTCATAAGTGCGGTTGTAAGATTCAGAAGATTTTCCAAAAGAATTTTAGTTTTATGTAGTTCTTTGGTTCCGCTTCTACTGAGCTTACGATCTCGTCACTTGGGTAAAAAAAGTTGTTTGTCATAGAAGTTATTTTTAAGATAACTTCTGGGGAGAATATCCCAGACAAAAAACATGGGAACTGATGAGGATTGGTGGTACTTTCCGAAACCTAGGTATTTCCTGCCTTACCCCCTTGTAAACATTACAATCGTTCTCCATTAATAAACAAACGTTGTTTTTATAAAAACAACAATAAAGGGATTAAGTCCCATTTTGCAACAACAAAAGAAAATCGAAATATCTTTGTTACGGAGTTATTATTACAGCTGTGGGGAACAAATATAACAAATCGTATGAACAATATATGTGGGAACTGTTGTTATATCTGAACCGATTTTCACCAAATTTGTCATACATGTTTCTAGGCTCAATTTGGTCGTACGTGCTAATTCGGACGAAGATATTTATAGGAGCTATATGCAAACCTGAACCGATCTCAATAAAATTTGACAAAAGAATTTTTAAGCTCTATATGATATATTTTCACAAATATCGTTGTTACAGAGCGCATATTATGGCTGCGGAGGACAAAAATAACAAATCAGATGAACAATATATATGGGATCTATAGCTGTATCTGAACTGATTTCGATCAAATTTGGAATATTTATTTCCAGGCTTAATTTGGTCGTACGTGCAAAATTCCATACTATTTAGGCTGATATTACACGTTTGGTGCAGAATAAAAAAACAAATCGTACGAAGGTATATATGTCTATGTGTAAATTTTGACCGATTATCTCCAATTTCGATAGGGTTCGTCCTTGGGTCCATCAAATGACTTGGGCAATAAATGCGATCTGTACTTTGATTACAAAAATACATGGACACACGGACGGACATGCATAAATCGACTCAGAATATGATTCTATGCAGATCCTCAAATAAAACTATGGGTCTATTACGTTTGTTTTTACCTGTAACAAACAAATGCACAAAGACATAATACTCTGACCACCTTGTGGTGTAGGGTATAAATATTATTAATCAATAATTAAGGTCCTTGACAATATATTCATTAACTTCTTAAAAATGCCACTAAAATGCAGTCGTCAACTTTCCTTAATGGCCCTCGAAGAATTATTCTTAAACAATCCCTGGGGCATATTTGCTTTCTTCCACTCCCCTCCATTTTTGGCCTTCCACAATTTCGCCATTGTAAAAAGTCCCATGTGTAGTATGAGTTATGTCAATATGTATACGCTTAATGAGGTTAATTATCAAACAGATTTCAATTCGATTAAATGCAATTAAAACGAAATTAAATGTTTATTTCATAACAAAATACAATGAATGACATATTCAATTGTGAGATTTAAATTTGAAAACGAGTTTTTTTTTTTTTTTTGAAAATTACATTTAAATGTATTTTAAAAATCAGTGCCATAATTTCCATTTACTACATGATTAATTCTTTGTAATTGAACAATTCAAATGTTACACTGCTGAGTATTAGTAACATAATTACATATATGCAATTGAGAATATTCATTGAGATACATTCATTTGACTTAAAATTTTAATGTAATTGCATTTTGTCTCTATGTATATTGAAGTCATAACTTCAATGGCAATGCTGCATTCCTTCTTCTATGGCAAACCACATTCAGTAAATTTTGAAATTGCAATACTTAACTTTCATTCGAACTTTATGTGAACACACTTCTAAGTACTTCACAATTCTTCTCTATCTTCTCAAGCCAATGCCAAATACTACTTCTCTTCCAACATTGCAACTTACTTTTGCAGATTACAATGTATTTATTTTTGAAAAAGAAATCATTTGCCTGTAAGGCACAATTACATTTGTATAATATTAATATAACTAAATTTTCGGAATACGGATAAACTCATGCATACCGAAATACTGACTCACTCACATTCATTCAAATTTAATTTGTCGTAGTCATGCAATTTTGTTGAATCAATTATTTCACTTGTCTACAATTAGTTATTACAACACATGCAGCTGTGATGTTAATGTCGGGATATTGAGGCGTATGACTGATATCAAAACGTATACGCATGGGTGTAATTGTCAAGAGAATTTTAATTTCGAATTGTCATTATTAAATTGAAATATTTATGCCTATAAATATTACGAAGGATATTTTCCCTCAAGCCTTTAAAAGTGTTTTTAGGGATATTTGTGAAAGACCTTTAGACATGATAGACCCGGTTTTTAAGGATATTTTTGAAGGACCTTCAGACATGATGAACCCGAATTCTTAAATAGTATATTTTAAAGATCTTCATAGCAAGCAACGTATATTTTTAACTAGTCTATTTTCAAGGACCTTCAAAGAAAACAACATGCTTTTTTTAAAGGATATTCATGCCTTTAGCCGTAGATTTTTTAAAAAATATATCTGAATGACATTTAATCCTATTAACGTGGATTTTTTAAAGCATATTTCATAAACCTGGATTTTTAAGGATATTTTTGAACTACCTTAGGATATGATAAACTCTGATTTTTTATAGTTTGTTCTCAAGGGCCTTTGAAGCTACCAACGTGGAGTTTTAAATAGCATTTCTTTCAGGGGCCTTAAAAGCAATCAACGTAAATTTTTAACGTTGAAGATCCAACGTTCAATATCCTTCAAAGCAATCAACGTGGATTTTTGAACAGTAATTTTCAAGGACCTTCGAAGCTACCAACGTGGATATTTAAATAAAATGTTCACGGTCCTTCGAAGCTACCTACGTGGATATTTGAATAGAATTTTCAAGGAGCTTTAAACCTTTCAACTTGAGGTTTTAAGTATTGTTTTTTCGCTGAAGATGGTATTTTATAAAAATATTTTGCCGAAGGGCCTTTAAGCTATAAACGTGAATTTTTCGAATAATTTTCCAGAACATTCAGAAATATTTTTTTAGAAAAATTTTCAGGCCTTTAAGAATATTTTTCAAATACTCCTTATCGTGAATTTTTCAGAATAACTTTTAAGGACCTTCGGCAATATTTTTTTTAACTTTTCATTGTGGATTTCTTTAGAAGGACATTCAAGGCCATGAACGCGTGAGTTTTAGAATAATTTTCCAATATTTTTTTATTTCAAAAAAAATTATTTTCAAACGATAGGTAAATATCGACGTAAAATTTTTGGATAATTTTAAATGTCCTGTCAACATTGATTTTTTGAGAATATTTTTTCAAGGACAGTAACATAAATGTTGTTTTTCTTTAGAATATATCCTTAAGGACGATAGAACCTGGATTTTTTGGGAATACTTTTTCAAGAACCTTTCAAGGAGAAATATTTTTAAGGAACTGCAAAAATTAAGATGCCTTTAAGAGTCCTAAAAAATCAGCGATGGTCTTTCAAAAATATTATTTTAAATTTCACGACAGACCTTCAAAACTAGTTTTTAAAAAAAATCCACGATTTTATTTTGAGAACAATTTTTGTTCTAATTTTCCTAAAAAATATTCTTTGAAAATCTATTATTTCCGGTCTAATAATTCTTGAAAATTTTTTTTTTTAAATCAGCGATAAGAAACTAATAGTTTCTGAATAGTCCTAGGAAAAATGTTCTTTGAATATCTGATAAACCTTGAAAAATATTCTATAAAAAATCCGCGATTTTTGGTCTAATAGTTCTGGAAAAAAATAATTTCACGAGAAGTAAAAGAAAGGTTCTTTAAACATCTATGGTTTTTTGGGTAAGAACATTCCTCAAAATTTGCTCGAATTAAGGAGCATTCGTGTAAAATTTAAGGATTTTTAAAGAAAAAGGTTTCTAAAAAAATCCAAATATTTTTTCTGGACGTTCTTAAAAAATATTCTTTAAAAACTCCATGATCTTTGGCTGGATAGTTATAGCAAACTTTAACATTTTTTGCCTTGATCTTCAAAAAATATCACACCCCTAAATTTTTTTTTACAAATAAAACTTTTGACCTAAGAAACCTAGTTAACACAGGCTTCAAAAATTCACGATGGTATTTCAAAAATATTCTTAAAATTTAAAAAATTTTGGTCCGATGGTTCTTTCTTTAAAAATAGCTTTAATGAATCTTCAAAAAAAATTAAAAACGTATAAATTTCTGGCTCGATTATTCCTGAAAAAGTTCTTCGAAAACCCCCTCCTGTTCCTTAATTACATCCTACGTCACATAGTGGCTAGGGTATTATGTCTTTGTGCAATTGTTTGTAACATAGAGAAGGAAGCGAGATAGATCCATAGTAACTTTTAAGGATCTTCATAGAATCACTTTATGAATCGATTTATGCATGTCAGTTTATTTGTCCGTTCGTCCGTCTGTCTATGTATTTTGTTAACAAAATGCAGGTGGCATTTATAATTCGATTGAGATAAAATTTTCCAAACAATATTTGTCGAACGACAAAGGACGAACCCAATTGAATTTGGTGGGTATCGCTTCAAATTGGAATATATAGCTCCCATATATGTCTTCAACCGAATTTGGGGTGATTATGAACCAACATCACCCTAAAAGACCTGAATTTTGGCACATCAGACCGAATTCATCCTAGAAGCAAGTACGTCGAAAATCGGTTTAGATATAGTAATAGCTCCCATATATATGTTTTATCTGATTTGGTTTTAAAGTTTATCATATGGGGAAGAGCACTCCGCAACAATATTCTTTGGTACCAGATATCAGATGCAGCTCCCAAATAAGAGCCTAAAATTTTGTCAAGATCAGTTTAAATTTGGATAAAGCTCCCACATCCTTTAATCTTTATCCGATTTCAGGTTTTTTGTGCACAAAATGGCTAACATCAGTCCACGTGACCTGAATTTTGGCACATCCGACCGAATTCGTCGAAGCAAGTACATCGAATTTAGAGAAATTTTATCGAGATCGTGTTATATTTATATCGGATATTATTGTGCAAATAATGGCTAATATCAGCCCAAATGGAGTGAATTTCGGGATGTACTTTTCCATTCGGTGGAACTCGGCTCCGATATATATTTTTTTAATAGAATCCTTCTCGAAGTGATACCATGCACTCTATAGCAATGTCCTTTGGTATATAGGATAAAAATTGATTCAGAATTGGATATGCCTCCCGTATATTAGTTCCCTCTGAAATTAAATTATAACTGCTCTAAGGCCATAGGTTGATAGGTGGTATGATCTACTTCAAATAAATTCCCAATATAGATTCTTTTGTGTGCATAGTGGTGTAGGGTATCATATAGTCGGCTCCGGCCAACTTTTGATTTTTCCTTACTACTTTTGTTGCAAAAACTTTTTTTATATACTCTGTTTATCAATTAATGTTAGTTAAAATAAATAATAACCCAAATACGAAACTCATATTATCATCTAATTTGGAAATTTTGGTAAAAACCTTCAAAATACCGAAAATCGGGAAGTATCGTTAAATGGGGGCTATACCAATATAAAAAATCTATGTTTTCAATAATTTGAAGCTGAAAGCTCCGTTTTCCCTTTAAAAAATATTCATAAACATTCGACACTTAAACATCTGTTGATGTTTCTAAAATAATATGAAAAATTATTTCGAAATTCCATGTTGATAATATTAGTATCCCATGAATACAAAACTCGAAACTATTTTTCCTCTCCTCTCAAAAAAATTTAAAAAATAATTTGCTTATAATTTTTTTTTTTATTTTTTATTTATTTTTTATTTTTTTTTTTTTTTTTTGGAAATAATATTTTCAAGATATTAATTTTCCTCTCCCCTCAAAAATGTCAACTTTTTTTTGGAAAAAAAAATATTAAAAAAATTAAAGGGTTTATTATTTTTTTTAGAAAACCAAAGATCTCTTATATAAATTTAAAACTTACAATTACAGCCCTGATAGTCGTTTTCAAATTTTTCCTAACATTAATAATTTGAATATTCGATTCTTCCCCTCATTAACACTGGTTATTTCTAAATATCCTTTTTCCCTATCCATAACGATTAAATACTCCCCCACATTATCCTTGGATTCATTAAAATGTAATTACAATTCTTTTAAATATTTTATGAAATTAATTGTTTCAACATCTTCTCTGGCCTCCTCTATCATTTAGAGAGGAGAGAGAGAGTATGAGTTATGTCAATACGTATACGCCATGAGGGTAATTAAGAACAGAATTTAAATTAAAGATTAAATTTCCTTGCAATTCGAAACTTCAATAGCTATCATTGTCAATGTAATAAATTCACATAAACATCAACACGCACACACACACTCACCCACCCACTCACCTTCATTCATACAATTGTAATATGTAACTGCCAAAAAAATGTGTGTAACACTAATTTTATGATTTATTTAAAATGTATCCTTTAAACCTAATGAAAACCAAAAACAACAACAAAATGTTAAAGAAAAACAAAAGATATATGTAATTTAAGTATTAAAATTAAGCAATTGGATTATTTAACTTTCCCCCCATCACCATTGTCCAAAGACATTATCACACGTTTCGAAACCAACCCCCTCCTCCCCCACAATTGTTACTATTCTTACTTACTACAAATTAACTATTCTTAATTTCCTACTTTTAAGGTGAAAAAAAAAACAAAACAAATTTTGTACATAATCAGGTCTTTGTCCCGCACAAAGATTTTGAGAACACAAAAATGAATACTAAAGCAATTGGTTCTAAAGTTAATAGTTTTTAAGCGACAAACACAACAACAAAAATACAATAGCAGTATAAACAAAGAATTACAGCAACAAAAATAAATACTTACTACCTACCTACTAAAGAAAACCAAAAAAAAAAAAAAAACGTTCAGAGATGAAACCCTAAAATACCTACAGATACGGATCAAAAGAGACGCCCTAAGGAAGAAAAAAAAAGAGGAAACTCAAAACTAGTTTTTAGTAATTGAAACAAAAAAACAGAAAATTAAAAACAAACAAAACCCCTAAATATAAACTAAAGAAGAAAAAAACACTTATTAACATATAAGCCAAAAAAAAAACAACAACAAAAACAGGAAGAACACGAAAATGAATACAATAGCAAACCAAAAAAAAATGTTGTATTGCAAAAATGAAAATAAAAAACAAATTCCCTGGAAAAAAGTTATTTACATTTAAGTAAAAAAAAACAAACACTATTTGAAATAAAATTGTTAATAAACTCACACACACACAGATGAAAAAAAAGAAATTAAAACTACATTCCGTTCGACAAAGACAGATGGAGCGTTTAAGCCACACATTCACACCCCCCACACACATTGTACCAAGTTCACTGCCTTCCTTCCAAAGAAAAAACTAACCAGAAAAATGAAAACAAATGAGGAAACCCACACAACAAATACAATATTTACTTTTCCTAACAAATCCATTTCCATGTAAAATAGTCAGGAAAAAAACGAAGGACTTTCAGAAAAAATGCATAACCACAATAATATCAGATATGGGTGGTTCCATAGATACCAATTGGATTATACTTAAAGGTGAATTTTTATTACATCTATCTTTATCTATCCATCTTTACCAAAAAGTTCGGGACAAAAATAAAGCAGAAAATGCAATGCCATTAAATCTTCTTCTTCTCTATATCCATGTTTTTACGTTTGATAGTTTGTTTGTAATTTATGGACTCCAAAACCGCTGAACAGATTTTCCTGAAAATTTCCAAGTATATTACAATATCGCCTCAAAGTAATATAGGCTATATACATTTTTGAAATTCCACAGCATCAGAATCAGAGGTAACTCCAAAAAATTTTGTTTTTATATGCACATATCTATTGACCTATTACAGATACATATATGGGGGATATACGATATCGTGGAGCTGTCTCTATAGGTATACTCTTCCAGAGAGAAAAGTACTCAGAAGCAACTCCTTTTGTGGAATTTTAGACAATTTCATGTTAAAATTTGGCAACAATCATCAAAATACCGAAAATCGGGGGTACAATTATATGGCGGCTACACAATAACGTGGACCTGCCTACAGACAAAAAACAGATCGGTGCAAAATTTTAGCTTTCTATCTTTATTTGTTTGATGATCAAGATTATATATTCTTTGTGGATCTAAAATTTATTATTTCGATGAGCTACAAATAAAATGACAAACTTAATATACCCTCCATACTATGTACAGGGTGAGATAAAAAAAAAATGTAACAAGTCAAAAGCCATAATTTTAACATTTTTTAAAATTTTATTGAATGAAAGCAAAAAATATCGGAAATAGCATCAAATTTTAGAAGAAGTTTAGATTTGTTCGAATTGGTCACCTTTGGCATGAATTATGACCTTCAAACTGCCAATGAAACCGTCACACGCTGCCCGAATGTTGCTCTGCGGTATTTTGACCCATTCCCTGCTAAGCGCTTGCTTGAGGTGATCGACACTTTGGTATTTTTTGTGCCACCCTTGTTTTCCAAAATACTCCAGACACAATAGTCCAACGGATGGATGGGTATCCGGAGATTTAGGTGGTCATTGTGCGCTGGAAATGAAGCGAGGAACCGCATTTTGTAGCCATTCTTAGGTGGCGCGTGCTGAGTCCTGTTGGGGTGTCCAAGGTCTGCGGCCAAAATGTTTGCGTGCCCAAGGCTTAAAATACACCCTCCAGAATATTTTCACACAATCACCATGGTCGGCGCTTGAGGTCTGGTGGCCAACCGAAGGTGCGCATTTTCAGCTGACCTCTTTGGCAAGTAAACACGATCATTTTGTTTGTTTACAAACTGCTGGACAACGAATGTTTTCTCATCGGAGCCAAACCAAAAACCAAATTCGGCAGTTCACCAAGCGAAGCAACTCTTTAGCTCTTTTTTTCTCCAAATTCTTGTACTTTTTGGAATTTCAATGGCTTGACCCCCGAGCTCCTTTCTCAATATTTGCCGAATGGAATATTGCGATATGTTCAGCTCACGAGCCATTATTCGGACACTGCAAAGCGGGTTAAGATCAAGTCGCTTCTTTACTTTTCGAACCATTTCTGCTGATATTGCTATTTTCTTCCGTCCACTTCCTTGACGTCGTGCTACGCTACCAGTAACACAGTAACGAGCAAAGGTACGAGAAACAAAAGATTTATTCACATTTAAATGCTGGAGTGCTCTAACGATAGCCACTTGTGGTTTTCCAGCAAAATATAAAGAATTCACACTATCACGCTTGAATTCCATCACGAATAACTTTTTTTCCTGAAAATTCTCGCCAAATGGCTTTTGTACGCTTGTAAACAATATAATGAACTGTCATTGGAATATTTTTAACAGTTATCGGACGAGTGGCTTAGAAATGACAACATTCTGAAGTTGATTGCAATTTTTTCATCTCACCCTGTAGATATAGCACTTTTTCGTAGACTCGAGGCTAATGCGAATTGAGTCCACTGCAGTATTCTAAAAGTAGTTGTGCCAAATCGTGACTTGTTTGTCTTGTCAGAGAGAGTCTCGTAGTCAATGTTTATCTTGACAGAGAGAGAGTCTCTCAGTGTATATTCAATTGTCTTTGCACAAACTCGCCGAATTTGGGAGTAACTCTCATTTTCTCGATATTCACCATGTGTAGAATTATTCCAAAGCACCCAGTCTCCCTCAATATTAAATATGTCATTCCGTTCCACAATGCAGCCATGTATATCTGTCTGTTTAAATCCCAACCCGTACAATTGGGTCCGCCTTTTCAATTTTTGTTAACCAAAATTCATTTAAAATGGCCGGATAATGTAACGACCTCTCTTAATTAATTTTCGAAGAAAAATTACCCTTCTGAGCCTAAAACCATGTATCGAATTTTCAAAGAATGCATACGGGTTTTTCTGTGTCCCAAATTTGTTTGTTTTTTATACGGAGCTGACGGAGCACTATTAAAGTTATATCGCAATATTTCTCAGAATTATTCAAGCGTATATACAACCATAGTCGTTCAGAGGAGGGATAAAACTAATTATTTTGTTTCCATTTCCAGAGGGAAAAATGGTTTTAGGTCTCTTTGGACGAAATCCCTTTAATTGGCGTCGATCTAGCCATGTCCTGTCTGGTCGGCTGGTGTGCGCGATAACTCTCAAAGTGCATATCTGAATCGGTTCAAACTTGGTATATCGTAATATTTTTATCAAGTTTGTTTCGTAGAAGGGCAAAGTGGGTCTATTTCTTCGCAAAAAGTCAAAATTTGTTAATAATAAGATTAAGATTTAAGAAGGAAATAGCTGTCTGATATTGATCAAAGTTAGCATATCGCATTATTTTTATACCCCCTTCCATACCTAGTATGGAGGGTATATTAAGTTTGTCATTCCGTTTGTAACTTCTCGAAATAGGGATTTTATATAGCCATGTCCGTCCGTCTGTGGAAATCACTCTAGCCTCCGAACGAAATGAATTAGGTTGATAAAATTTTACTCCAATGTGCCTTATGTCTGCAGAATTTTTGATATCGAAAATGGGCCATGTAGGCCCACGTTTTGGTATTTTAACGACATTAATCTCCGGAATTGTTTTAAATTTGGCATTTGAAGTTCGTAATGGATACTACAGCCTAAGACAGAAAATTGTCTGTGCAGGGTTGCACGTCTTCGTATAGCCCCCATATAACGGTACCTACCGATATTCGGTATTTTGCTGATTTTAGCTACATTATCCACAATTCTTTTTTTTTATTTCGCATTTGAATATTGTAATGGCTTAAGCTGGTCCATGTCGTCGTATAGACGCTAATATGACGGTTACATTCGATATTTTAAAGATGTAAACAGAATTTTTAAAGGATTTTATTGTTTTTGAAAATTACCAAATTCGTTCCAAATGGTGGAGGGTATTCAAAGTTCGACCCGGCCGAATTTACAGCTTTTTTTCTTGTTAGCTACATATTCTTTACTCATTATGAAGCTTCACTCCAAAAAAAGTCAGGTCAATTAGTTGTATGGAAACATTTTTATTGCACCTTCCAATACATGTGGGACCACTGTGCACTGTTGGCGGTCAATGCGGTTAAGAGAGAAGCTGGGACTCAACTAAAATTCATGTGTGACAAATATCGACATTTGTTTGATTTGGTTACACAATAGGGCAAAGGAAAACGAAATCCTGTAGTACCGCGATTCACCGACCTAGTAATTTTTTTTGCCATTTTTAACAAATTTTAGGATGTTGTAAACATGAGCCGCCCGAATTTTCCATCCAAAGGTGATTCATCCTCCCATAAAAAATCTTTTGAGTACAAAAAATTCCCTTCTATGTTATCAAAATTTGAAAAGGTTGTCTAAATGTAATGAATATTTTGTATGATTTAAAAAAAAATCAATACTTTCGATTTTTTTTTCAAAAGCCTCCAATAAATTCTATAGAACCACCCATATAGATAAAATAACAATTTGGAAATTAAATAACAATTTAGTTCTATGAAAATTTTAAGCGAATTTGCCATTAACAGAAAAAAACATTGATAAAAGAGAAGTGAAAGCAAATTGTGACTAAACGATTGTTAACATTAACTAAAATAAATTAAAAGAAAGAAAATAAAAAAAAAACAAAAATAAAACCAAAAAAAAAAAACATTTAATACAGATTAGAAATAATTAATAATGAAATACTTAATAATATTTTAACGTTACTCTAGAAGATAAGTGTTTGGACAGCAAACTATTGCATTAATAAGAAACAAAACAAAAAATAACAACAAAACCACAACAAAAAATAACATCATATACATACTCGTAATTTAGGAAACAAAAAAAAAATAAATAACAGAATTAAATTAATATAAATTTAAAAAAAATTAGATACCAAAAAAATATAAAAATGGAAAATTGTTTAATATTTAATAATAAAAAATTATTAAAAAATAACATTGTTCATTATAATAATAAGAAAAAAAGAATGCAAATTAATAATGAAAAAATAACAAATTATTTATAAAAAATTAGTTAAGTCAAAATGCAAAACCTATAAAAGATTTAAGGAAAACCACAAAACTTAAGCATGGTTGGGGACTAAAATAAAATAACAACGATATTAATAAAAACAATTATAGTATCGAATTAAAAATTAAATAAATTATTAAAACATAAGCTAAAAAGTTCCGGAACTTCCGGCATAAAATACATTCCTCGGTTTTTGTTTCAAAACACATTAGGTGAAATTGAAGTTTAAAAATATTTCCAAGTGGGACTTTTCAGCTTATGTTTTAACAAAAATCAAGTCAAAAGAGATTAAAAATGGAAGAAGACGATGAAGAAGAAACCATTACAAACAGTTAACTTACATTTAGTCTTTTAGTAACATTAACAAATTTAATTTAATTCGAAACCAAGAGGAAAACACCCCCCTGAAAAACAAGCATTAAAATGAAACCAAGGGAAGAACGCAACAATTTACGAATGTTTGAAATTTAAAACAAAACAAAAAAATTAAAATTATTAAAAAAAAACATAAAATCTAAAACGACGAATAACAAACGATCGAAATATGCTGAGGAGAATAAATGAAAACATGTTAAGTTAAATAATATGAAGTTAATGCAAAATGAGTAAAACAAAAAAAACTGAAAAAAGAAGAAGATTATATTTAAATTGTAAATAAAATAAAAAATAAATTAAAAATTGAAACCAAACAAAAAAAATAAAACAAAAAACACATAACAAAACTTATTTTTTACTCAAAACAAAACAAACAACCAACAACAAGAAGAAGAAAAACCAAAAGATAAGAAACAAAAATGAAATGAACATTTAACAGAACAACAACAACAAAAACATTTATTATTTCTTTAAAGGAATTTAATAAATTTAACAAAAATGAAAAATTACTAACAAAAAAGGGAGTGTTTTTTCTAATTGCTTCAAGATTGAATTCGGAGGTAGGTATCTAAACAATTATTTTCAAAAATTTAAAGTTGACAAAATGGTTCCACTTTGAAAAAAAAATTCTTTAAAAATCCACGTTTATAGGCTTGATAGGATTTGAAAAAAAAAATATTCTTTAAAAATCCACGTTTATAGGCTTGATAGGATTTGAAAAAAAAAATATTCTTTAAAAATCCACGTTTATAGGCTGGATGAGACTTGAAAAAATATTCTTTAAAAATCCACGTTTATGGTCTGGATAGTCCTTGAAAAAATATTCTTTAAAAATCCACGTTTATGGTCTGGATAGTCCTTGAAAAAATATTCTTTAAAAATCCACGTTTATGGTCTGGATAGTCCTTGAAAAAATATTCTTTAAAAATCCACGTTTATGGTCTGGATAGTCCTTGAAAAAATATTCTTTAAAAATCAACGTTTATGGCCTGGATAGTCCTTGAAAAAATATTCTTTAAAAATCCACGTTTATAGTCTGGATAGTCCTTGAAAAAATATTCTTTAAAAATCCACGTTTATGGTCTGGATAGTCCTTGAAAAAATATTCTTTAAAAATCCACGTTTATGGTCTGGATAGTCCTTGAAAAAATATTCTTTAAAAATCCACGTTTATAGTCTGGATAGTCCTTGAAAAAATATTCTTTAAAAATCCACGTTTATGGTCTGGATAGTCCTTGAAAAAATATTCTTTAAAAATCCACGTTTATGGTCTGGATAGTCCTTGAAAAAATATTCTTTAAAAATCCACGTTTATGGTCTGGATAGTCCTTGAAAAAATATTCTTTAAAAATCCACGTTTATGGTCTGGATAGTCCTTGAAAAAATATTCTTTAAAAATCCACGTTTATGGTCTGGATAGTCCTTGAAAAAATATTCTTTAAAAATCCACGTTTATGGTCTGGATAGTCCTTGAAAAAATATTCTTTAAAAATCCACGTTTATGGTCTGGATAGTCCTTGAAAAAATATTCTTTAAAAATCCACGTTTATGGTCTGGATAGTCCTTGAAAAAATATTCTTTAAAAATCCACGTTTATAGTCTGGATAGTCCTTGAAAAAATATTCTTTAAAAATCCACGTTTATGGTCTGGATAGTCCTTGAAAAAATATTCTTTAAAAATCCACGTTTATGGTCTGGATAGTCCTTGAAAAAATATTCTTTAAAAATCCACGTTTATGGTCTGGATAGTCCTTGAAAAAATATTCTTTAAAAATCCACGTTTATGGTCTGGATAGTCCTTGAAAAAATATTCTTTAAAAATCCACGTTTATGGTCTGGATAGTCCTTGAAAAAATATTCTTTAAAAATCCACGTTTATGGTCTGGATAGTCCTTGAAAAAATATTCTTTAAAAATCCACGTTTATGGTCTGGATAGTCCTTGAAAAAATATTCTTTAAAAATCCACGTTTATACGCTTGATGGAATTCAAAAAATACATTCTTTAAAAAATCAAAGTTTATGGCTCCGTTGGTCCTTGAAAAAATATCCTTTTGAAATCCACGTTTATGGCCCTAATATTCATTGAAAAATGTTCTTTACAAAATCCACGTTTATGGCCTTAATGGTCCTGGAAAAATTAGTTTTATTCTCCACCATGATAGACTTAGGTCTTGATTTCTTCTTTTAAATAAAACTCGTCATTTTTATCTCAAGGCGGACGCAAAAACACTTTTTATATGCTTTTATTTTTTATATATTGTTAAGTGTGTATTTGTGTGTGTGTAAATATTTAATCGAGTCATGGAAATTGTGTCTTTATAAATGAGGGAAATTACAGTTTCCGTTTGAGTAACGAGTAATGTACCAACAAGCAACTTTTCATAAAATAAACTAATACAATGTTTGCATTAAATTGCAATAAAATATGGTGGTAAGTACTGTGATATCCCCAAATAATGGTCACTCTAACTCCAATGAAAAAGGAGTCAAAAATTTACCAATTAACGATAGGTTTCACAGTACTTAAATAGGGAGACATAGTTATGTGTTAGAATATGGGGGGCTTGGGTTAACAATCAGTTACAACCATATCGTCATTGTCATCTTCGACCTCACTGCCACGTCCTTCACGTATGCGTTTTAATTTACGCTTCAAAATCATAATACCTGAAATGAAGAATATTATTAATTTGAAAAAAGTGTCTTTAAATTGTTACCAATAGTCTTACATTTAATAGCTTGATAGGCCTTGGTCGATGAACTCTCCGTTCCCGTTGCAGCCATATTACTGCTATTTAGTTTTTCATGCGCCAATTTCACTTCTAAATACGCTTTTTTCAAGGTCTTGAAATGACGATGCTCACTTGAATCCTTTAGCAAAATACACTTGGCTGCCGATCCTTCACCCGAACAATCAGCTGGTGTATTGTGGTAAATTTGATGATAGAAATATTGTAGAATTGGTGAATTCCAAATACTTAGGCCATACCAAAGCCATATGACAATATTGAGGCTAATTTTGAAATTCTTGGCAAACAGAGTGGGTACCAAATACTTAAAGGGCAGCAAAGTGATGAAGACATGGAACCTAGGAGGGAAAATAATTTTTATACAATGTGAGCCAAATTTATAAAAACAAAAAACTTTTGAATAACCAGGCAACCAATTTCGGTATTCTATGGAATTAAAAATGATTTTTGCTTACCATGATGCAATACGAAACCCCAAGAATATCTGATACACCAAAATATTTCTCTTCGAATTTTGCAATGCCAAAAGACTGAGAATTTCTGTAATGATATTATAGATTCCCAAAATCAGGTTAACACCCACAAAATAGTTTTCATATCTGAAAAAGAGTAATTGTTTCAGTTTAAAATATAAAATAGTAAAAAGTAGAATTTTACCTGTAGGTATCAATAGCCACCAATGACATTAAAAAGAGAGCCTTTGATGCCGACTCCAAGTAATCAGATTCTTTGAAATCCAACATAGCACCATGTAGATAAAATGTTATAATAAACAGCGAATAGAATTGAAATTTTTCACATTGTTGAGATTTATAAAAGATGTGATCTTCAGATGAATAGAATAGAGAGTAACGTCCTTGATTCTTAAGCAACTGCGGCAATATCACCCATTCATTGTACATGTACAGGAAGAGAGTACATGCAGCATAGAAGGCTATATTCCAGATGGAACGGGAAAATTGTTTACGTTTATAGTATTTAATATTCGAAGTTTTTAGAAAGACCTGAAAAGAGGGAAAGAGATTAAAATTAATTCCTTTGAAATATACAAAAATAAAGTTGTAAAATAATTAGGGTATAATTGGCGACTTCAAGATCTGCAATATAGACTTAGATCGGAATACTGTGAAGAGTATAGAAGATGTATTTGTTTTTTTTCAAGTCTTTTCATAGACTTCCTTACTACCTAAAGTTACACATCAGTGGTAAATCATTAAATGAACAAGTAAAAAAGAATATAATTTCGCCGGGCCGAACTTATACTCTCCGCCATTTAGAAGGAAAAATACGGTTTAAACAAATCCGTGGTTATTCCATGTCGCTAATATTAAGAATTAATAAGAATTTTACATAGAGTGTTACCTGCAGGTCTGTTTAGGTTTTTTTCGGATGGCATTAAAAAATTATGAGGCTTCAGGTTACGGATCCTATCGTTAGTTTCATAATTTTAAAAAAGCATTTAAAAGATTCCTTTCACATGGAGCTTTTCACCTCTAACACTTCCAATCAAATTGAATAAAAGAATAAGAGAAGTATTATTAAATAAAAGTCTAGTTTTGTATCTGCCCCTGCTGAGAAAAAGGGTTCTAAATTACTGAGGACATCACTGATGATAAAATGTAAAAAGTTCCTGATGCATTTCAAAATAGCATTACGTGTAAAGAACATTGCGCTCATCGGACAAGACATAATAAAAAGGATGGCTGATTTCCTGAAGATCTCTAGAAAAAGGGCTAAACAATGGATTTTACAGTTCCAAACCTGAGCCATGTAACAAATAATTGACGGAATTTCAATTTTAAAACTAAAAATATCGTTGGCAACGCACTATATCCAACGACTAACACGAACCATTTAGCTTCGACACAAACCCCATTGGCAATCACAATAACTTCGTCTGCTGATGAAATATAGAGCAAGGCCGGCTGCCAATTAGCGGCGATGCATCTGTGCAACTAGAAAAGCTATAAAATGGATTAGAAACATAATTTCAATTCCTAGCAATGTTTTAAATTATACCTTACTCAAATAGCAACAATTATAATTATGGATATTCTGGATATGTATGGTCAAGAAAAACATTGACGCCGGTCATCTTAAATTGCACTTCTCCCGACTTTGTTTTCTTTTTGCAATAAAAAGCCAATAACTCTACAGATAAGTTATTTGGTTTTGTTATTAAATGAAATCAATCAATAACAATTTTTCATTCGTCCAACGCGAGTGCAACAGCCCACCGGGTCGGCAAACAAAGTGCAATATTTCAAGTATTCTACTGAAAGGTAATTCTTTCCTTTTCTCTGGTGGCTGACAAGCCCCGATAAATCTATTTTTAATTACCACCAAGGATGTTCCGCACACACAACACCAATCGAACTTACCTGAAACAAATTGTGAAAACCAACAAAACCAAAGCTGAAGAGTAGAAATATCCAGAAAACTGCATTGGCCAAATAATTGAAATTGATATTCTCCACAAAGGCATCGAAACGATCTGTGGTTATGAGATACTTCAGTGGTAAAAAGAAGTTACTAATTTCCTCAGCCAGGGAGGGTTTGCCGGATCTCATGTCCAGAATACTCATTGTTGGGCCTTCGATTGATGTATTTCCACTTGATTTAATGCAAACGTTTCAGTTGGCTCAGAGAGCAAATTGTGTTGCACATTTTTTTTCTTGTTAAAAATATCAGCTTTGTGCTGGTCTCTTTTTTGTTTGGGCGATGACAAAAAAAACTATTTCTTCTACATCTGTTTTGGCTGGTGGTGCTTTGCAGTGACGACAAGATTTGTTTTGTTTATGAAAACAACTAAAAACTAGAACAGCTGTAATTCCAATTGAGTGGGGCGGTGAAACAAAGTCGTGTTACGTGTTTTTTTTAACGCCGTTTACTTTTTCTAATAGCGCAACGCCGTCTTATCAGTTGTATCTAATCAGTGTTGTCATTGTGGTGATTTTTAAGGAATAAATTAGAAGTTGCATTAGAAAAAACGAAGAATGAAGTCTTAAAAATACAAAATATTAACGAAATATAAAAAATTGGCAAGCAATTAATTTATAAAATTATATAATAAAGGAATTTAAAGTCAAAATATGTATGTAAAGTATGACTGTGGGTATTATGCCGGAGACACCGAATTAAATAGTGACCAGAATGAGTCAACTAATATATCCCATCATTATTTGAAGTACTGTTGGTGGAAATATAATAAAAATGAGAAAAATCTGCAACAGAACTACAACAATGTGCTCTGCAACAGAAATACAACAATGTTAAATTTTTACAACCATAACCGATTTTTCCGTTTATGATATCGAAAAAAAATGCAAAACTAGTAGATTCTTGCAGGTTTTGGAACATGACATACCTAATATAACAATAAAACAATATTAATTAAAACAAATAATATTAATTGAAAATTTTATATTTTTCAGAGTAATTTCTAAAAAATGGATAAAATAACGGTAAGTCATATCTGAAATAAATAAATCTTCATTCTTCATTTATCACAAACACACACACTTGGTCGGGGTCTTACTAACACTACAGCACTTACCACGCCTGGCACGCATTAAAAACTATCCCACAAATCCCATTGAAATGTTCAAAAACGTACTGGAAAGGGTTAAGGCACCTCACATCTTTCCCATGAATTTGGCCACATTAGATAAGTAAATCACTGTCAACATTTTCCTTATAATTTTTGTTAACAAACTTAATTTCCAATTTTAGTGAATTTGGCGTTCTAAATCGTTCGGTAATATATCGCGGCCTGCTGGAGGACTCATGGATATGTTTTGTAACTGAACGTAATTCTCGAAAATATCGAAATCTTAAAGAGAATCCCAAATTGGGTTTAACCATGCTCTTCTATCCGTATGCCCATAGAGTTGAGACAAAGGATGTCATGCCTGAGGTATGGCAAATACGTTTAATGGGTGCCGAAGCTGTAGAATTGGATGAGGAACAATTGAAAATTCTATGGCAACAGGAACCGCTGTTTGCCAAAATACGCAGTCACATTTGTGAATGTGGGAAGCCGAGTAATACGGAAGAGCTTGAGAAGCTGTTGCAAGAACAGCTGGCAATAATGGAAAAGGAAAAAAGGGAACCGGAACAAACGAAAACATAGTAAGAGAATTATTCTTTATGCCACCATCTCGGTGTGGGATTGTTATAACCAAAATAATAATTTTAAATTCCATGGTAGAACTATGAAGGAAGCTTTTTTCAAAACTATTTAAAAACATTTCATTGCCAAAGTGTATATTCATAAAATCACTGAATATATGCACATAGTTAGAACTGGAAAACTGTTATCAATTGAAATTTGTTATAAATTTGAAATGGTGACCTGGGTAATATTTTCTTGTAATGACTTACCTTCAATTAATTCTACCATGGATAAAGTCTATGTTTATCTAATTTTTTGTTTAATCTATTCCTTTTGCCCCGAACCAAATAGATAAATAGATTTTTCCCAAATTTTATTTCCAGCACTGCCTTTAAAATTATACCCAAATATTGGGATTTCTATATGTCGGAGCCGAATACGATTGCTGATCGCGTGCAATATAAACAAATGGAAAATGGCGAATGGCAGGCCTATCACGTTGATGCCTAATACAAAACAATACCAAAACAACATTTTTTTGTTATTAATTTTTATTATTTATTATTATTATCATAATGTAACACATTTTCTTTATTATTTGTTGTAAAACATTTTTCAAAGAAGGATCAAGGACAAAAAAACAATGGTTGGTGTACACAAATCAAAATGTTAACTTATCTTAACTAACAATAAAAATACATTTTACAAAAAAAAAGGTAATAATTAATAATATTATTTAAATAAATATACCATGCAAATACACAAACACCGACACACATATTTCTGTGTGGGTGTGTAGTTAATAATTCGTTGTTGTCTTATTTGATAACTTTAAAGGACTCTGCTTAAAATTAAATTTACTTTTTGGAGAGGAAAAAAATGTTGAAATAAAATTTTAAATAGAATATTTAAATAGACCCCAAAAATTATTATTGCAGACATTCAGTTGTACTCATTCACACAGTCTCAATCATGCATAACAAGCGTCCTATTTTGAAATTTTAACAAAAAATTTAAAAAGTATAAAGCCTTATTCGAAATAAATTTTGAAATAAAGTATTAAGTTATTGTAAAATACCGTCGAGCACGATTTTAACAAAATCAATTGTAAGGCCTGTAGAAAATGCTATATAATTTCAAGACCTATGGCAGATTCTTTTTCCATCAAAGACCAAGTAAGAGATCAAAAGAAACCCCTCTATTTGTAGATCTATAGAGGTGCTGCTATAAAGGGGCTTCTATCTATTGAAGACCTCACATGGTCTCCGAAGGACCTTTATGTACAGAAGCATTTTGGGAGGCCTTTAATCTTTAGATAGCCTGCAGAAGCTTCATTAAAGGTCTATAAAACCCCTAAATAAGAGCTTAATTGAACACCCTCTATTTTTAAAAGACCTATAGAGGGGCTTTTATCTCGCATGGTCCCTGGAAGGCTTCTGTAGATGCCTTTTGGGAGGATTTTAATCTTTAGATAACCTGTTGAAAGCAGACTTCCTTAAGAACTTCTTTGGGATGTATTTTACCTATAGAGGACCTCTGAAAGATATTCGATTTTTTTAGACCTCTGAACGACTTTGACACAATAAATAACCCCCTGGAAAGAATTCGGCCTATAAAAGAACTTTGAAATATATATTACCAATAGAGGACTACAGAAGACCTCTAAAAATAATCTATCTACGTAAGACCTTTGAAATATCCTAGAGAGGGCCTTCCATCTATAGATGGCCTATGTCTGATCTGAAAGATCTTTGGACCTCTGAATGGTTTTCTATCTAATGAAGACTTCTAAAATGTCTACCCATGGAGGATCTCTGGAATGTATACAAATAATACTTCTGGAAATTCTTCCGTCTACAAAAAATTTCAGGGATGTGTATATCAAAAGGATACCTGGAAGTCCTCAATATTTATAAGAACTCTGGGAGTCTTGTATACATAGAATAGATGTTGGGAATGTCTTCCATCTACATAATAGAAATTATCTATGAAAAGATCTCTGAGATGACCTTTCTGTTTGTTATCGAGAGAACACTTCTTTCTATAAGGAACACTTCTTTCTGAAAAGTTTTTGTCTATGAAATACGATTTTAAGGCCTTTAATGCAGAGGATCTACGAAGAGTCTTATAACACCACCGAAATATGTTATATGTAAAGACCCCTGAATAAACTTTTGGTATAGAAGATCTCCAAAGCCTCTAGGATTTAAGTTAGGAATTAAGAATATCTGCAAGGTGTTTTAACCATAGAAAGCCCTTATATATAATAGATCCCTGGAAGGTCTTTTAATTATGGATGACTTGTAAAAGAATAGAGCCTCTGGAAGGCATGGAGGCCTTCAGACCATCAAGTCTGGGTATGTCCAATTTAAATACCAATACATTCGCCAAAATCGGGCACGACTGTATACAGAAATATAATTTAAGACCTACATGGATAGAAAAACAAGATTTGTTTAAACAATTTTTTTTCCCAAAACCCTCTTGAACTCTTTTTTAAGATAACACAAATCAAACAAGAAGCACATAAAGGCTAGTTCTATTTACATGCATAGACATGTAGGTTTTACGCTTACGAGCATTTTAAGTACATTACAATTAAACATAGATTATGAAAAAACGAAAAAAAAAATGCAAATTACTTTCATTAATTTAGATGCTGCTTACCAAACAAATAGAGAGAAAGAGAGAGAACTAACGAGAGAGAAGACAGAGAGTGAGTAATAAAGTGCTACTATTTACAAAGTGTTACTGCTGCTTGGCGGCATATTTTGTTTAATTTTTTTTTCTTTAGCCTAGATAACATGCATGATCATGCCACACACCATTTGCTCATAACCATTCATACCCTCGCACACACACACTCACTCATACACACTTTGGTCACAAACATACATCCACACGGACACACACACACACCTCCCCCCAACTTTACTTATGACGCATGAACCGTTTCCCTTATCCAAGCGGCATTCGATGCTATTTTGTCATACATTCTTGGCCTTTCAATGCCCGATGCGGCACATGCTATTCTCCATGAGGACACACCAACCAATGCCCATTGATTGGTGCCCGGTATTAGACATTGCACTGGAGCTCCGGCAAATTCTTCTTGCTGTAATAAAAAACGAGAAAGAGAGAGAGAGAGAGAGAGTGGCAAATTAATAAATGGGAAAAAATTAGTTATTGTTGGATGTATAAAACACAGTGGTTCTAAAAGAATATTTTAAATATAGATATGTTTTATTATTATTATATTTTATGGTAATTAAATTAATTAATTTTATATAAATTATAATTTTTTAATATTATTTTTTTATTTAAACATTAAAGGAACATACAGAGTTATAAATAAATTAAGCAAGGAATTTCCAAAAATAAGTTGGTTCTGTTACTTAATACTTTGTAAAAATCTTTCAAGAAAATATTTGTAAAAATTTGTTAAGGAAAAATTAATAACAAATTCAGTAAATGGTTTCAAATTTTACCATTTATTTTACAAACAGACAAAATATGTAGTTTCTATAAAACTGGAGGCTACTATCGAATTACATTATTATGACTAACGTTGGGCGCCACATTTTCTTCCGTTCGTATTGTCATTAGATGAAACCCAATACATACGAATATCGAAACGGTATAAAAAATCATTAAACCTAGACTTCAAGATGCCACAAAATTCATACTGACCTCCTACGACTTTTCTGGTTGTGACCAACGTTGGGCTGTATTGTTATCCTACGAAAATCCGAAATTCTTAATTAGACTCATATCAGTAAGAAATTAGGGATGGAAATCGTGAAAACTCTGAACCACTAATTGTCTTGTAAATTAAAAGAAAGAGGCTATAATAAAGAGTTAATGTACAGGGTGAGATAAAAAAACTGCAACAAAGTCAAACGCCATAATTTTTACATTTTTTTAAATTTTATTGAATAAAAGCAAAAAATGTCGGAAATAGCATCAAATTTTAGAATAAGTTTAGATTTGTTCGAATTGGTCAATTTTGGCACGAATTATGGCTTTCAGACGGCCAATGAAACCGTCACACGCTGTTCGAATATTGCTCTGCGGTATTTTGGCCCATTTCCGGCAAAGCGCTTGCTTGAGGGGATCGACACTTTGGTATTTTTTAGTGCCATCCTTGTTTTCCAAAATACTCCAGACACAATAGTCCAACGGATTGGTATCCGGAGATTTTGGTGGCCATTGTGCGCTGGAAATGAAGCGAAGAACCTCATTTTGTAACCACTCTTGGGTGGCGCGTGCTGAGTGCGATGGTGCTGAGTCCTGTTGGAATGTCCAAGGTCTGCGGACAAAATATTTGCGTGCCCAAGGCTTTAAAACACCCTCCAGAATATTTTCGCGGTAATATTCGGCATTTATTCTGATGCCACGGTCGATTAATATGAGCGGAGAGCGACTATCGGCTATTATGGCGGTCCACACCATCACCATGGCCGTCGCTTGAGTTCTGCTTGGCCAACCGAAGGTGCACTTTTTTAGCTGACCTCTTTGGATAGGAAACACTATCATTTTGTTTGTTTACAAACTGCTGAACAACGCATGTTTTCTCATCGGAGAAACCCAAATTCGGCAGTTCACCGCTTTCGCCCAAGCGAAGCAACTCTTTAGCTCTTTTGAGTCTATTTTCTTTCTGCTGCGGTGTAAGTTCTTGCACTTTTCGAAATTTCAATGGCTTTACCCCAAGCTAATGTTTCAATATTTGCCGAATGGAATATTGCGATATGTTCAGCTAACGAGCCATTTTTCGGCCACTGCGACGCGGGTTTCGGTCAAATCGCTTCTTTACTTTTCGAACCATTTCTGCTGAATTTGCTGTTTTCTCCGTCCACTTCCTTGACGTCGGTAACGAGCGATGGTACGAGACACAAAAGATTTATTTACATTTAAATGCTGGAGTAGCCGCTTGTAGTTTTCCAGCCAAATATAAAGATATCACGCTTGAATTCCATCACGAATACAATTTTTTCTGGAAAATTCTCACAAAATTGCTTTTGTACGCTTGTAAAAAATATAATGAGCTGTCACTGGAATTATTTTAACAACTACCGGACGAATGGCTTAGAAATGACAGCAGTCTAAAGTTGGTTGCAGTTTTTTCATCTCACTCTGTATATTAGAAGCTAAGGGTCACCAGTCTCGGAGTATTAAAAATCAGTTTTCTGACCCTGAAGAGTGGAGAACATTTTTTCGATTAAAAATAGTTTTTAAAATATTTTTTTATACAATTTGTTAATTTATAAAACACGTTGGGCGCCATTGTTGTTTAGAAATTTGTATCTGAAATAAATTGCATGCAAGAAAGAAAATTTGGTTGCATTAACATTTGGATTTTTAGCGATTCTATTCAAATATGAGCCAACGAACTATTAACGTGGTTTGGCCGTTGAAATTCATATTTTTATTTCCGATCCATATTCGATATTTGGATGTAATTTCACGTTTATCGGTTTCCATACTACGTTGGGCGCCATCGATGGTATACATGGGATGAAGAAATTCAGCATTCTTGTCATTTATTTTATGTTGTTCACGAGTCTTGCCACAACTTCGGGTCCAATTGATAGTAGACTCGGTTACGATACTGTACCAGAATCTATCTTGGCATCGGCTTTACAATTTTTATTGTTGCTTGCTTTTTGGTTTCCATAAAAATTAAAAATCGAACAAATATTTTGTGACCGCAAAGTAGTAAGAACACTGATTGAACAAGTAAAAAAAGGTGTAAGCTCAGCCGGGCCGAACTTTTAATACCCTTCACCATTTGGAACGAATTTGGCAATTTTCAAAAACAATAAAATCCGTTAAAAATTCTGTTAAAATCTTAAAAATATCGAATGTAGCCATTATATTAGGATCTATAGGACGATGTAGACCTGCATAAGCAACTTTTGTCATAAGTCATTACAATATTCAAATGCGAAACTTAAAAAGGAATCGGTATTAATGTGGATAAAAAAAACAAAATACCGAATATCGGGAGATACCGTTATATGGGGGCTATACGAAGACGTGGACCTGCACAGACAATTTTCTGTATTAGGCTTTACTATCCATTTCGAACTTCAAATACCAAATTTGAAACAACTCCGGTGAAAAATGTCGCTAAAATAATTAAAATACCGAATATCGGGAGGTAGTGTTATATGGGGGCAATACCAAAACGTTGACCTACATGGCCCATTTTCAATACCAGAAGTCCTGCAGACATAATACATATTTGAGCAAAATTTTATCAACCCACTTCATTTCGTTCGGAAGCTAGAGTGATTTCCACAGATGGACGGACATCGCCAAATCGACATAGAATTGTATGCAGATCAAGAATATACATACTTTGTGGGGTCTAAAATGTACATTTCGAGGTGTTACAAACGGAATAACAAACTTAATATACCCTCCATACTATGGTGGAGGGTATAAAAATAGATTTTATGAAAATCGACATCGACTTTCAATGCCAAAAGTCAATCAATAGAAAAACGAGTTGGGCGCCAATTCAAAAAACTTTTTACAGATCTCCAACAAAAAGACGATTTCCTATGGGAGATTCTAAATTGGGAAAATCGCAAGTCGATCATGTTTTATTCGTCTTTTTTTCAAGACCTTCTTTTTGTATGGCAGTTCCTTAACTGGGAGAATTTTTTCAGGCTGCAGTTTTTCAATGGTTTGAGAAAGTTTTTCATTAATTTCCTGAGAAAATATAAGTCCATTTTAAATTGAAAATTTTTAATTGTAATAATTTACCGCCTTCTGTGCTGTGGTAATTGTCCTTGCAGGACACCAAAGACTCTTTTTAAATAAGTCATGATTTATTGCAGCTGACTAAATCAATAACTCAAAGTAATAGCGATTATCCTGTATTGTTTCTTTTTGCCCGTATTATCCCACTGTAGTACGTGTCAAACAAAAACAACAACAAATAATCTGCGATATTACATGAAAGAGCAGCCTAAATAGAATTTAGGACAAACAGAAAAAACACATGCCCGTGCATGAATTCGCATGATTTATTGTCAAAACAACTTAAAGAAAGTGTATGAATGGAAAAACAGAGAAGGGTGCAAATACGTTATAGAACGTGCTACCTAGCCGCCAGCCAGTCAAGCTGCTAGTTGGTTGGTTGGCTGGCTGGCCAGTAATGCTTCACAGATAATGCATTTGCTATTGTTTCGATGGGAATCAACAGTGTTTTGTTGTTATTTTTCTGTTTTAAAAATAATTGCAGATGTTCTGTTGGCCTTATCGCAAATAAGGGTTGTTTTTATATTAAAGATCCTTTTTTTATGGATGAGAGGGAGAGATAGGCAATTGAAATTGATTAAAACTAGAACAGAGAGAGGGGGTGATAATTATAATCAAGAGAGGGGAGAGAGCATAGTGGGAATCATATGTTGAGCTGCACTTAACGGCCAAAAAATAAAACAAAATCCTTTGCAGAGAGGGAGAGAGAGAGAGTGGTTAATACAAATAATGAGAATTTATAGAGAAAAGAGAATAATTACGTACAACTGAGTCATGTGAGTTAACACATCTAACGGCCTGTACTCTGTGAATTCGGTCGACGCATAAAAGTGTGGCCTCTGCCACAGCAACCAAACAGTATTGACTGAGCAAGCAAGCAGAGCAGTGTCATTTTATTTTTCTATTAAAAAATTACCCAAAAATAATTTAACATACAAAATGACATTGAAAAATACCCTGAAGGTCTCCTACAAAGGATTAACACGGAATATTGAGTGTGATTCCACACTGCCCTATGAGGATGTGGTTAGCAAAGGTAAGTTCTTCCGCAAAAAGTATTAAATACCAATTGGATTAATGAATTTCATCATTCTCGTTTTAGTTATGGAAACCTTCGATCTAAGGCACATTCAACGCAATGCCATCCAGCTGTACGATGAACATGGTGCCAAATATGACAAGGAAATATTTGAATATTTTATTTTGCTGTTTCCCAATCCCCAGAAATTGTTCTTCATACGTGTGGATGCTTCAATGTTGCTGACATCGTTACCCCCGACAGGAGAGAATCCAGAAATTGAAACCCAGCCAAGACAAGCCTTCAAAGTCTCCAAGAAGACAAATAAACTAAAGGAAACCACAAATACCCATGGCGAAGCTGTACCCGTTCGAAGACAAAATTGTTTCATTGGCCAGTGGCCTGGAACCGAGACAACAAGTGCCGATAATCAACAACAACAAGAGACCAACACACACCAGGATATTGTCCGAGGCATAGTGAACCGTTACAAAATGTTCCACAATTCACACAATGCCAGAATAAAATCCACAGCAACACCGACAACAACGAGTGTGGTAAAACGTTCCATACGAATTTGAATGGTCTCATCGTAACCACTCACCCATACCGTATGTTAAGCTAGTGTTCCTAATGTAGATTTAATCACTTTGTTATAACAACAACAAAAACCACACACAACTGTACAAAACTCCTAGAGATAACCGAGATCATCAAATCAATGAAATGTATGTCTGTAAATATATATTTTGTAAGTAACGAAACTTACATTTCATAAAACATATTTTAAAACCTGTGTTTTCTACCTGTCCGTTGTTTGTTTATTTGATTAGGAGGAAAGGATTACCTTGGGCGGAGATAAGAACTCGAACAGACAAGTGTAACTCATAATGAAAATTGTTACCTGTAGCGCAATTCTCTATCTCAGTTTTTGAGTTACAGAAAAAACCCAAATTTTGATATAAAAAAGAATTTAAGGTTGACAACATTGGTATCTATCGGTAGGTCCTAGCGACTACTTTAATTTCGTCACTAACTTTCCGACAAATTTTGTTAATAATCGAAATTATAATCATTTTAACCTTACTGACTGTTGTCGGCATCCCAAAAAATGAGTTAGGTATTATGGTATTTAAAGGCAGGAGACGGATTAAATGCCATTTTTATACCCTCCATCATAATATGAAATGTATATTAATTTTGTCATTCCGTTTGTAACACCTCGAAATATACATTTTAGACCACAAAAAGTGTGTATATTCTTGATAAGCATTAAATTCTATGTCGAATTAGGGATGTCCGTCCGTGCGTCTGTGGAAATCACTCTGGCTTCCGAACGAAATGAAGTAAGTAGATAAAATTTTACTGAAATGTATATTATGTCTGCAGGACTTTTGGTATTGAAAATGAGCCATGTAGGTCCGCGTTTTGGTATAGCCTCCATATAATAGTTACTCCCTTTTATTCGATATTTTGGTTATTTAAGCGACATTATTCGCCGGAATTGTTTCAAATTTGGTGTTTGAAGTTCGTAATAGATACTACAGTCTATGACAGAAAATTGTCGGTGCAGGTCCACGCCTTTAACTGATTTTAAAATGAACTTACAGAGGGGACCGATATATCTCATCTTCATATCAGATCTTGTGTTAGTAGAAATAATGGGATGTGTGAAATATGAAGTGAACCGGATGCTTATTTCGGATTTTATGATAGTTTTGGTTATTCAAAACTTTGACCCTTAATGGGGTCGATACCAGAAGGAATGGTCCGACCTTTACCATCTTTATAACAGGTCTTGTGTTAAAGGAAACATTACATTACATGTGGGCCTGTCGATCCGTGAAAAAATATTTTTGTAAAAAAATCACACTTTTTTTTATACCTTCCACTATACATAGTAGGGAGGGTACATTAAGTTCGTCATTCTGTTTGTAACTCATCGTAATAATAATTTTAGACCCAACAAAGTACATATATTCTTGATCAGCATAAAATTCTAAAAAGATTTAGCCCTGTCCGTCCGTCCGAATAAAATAAGGAAGCTAACATTTTGCACCGATCTGTCTTTTATCTGCAGGCAGGTAATTTTTTTAATGGAATTGTCTTAAATTCTACACAAGGTGTTCTTAGTGACTTCTTTACCCCCTGAAAAAAATTGTCTATATAAGTCCACGATATCGTATTTTCGGTACCTCCTGTTATTCTGTATTTTGACGATATTAGCGACATTATTCACCAGAATTGTTTCTAATCTCGTAATTGAAGTTGGAAATCGTATATAAAGGCTTTTATTTGAGCGGTATTTTTCGACGGGGTTTTTTTTAAATTTTTCAAGTTTCTTCCGAATTGTGAAGGGTATAAAAAGTTTAGCCCGGTCGAAGATTTTTTACTTGTTTTTGTTTCCTTGGTGATTTATATATTTTAAAAATCTCACATTCCGGCTATGATAGTCGTTCATAAAATATTTGTAAAAAAATCACTTTTTCTGGCTCTATTGATTCAATTGATTTTAAAAAATGCAAGTTTTGTACCTCCATAGTCCTATTAAAATATTAAAAAAAAAATTAAAAAACATGTTTTTTGGCACTGTTGGTCATTGGCCTTTTGGTCCTTCAAAAAAATGTCTTAAATAATCCAAGATTTTGACTGTGTTGGGCATCTTAAATAAAATCCTAAAAAATATTGAATGTGTTGTTCAGTTGCTCCTTGAAAAAAATATCTTTAAAAAATACACTTTTTGTGGCTAGCGAAAAAATTAATAATGAATTCTTGGAAAAATATTTTTGGCTTTAATAGCATTATAAAAAATATTTTTTTGATGAAAAAAAAAACTTAAAAACATGTTTTGGAGCTCGGGTCCCTGGTCCTTGGAAATAAAATCTTTAAAAATTCTTTGGTCCTTGGGCAACATATTCTTAAAGAATCCAAGATTTTGGTTGTGTTGGACCTCTGAAAGAAATCCTAAAACACTATAGAATTTATGGCTCTCTTGGTTCTTGAAAAAAATCGTTAAAAATACACGTTTTGTGGCTCTCTTGGTCCTTGGAGAAAAACATGGATTCTTGGAAAATACTTTAAAAATCCATGTTTCCTGGAAAAAAATTAATAATCCTCGTTTTGCGGCTATGTTTGTGGCTCTGTATGTCCTTGGAAATAAAAATCTTAAAAAAATCCATATTTTGTGGCACTTCTGGTTCTTTAAAATAAAAATCCATGTTTGGTAGCACTATTAGACCTTGAGAAAAATATTCATAAAGAATCCAAGATTTTGGTTGTGTTAGACCTCGGAAAAAATGCTTAAAAATATAAAATTTGTGGCCCTGTTAGCCCTTGGAGAAAATATTAAAAAAATTAAATTAAATTTTGGAAAGATGTTTTAAAAAATCTATGTTTTTTTCCTGTTGTTTCTGGAAAAAAAATTAAAAATTCAGGTTCTGCGGCCCTTGGAAAAAATTCATAAAAATATAGAATTTGTGCCATTGTTGGTCCTTGGAAGAAATTCATGAAATCGAGTGAAGATATATATGGGAGCTATATCCAAATCTGAACCGATCTCGATAAAAATTGGCAAAAGTATTTCTGTATTTGATATATTTCCCCGAATATCGTTGTTATGGAGAGCATATTACGGCTGTGAAGGAAAATTGGAGAAATTTAACAAATCAGATGAAGAATATATATGAGACCTATAGTCTTGTCTGAACCGATTTTCACCAAATTTGACACACTTGTTTCTAGGCTCGATTTGGTTATATGTATCAAATTCCATCCACTTTGGTCTAAAATTACACGTTTGGTGCACAATAAGGGAGAAATCGGACGAAGGTATATATGGGAGCTATATCAATTTTTTTTGCCAACTATCTCCAATTTCAATAGGGTTCCTTCTTGAGCCAAACAAACGATTTGTGCAAAATATCATCTCGATCGGGCAAACTTTGTTTGCAAAAATTCAAAATGCTTCTGGACATACGTAAACCGAATTAGAATGTGATTATATGCAGATCATCAGAAGGAACTATGAGTCTAACTCGTTTCCTTCTCTATGTTACAGACAAATGCACAAAGACATAATACCCTGACCACAGTAGGGTATAAAAAATTATAACTTCCCTCTGTATCCCTAAGACATAGGATATAATACTCCTCTCAACTTACCGTGCAGTCATGCTTTTGATATGTCGCCTCCGTGCACATGCTGTTCACCGTGGCGATTGAGACATTCTCACACGCCGCCATGTCGCCAATTTTCAGCTGGACTCGCTGTAGATGATCACGCTGTCGTGACCAACCCAATGTATTGCACATTGTCCACATTTGTTCGGGTTGCTGATCCGCCACACTCGTCGTTGCCTTGGCACCAACACCAGCCGGTGTTGTTGCTGTGGCCGTCTGATTTACACCATAATATTGCACTTGAGGATTACTTTCGGGCAGGGGGTAACTATCAAAATCCATTGATTCAACTTCTGATACCAGGGATTCAGCTTGAGGCATTCTATAGGCAGATGATTCAAAAGAATCGTTTATGTTTTCATCGGAATCCGAGATTTCGGAGCTGGTTGTAAAGGCGGGCAGTTCGAAATATTGTTGGGTCTCGTGTTCGAGAAGTTTAATGGCTTCACCACTTTTACCCTCCAGACGTTCGGCTTTGGGTATATAGGCACGACGTTGAATTTGTTGTTCTTGGCGTCGTTGCTGTTCATCTGGCAAGCAAATTGGGCGGACATGATCGGAAAAGACAACGGGAGTTTCAAGGCGTATCAAAGCTGCCGTGGAACCTTCGACAGGGCTTTTAATCATGCCAATGATGCGACGTCTTTGGGTCCAAGGAGCCTTGGAGGCTAGACGCACCGAGCCAAACACTGCCATCCAGGTGGCCCTAGGTTGGCCTTGGAAACAGGATTCTGTGGTCAGGACCCAATCGGGGGAAATCTAAAGGGGGAGACATGAAAAAATTATGCAATTCAATGCAAAATTACCGAATTTCAATTTCTTACCAAGGTCCCATCACACACATGTATATCCTCACGATAAAGGGCCGCCAACCAAGGCCAATCTCCGGGCGAAGACATTTTGGGTAAGGTGAGATGTTGTTTTCCTGTCAATACCGATTGTATGCCACACTGCAATTCATCACAACCCACATAGAGTACCTGGCGACGGGGGCAATGGGTACGCACAAAGGAGATTTCCGGAGCATGGGGATCCAAAACCCTCACATAGTCGTTGATATTTTCTGTGTCCGTAACCACATCGAATATTTCAACGGATCTGCAATAAGAGAGGTATTTGTGTTAACTTCGAAATTAGAGATTTTCTCTAAGGATACTCACTCATAACCCAAAGATTTGCAGAGCGACTCGGCCACAGTTTGCCGCACCACCAGCTTGCTATCGCCCTCCAAACCCTCAGCACAAAGTTTGCCCACCGAACCCTTTTCAGAAAATACCGCATAGCCTTCGGGATGGAATCTCGGCAAGTAGGGAACCAAAGGCTCAGGATCAATTAGTTCCGAAGCCAAGGGAGCAATGGAGACTGAAAGGAAATATTTAAAAATTATTTCAAAAAATAATTAAAATCAAGTTCCTAAGACTTACGGCAATCCTTTTCATCCGAACCATCCGGGCAATCGGCCTTGCCATCACATCGAGCCTTACGCGGCACACAGGCTCTACCCCGACCACAGTACAACGAATTACTCGTGCAGAACGTACAAGTCCTTTCATCCGACAGATCAGGACAATCGGCAACACCATCACACAAACGCGGACTATGGGCATTCATTTGCATATCGCTGGCACAGCGGGGCTTGTGATGACACGACTGGATACCCGTCGATTCGGGGAACTTTTCACAATCGAAATATTTCTGGAAACGTTTGGGCAAACGATTACCACAACCCCGCATAAACTGTTCACAATACTCTCGACACATGATGCCCGGTGAGGGTTCCACATTAATTTGCCCCTCACAGGGTGGCTGCAGCAGACGGCACACAAAATCAAAAGCTTCACGGAAACACTCAGCATCGACCAACTCACGAAAGGCTATCACATCGGCCTGTACCTCTTCGAAGGACGTATGACCCAGCAAATTGGGGTATGTCGTAATATTGTATCCAATCGATCGGCAATAATTCAATTTCAGAGGTTCACAACGACGTGGTTGTCTGGGTGTGGTGGTAATAATTTCAGTGGTCTCATCATCTCCACCCAGCGGGGAAGAGGACATAATGGGTTCCTCAATCAAGCCCGTAACTTCTTTGATCATCAGCGATTGTGGGTCGACGGTAACGTTGGCGAAATAACGAGGATGAGGGCAGTTGAACTCCTCGCCGAACAATGCCAAAAGATCGGCGGTATTTACCAAACCGGCATACGGATCAAAGACCATATTGAAATGGACCAAAATATCACTTTTATCCTCAAAACTGGAAAACAAGGAAAAATAAATTAGAAAAAAGTCTAATCTGGATAATTTGGATAATTAATTTATAGGTGGATAATGCATTTAAATAATCTATATAAGTCGGATAATGTATCTACATAATCCGCATAACACGGAAAATGTGATAATATAGATTAGATATAGTGGATAATGCAGCTATATTATCTGGATAATGCAGATAAAGAGTCTACATCATTAAAAAAACGCGGATAATTTATCTACAGAGTTGGGATAACAAAGATATAGTATTTTCATCATTGGCAAAGCGTGGATAATGTTTCTACTTAATTTAGATAACGTGGATAATATATCTACATCATTTGGATAACGTGGATAATATCCCTACGTCATTTGGACAACGTGGATAATATCCCTAAATCATTTGGATAACGTGAATAATGTATCTACATCATTTGGATAACGAGGATAATGTATCTACATCACTTAGATAACGTAATATCCCTACATCACTTAGATAACGTGGATAATGTATCTACACTATTTGGATGACGTGGATAATGTATCTGCATCACTTAGATAACGTGGATAATGTATCTACACTATTTGATAACGTGGATAATGCATCTACGTCATTTGGATAACGTGGATAATGTATCTACACTATTGGCATAACGCGGATAATGTATCTACATCACTTAGATAACGTGGATAATGTATCTACACTATTTGGATAACGTGAATAATGTATCTGCATCACTTAGATAACGTGGATAATGTATCTACACAATTTTCATAAGGTGGATAATGTATCTACATCACTTAGATAACGTGGATAATGTATCTACATTATTTGCATAACGTGGATAATGTATCTACACTATTTGCATAACGTGGATAATGTATCTACACTATTTGCATAACTTGGATAATGTATCTACACTATTTGGATAATGTATCTACACAATTTGCTTAACGTGGATAATGTATCTGCATCACATAGATAACGTGGATAATGTATCTACACAATTTGCTTAACGTGGATAATGTATCTGCATCACATAGATAACGTGGATAATGTATCTACACTATTTGCATAACTTGGATAATGTATCTACATCACTTAGATAACGTGGATAATGTATCTGCATCACTTAGATAACGTGGATAATGTATCTACACTATTTGCATAACTTGGATAATGTATCTACATCACTTAGATAACGTGGATAATGTATCTGCATCACTTAGATAACGTGGATAATGTATCTACACTATTTGCATAACTTGGATAATGTATCTACATCACTTAGATAACGTGGATAATGTATCTACACTATTTGCATAACTTGGATAATGTATCTACATCACTTAGATAACGTGGATAATGTATCTACATCACTTAGATAACGTGGATAATGTATCTGCGTCACTTAGATAGCGTGGATAATGTATCTACACTATTTGCATAACTTGGATAATGTATCTACATCACTTAGATAACGTGGATAATGTATCTACACTATTTGCATAATTTGGATAATGTATCTACATCACTTAGATAACGTGGATAATGTATCTGCATCACTTAGATAACGTGGATAATGTATCTGCATCACTTAGATAACGTGGATAATGTATCTACACCATTTGCATAACTTGGATAATGTATCTACATAACTTAGATAAAGTGGATAATGTATCTACACTAGTTGCATAACGTGGATAATGTATCTACACTAGTTGCATAACGTGGATAATGTATCTACACTAGTTGCATAACGTGGATAATGTATCTGCATCACATAGATAACGTGGATAATGTATCTACACTATTTGCATAACTTGGATAATGTATCTGCATCACTTAGATAACGTGGATAATGTATCTGCATCACTTAGATGACGTGAATAATGTATCTACATCACTTAGATAACGTGGATAATGTATCTACACTATTTGCATAACTTGGATAATGTATCTACATCACTTAGATAACGTGGATAATGTATCTACACTATTTGCATAACTTGGATAATGTATCTACATCACTTAGATAACGTGGATAATGTATCTGCATCATTTGGATAACGTGGATAATGTATCTACGTCATTTAGATAACGTGGATAATGTCTCTACATAATTTGGGTAACGTGGATAATGTATCTACATCACTTAGATAACGTGAGTAATGTATCTACACTATTTGAATGACGTAAATAATGTATCTACATCATTTGCATAACGTGGATAATGTATCTACACTATTTGCATAACGTGGATAATGTATCTACATCACTTAGATAACGTGGATAATGACTTTTTATGTCAATTTGTAATTTTCCTACATTATCTCAAAGACGCGGCCACGATTTTTATTCATGGATAAAAATGAATAATGCATCTACGTTATCTTTAAGTCGCGAATAATGTATTTACATTATGTTAAATTTACGGATAATGTATTGACCTTATTCGATCAACGTGGATTATGCACTTATGTCATCCGACATTTTTGTTTAAATTAAAAACAACTACTCACCCATCTAATGCCAAAATTTCGCTACCCTCATAGGCCTCACGTAAATCGGAACGCCTCACCAACAGATTAATGCGTTCCCTATAATCCCTTGACTTTTGCTGGAACCTCAACGAATTTTGATTTGCCAAATCCATGGACCATTTGTCATTTAATATTTGGAATTTGCCACGGAAAATTCGATCAGACAATGGTTCCGGTTTGAAATAGGTATCTATAAACGAAAAAACAAATAATCAGAAAATAAATTCCATCAAACCCCCTTCCAATCCCCCACTTACACCCCACATAAACAAACACACCAGCCACTAGTAGAGCGACTAGAAATCCTGCAATCACAGCACATCCACACTTCTGACTATCTCCCAATTTTCGTCGCGTAAAGCGTATATCCGAATCTGTTGATAATACCGATTCGGTTTTCTTTCGATGACCGGCACTGGGCAAATGATGAATGTGACCATGACCATTGTGACTATGACCGTTCAGTGTGTGATGGGCAATATCGGCTCCCACGGCCATACCATTGCTGGTACGATTCGGCGAATGACTGTGAGCCTTGTGATGGCGGGTACAGCGGGTGTTGTGAAAGACTTTGGGTACTGATGTGTTGGAGACCTGTGATGCACTGCCGCCATTCGATGACGATTCACGCGGAGAACTGATATTGGACGACTGCATACCCTGAAATAAAAAGAAAGAGGGTTTGGAAATTAGACAAAGTCAGTAAAATTAAGTGAAAGTTATGAAATAATTTTGAAATGTATTTAATAATTTCTTGAGACCAAAAAACTCTTTATGACTGTTCGAATTTTGTTCAAATATAATTATGTAATTTGTTATTTTACGGAAGTCACCTATTACTAATTTGGTGTTAATGATCCATGAATCCATGCAGAGTCATGGCTGCATTTTGTTTGTTTTTTGAAGTGAATAAATTTAGGCCTGCTCAGATTGCATGCCTTCGTAGGCCATTGGTCGCCTGCAATAAGAAATAATCTACATATGATCGGAATGCACGTAACATGGTACCGGCATGCATACATTGCTGCTAATATATTAAGATAGGTAATAAGAGAAATAATAAACATTTAAAATTGTTTAAAAATCGGAATTTTTATACAAAAGGTTTTGGAAGGTATATCAGACGCCTCCTACATAAAAGCCCTTACATCATTTGGATAATTCATCTACAGTATCTGGATAATGCGGATATATTATTTACATCATTTGGATAACGCGGATAATACATCTACACTAATTAGATAAGGTAAATAATGTATCTACATCATTTGTATAACGCGGATAAGTATCTACACCTATTGGATAACCTAGATAATGTATCTACATCATTTGGATAGCGTGGATAAGTATCTACACCTATTGAATAACGTAGATAATGTATCTACATCATTTGGATTACGCAGATATGTATCTACACCCATTGGATAACGTAGATAATGTATCTACATCATTTGGATAACGCGGATAATATATCTACATCAATTGGATATGGCGGATAATGTATCTACATCATTTGGATAACACGGAAAAGTATCTACACCTATTGTATAGCGTAGATGATGTATCTACATCATTTGGATAACGCGGATAAGTATCTACACCTATTCGATAACGTAGATAATGTATCTGGATGACATAAACGAAGTATCTACATTATCTGGATAACATAGATAAAATATCTGCATCATTTGGATAACGCGCATTATGTATCTACATCATTTAGATAACATGGATAATGTATCTACATACTGGAATACTGGATCTACGTTATCTGAGGTTAGCATATCTAAGATATTCTATGGGGGGTAAATTAACTTTGTCATCCCTTTTGTAGCTCCACGAAATATTGGATAAACGTAAAATTCTAGCTCGATTTAGCGATGTCAGTGTCTCTGTTCTAATCATGCTATATTTCAAATGAATTGACATAATCTAATGTGTATTTTGCCAGTAGGGCCATGTCGGTTTATGTTTTCATATAGGCGCCAATATCTATCTACCAATATTCCGTATTTTAATGATTTGATGATTGATCACCGGAATTGTTTTAAATTTTGTATTAGAATTGCGGAATCGTTACTACAGCTTATAATAAAAACTGCATATGAAGGTCTGTGTTCGTATAGCCCCCATACAGACTAAAGCAGGCTATATCTGCCTCCCATAGACAACCTTTCAATGACCTTTTGCAAAATTTAAACCTTCTGAGTTTCTTCTATGGCAGGAAAATCTACTGGAAGTGTGACTAATGTTATGAATGATAAGTTACTTGTCACTGGAGACAGTTTCAAAAACCATACATACTTATTTTCAATTCATCATAGAAAATTTCCATTAATAATTTCAAAACACCTCACAGACAGGCAAACATTCACATTCAGCAAATGTTCAAAACCAATTTACATACCCAAACAGACATCAATGTTGAACGTTATTTTTTTTTTTTTCTTTTTGGCACCCATCATCTTGCAAATGTTGCAAGAAAGACACAATTGAGAAAGATGATTGGCCGGAATGGGGGCAAACGAACACCTGAGATGTGTTTTTTTCATGTGAATCCCATTCACATTGTTCAACAACAACAGCTAAAAACACCACCATCACCACACCAGAAAGATAGGCGGCGAGACAGAAATTAGCACATCAACAATGGAAAAGGAATTTAAATTACAAAAAAAAATAAATGAAATAAAATAAAATATGAAAACATAAAATCCACCCTTCTCCAATTCAATGAAATCCAACACATGTGAATAATTACCATGAAAGGGTTTGGAAATTTAAATGCAAATACTCATAATTATATTATTTTCTCCCATGCTAGTTTTTTTCTTTTGTATGTGAAGGTCGTTTTGGTTAATCTTTAAAAAAAATAAAATAAAAAACAACCACTGCTCCAGGTGAGGCTCGAACTCACAACCCCGGCATTGCTCACAAGTTACTGATTATAAGTACCGTGCGCTAACCAATTGCGCCACAGGAGCTGTTGCGAAAATGCTGACTAAATATTTAGCGGTGATCGGCCTTGATATTCACACGAATCCAGGATTAAGTAATTTTGAATAAGGATTTTGAAAATTAAATTTTTTTAATTTTATTTAATGATTGGTATTATTATATTTTAAGGATAATTCAAAAATTAACAAATTTGTAATTATTTTAAAAAAATTATTGGAGGCATTTAAACAATTTTTTTTTGAAAATATGCGGGATTGTAAAAAACATATTAAATTATTTCAGTTCGGGAAGAAAATAACACCAAACAGCACAATCCCAAATTGATGTCACATAAATTTAAGATTAAATTTAAGTCTTAAGACATGTGTAATGTAAATTGAAATTATAAAAATTCTTCAACACTAAGTTCCGATCACCAGTGTCATTCCATTTGATTTTTCTCCAGGTAAAATAAATCATTTAAAGTCGCGAAAATCATAGAATTTCTTCATTTTTCTTTTTTAATTCCGATTATTTGCAGGAAAGGAGTGGTGGGGACTTGGCCCATGTTTGGTAAAATTGGCTTTTGTAGAGCAATTTACTTACAATGGTACTTCAACTGCTTTCATTTCCATTTACAGGGTTGTAATTTTGGAAGCAGTAAATTGAGGTACGAGCGTATGAAAATAAAAAAGAGAGTAAGTTATCGATGTGAGAGAGCCGCTCCCGGACTATAATGATGGTGTTGTGTTAGAGGTACCAGACTATAAAGCAGAAGGTTCTAGGTTCAAAGCCCGACGAGGGTGTGTCGTTTTTTTAATGTCCATAATAAATCAAGGTAGAAATAAAGCGTTTTTCCAGTTTTTATACCCTCCACCATACATAGTATGGAGGGTATATTTAGGTCGTCATTCCGTTTTTAATTTAAAAAAAATAATAATTTTAGGCCCGCAAAGTATATATATTCTTGATCATCGTAAAATTCGAAGACGATTTAGTCATGTCCGTCCACCTGTTTGTTGTAATCAATCTAGAGTCAAAACGAATTAAGATAGGAAGCTAAAATGCATAGATCAGTCCTTTGTGTACTGGCAGGTCAAGTTCGAAGATGGGCTATGTCGGTCCACGATATCGTATAGCCCCGATTTAAAGACATCCAACCCCAGATATTCGGTATTTTGATGATTTTAGCCACATTTTTCCAAGGGAATTGTCTGAAATTCTACGCATGAAATTCTTTGTGAGTACTTTGCCCCCCTGAAGGAAAATTGGCTAATTGGTCCACGATATCGAATAGCTCCGATGCAAAGCTACCCCCCGATATTCACTATTTTGATGATTTTAGCGACATTTTTTTAACCGGAATTGACAAAAAATTGTATAGAAGGACCATTCCTTCAAATAGCCCCATATAATGGTTTTCGAGCGGTATTTTTTTGGCATATTTTTTTAGTTTTGGAAAGTTTTCAAGTTCCTTCAACGTGGTGGAGGGTATTAAAAGTTCAGCCCGGGAAAGCTTAATTGCTTTTTTACTTGTTGTCTTCTAAAATCTCTACACATGCTTTCGGTATCAATTATAGTTGGTATCGGTTCAAGTATGAACCTTATTGCAGAACCAACAATTTTTTTCATTTGTTCCAAATGTTATGTATTTATTACAAAATATTGGGACATACCATTATATGGGATCCATTCCAAAAAAAAAATATGGGTCTACTTTGAATAATTTGGCGCAGACACCTTTATCCTTTTGGACCAAGACCCTTTAAAACCGATTAAATTTGTCGCTAACGCCATAAGGGGCTTATATCAAAATGGGAATCATAGGTATAGAATTTGTTTTCCGTGAGAACTCATATTTTTGAAAATTGACAATTGAAATGTAAAATATTAAGAAGTAATGTTATACGGGACTACATCAAATTATAGACCTACACTGAGCGTTTTTAGTTTTTCTGAGAGGATTTACATCTCCTTAAAAAGGCGTCAAAATCCGAAGGGACTATGTCAAGATGTGAAAATATGTTTAATATTTTTGTCAGAAAGAGATTCTTGTTGCTCATGAGGTAGGAAAAAAATGACTAAGACCTAAACACCAAAAATCAGAAGTAAAGAAAGGACACACCTATGTCAGGGCCGACTTTATGACAATCTTCATATCCCTGTGTATTTAGCAGATTTTTATATGTTACCCTCCACTATACTATTTAGGCTATATTAACTTTATCATTCCGATTGTAGCTCCTCGAAATACTCATGTCAGATCCAACAAATTATATGTTCTTGATCAGCGTAAAATTTGAAGTCGACTTAGCGGCGTCCGTCTGTGCAAAAATGCACACATGTATATTTTGCCAGTAGGCAGGTTAAGTATCATATCGGTCATATATAACAGTATTTCTCAATATTCGGAATTTTGATGATTTTAGCGACAAGAATCGTCTCAAATTTCGTACTGGAAGATGTTAATTGTTATTACAAAATTTGACAAAAACATTACTTATGAAGGTCCACGTCTTCGTACAGTCCCTACATAATGGTACCTTCCAATATTCGGTATTTTTTACGATTTTAGAATCATTACAAACCGGAATTGTTTCAAATTTTGTATTTAAAGTCCGTAATCGATACTGCAGGCTATGACAAATAATTTCATATACAGGTTCATGTCTTCGTATAGGTTCTATATAACAATACCCCCTGATATTCAGTTTTTTGATGATTTTAGCGACATTATTCATGGGGATTGTTTAACATTTCGTATTTCATGTTCGGAAACGGTACGACATTTTTTTTAAATGTTTTAGCTTCTTCCAAATGGAGGAGGAGGGTAACTTATTTTTTATTTATTTCTTAATATTATTACAATCATTATTATTATTATAATTATTATAATTACTATTATTTATTTATTTATTTATTTTTTTTTTGTAACAAACATACTTTTGTGTTGGGAATTAGTATATAAAGAATAACCATTATTTTTACAATCCAGTGGGTTTAAATATAGTCTATAGCTTGTATTCAATCGACAGTCAAACGGATCTCATTAAATCAACCAAAAATTGATGAGGTTTTAAACAGATCATAACAAGAAAAATTTTCGGTGTTATGTTGAATGTAAATAAATAAAATAAAATGTAAAGGACTGTCATACATTTATGGGCAAAATATTGCGATTTCTGCTTCGTTTCAACATTAAACACGGGCAAACATAGCACATATTTTATAAACGCTACCCTAAATGTGCGATGGGCACCAGACAAAAGACATTTTCAGCAAGTCTCCTCAAACATTGTGAAAACATAACCTTTTAAAAAAACAATAGATTCTAGTATGGAAACATTCTATTTTATATATAACACATGCACATGTGCTTTTATTAATTTTCATTTATTTATTTTTCTTTTTTTTGTAATTCTAATTGTTCTATTATTTCTTTATTCTATCAATATAAAAAACACTTAAAAAATAAATAAATAGAAAAAGTTTGCAAAAAACACCTGCTCCAGGTGAGGCTCGAACTCACAACCCCGGCATTGCTCACAAGTTACTGATTATAAGTACCGTGCGCTAACCAATTGCGCCACTGGAGCGCTTGGCCGCTGTGTGTCAAATATCGTATATGAAACCCGACCAATCATCCGTAGTTGATACAATGAGCGAACATTCATTCATACATTCGTATGTGTTAAGAACGTATGCGAAACGATGGAAATGAAACATTTTGCACACATGAACGAACCAAAGAGAAATGTGAACGCCAAAAATAGTGTGTGTGTGTGTGTTCGTTGTGTTATTGATAGAGAAATGTTAAATGTAGCCCATAGGGTATTCACTTTGGGTAGTAGAAAATAATGATTTATAATTTTGTAAGAACTCAGATATCTTTCATTATGACGAAAATTCAAAAGAAATGGAAAATAATTTTGTTGAATACTACTATATTGTGTGAATACTTGAATAAAAAAGAATGATTTGAGACCCCAAAAGGTGTTTATTTTGCAAGTTTTTCCAATTTGACTGGTCGGTTCCAGAACTGCAAGAATGAAATCGAAAAAAAATGCAAAAATTGTAGATTCTTGCAGGTTCTGGAACAGAGCAATTGTTAACCATTATTCTTTATTTACATATTTTATTTACACTCACAACACATTTAATTCATAAATTTGAGGATTTTTAATTTATTTTCGATCATCGCGGCACAGGAATCGATTTTTTTAATAAGCATTAATTTGTCAAAAAGTTGTTTTAAATTGTATTCTTGTCTTATTGCACAGTGGCAAGCAACATATACTTATTTTCCACCATCGTTTGCAACACCTCGAAATATTCATCGGAAACCCCAAAAAGTGCATATATTTTTAATCAGCGTAACATTTTAAGTCGATTTAGCGATGTCTGTCTGTTTGTTTGTCCGTCTGTTGAAATCTCCACAGATTCCATATTATTTAATCTAGAGCTTATGTCACAAAGGATTATATTACGAGTATATGCAGGCTGATTGGTATATGGGTTCAGTTTTTCGATATTTTGAAGGTTTCTGCCACAATTTCCAACCACAATATGTAAAACTTGAATTAGGGTTCTCGGTAGGTCAGTTCTCTCCTTACAAAAAAGATTCGATTCAGAACCACTAATTATAGCCCCCATATAACTGTACCTCCAGATTTACGGTATTTTGAAGGTTTCTGCCATAATTTCTAACAAAATTAGATGATACTTTACAACTGGGGTCCTTGGTAATTGGTATTTAGAGTTCGTCCAGGTCTTCGTATAGCCCCCATATATCAGTCTCTTCCTATATTCGGTATTTAGACGAGTTTAGGTACAATACCCACCGAAATTGTTTGAGATGTTGTATTTGAAGCACGTAATAGTTGCTACAGCCTGTGACAGAAAATTGTCTATGCTGGTCCAGGTCTTCGCACAGTTCCAATATAACGGTAATTCCCTATATAGGATATTTAAATGATTTTAGCTACATTATTCACCGTTTATTTCAAATTTCGAATTTGAATGTGGTAATGGTTTATGACAAACAATGCCTATGTCGTATAGATCCCAATATAACGGCTATGTTCGTTATTTTTAAAATTTTAACCGATTTTTTTAAGGATTTTATTATATTAATATTTCCAAATTCATTCCAATTAGTGGAGGGTATTCAAAGTTCGGCCCGACTTGAGTAAACTTCATATCAAAAAACGTTCAATGGAAATAAATTTTAATCGATTTTGGTATTAAAAGTAAATATAAAAAATAAATCTTTAACTGATTGGAAAAAATATAAAAAAACAACGAAAAATAACAAAAGTCTACTTTTGTTTTCGACTACGTATCACGTGCTGCTAATTCAATCTAATAAATTTATGTTGATAGTTTTTTAGTTAATATAAATAGTTTATTTTTTTGTTTTTTGTTTATTTTTTGGAAAGCATATTGATGACGAAGAATTTTTTCGTGGGAATATTTTGTGTATTGAGTATCCAAAATTGATACACCTGTGAATGGCAAAGGAGATTTTATTCATTATTTCTACTCATATTCCTCTCACATGATTTTCACTCTAAATCACCAAAAATATGTGATAATAAAATTTATAGGCTTATTTTTTTATTTTATGTATTTCTGCAACACTCTTAAAATTCTATCATCCAGAAATTTCTCCCTTATTCCTATTTATGTAAAAAAGGAAATTTTATTAAAAAAGCTACTGCTCCAGGTGAGGCTCGAACTCACAACCCCGGCATTGCTCACAAGTTACTGATTATAAGTACCGTGCGCTAACCAATTGCGCCACTGGAGCGCTTGGCGGGGCGCTGCCAAATGGCGTACATGAATACAGGGTGAACATACATCCAAACATACCTAGAACATTTTATTAGCAAAACGATGCAAACGAAAATGAAACACAAGGAACAAAGGAGAAATGGTACAGTATGACATAGTGGAATGAAGAGATACGAATAATAAAATGATAAGGGTATTTGTGCGGCGTTGCCACTGTGTGATTGTTTGGTGCTGTTGAATGGGTATTTGTTGGGGGAAATAGGGAAATAATTGGTGAATGAATCTATGTCTCATGGAAAAATAGATGAAGTACAATTTATATTAACTCATTTGTTAATAAAGAAAATAAAAATAGCTAGTAATAAAAGTATCAATTGTAAAGGAGTGGTTTTATAGAAATTTAATTGTGAATTCTAAGATGAAATAGTAGAAATGTGAGACGAATATTTTGTTCCAGTAATTTTTAAACCATTTAGTTCCGAGACATAATTTTTGTTTTGGTTTAAAAAAAATACTTTTTTAGGGTAATTTGGGCCCACTGACATAGACAAATGAAGATATAGACAACGAAAAGTTAGTTTTGTCTTTTCATCCAGGTGGCTCTCATCATGTTTTGCATAGTCAACATGCTGATTTACGCGTTCACCCCACTCGACTTCGATTCCCATATTTTTCGATGTCACTACATAGTTTCACTTATTTCACTTATTATGGAACAATTTTCAACTGACAAATATCCTACAGTTTTTGTTATTTTTAACGTTTTAGAATTGTGTGACTTCAATATTCCCATTCAAACCCCTGAAACAATATAGACGACATCTGCTGATACGATTTTTTTTTGTTGAAGATAAACGTTGAGAACATTTCGTTGTCTATATTTTCATTTGTCTATGCCACTGATGTCAAAAATGTATTGAGAAAAAAATTCGATTTTTCGTTTTTCCAGAAACCAGTGTTCGAATGTTTCGGAGTTTCATATATTTGCAATAATTCCTCATCATTACTTTTTATACCCTCCGCCATAGTATGGAGGGTATATTAAGTTTGTGATACATTTTAGACTCCACAAAGTAAATATATTCTTGAGCCACATAAAATTCTATGTCAATTTAGCGATGTCCGTTCGTCTGTTTGTCTGTCCGTCTGTGGAAATTACTCTAGCTTCCGAACGAAATGAAGATTTTTTTTACTCAGGACTTTGAAATAGGGCTGTATAGGTCCACTTTTAGGTTTGGCCTCATATAACGGTACCTCCCGATATTCGGTATTTTTATTATTTTAGCGACATTTGCCACCTGAAGTGTTTCAAATTTCGTATTTAAAGTTCCTAATGGGTACTGCAAGTTATAACAGAATTTTGACTATGCAGGTCTACGTCTTCGCATAGCCCCCATATAACGATGCCTTTCTAAATTCAGTATTTTTATGATTTTAGCGGTATTATTTGTCGGAATTGTTTCAAATTTCGTTTTAATGGGTATTACAGGCTATGACGGAAAATTTTTTATGCAGATCCAGGTGTATGCATAGCCCCCATATAACGGTACCTCCGATATTTGGTATTTTCAAGAATGTAGCAAAAATTTTCACCGGAATAGTTTCAAATTTCGTATTTGCAGTTCGTAACGGGTACTTTGGCTTGTGACAGAAAACTGCCTATGCAGGTCCACGTTTTCGTATAGACCCCGCTATAACGGTAACTCCCTATTTTCGGTATTTTTATGATTTTCAACAGTATTTTTAAAACTCCCTTCAAATGGTGGAGCGTATTCAAAGTTCGGTCCGGTCGGGTCGACCTTTCCGCTTTTTTATTGTGCCATCTATTATTTTTTATTATTTCTTAAAACTAATTTAAAAAGTATTCAAAAATATGGGTTTCAGAAATAAACACCTACCATCGAGGGGAGGAGGGTTTTTATTTTTAGGTGGGATTTTTTTTAATTATTGACTTTCTAGATTCGGGGTTTTTATTATTTTAGCGGTATTATTAATCGGAATTGTTTCAAATTTCGTATTTGAAGTTTGTAATGGGTACTACAGCCGTGACGGAAAATTGTTTATGCAGATTTAGATTTTCGTATAGCCCCCATATAACGGTACCTCCGATATTCGGTATTTTCAAGAATTTAGCAAAAAATTTCAACGGAATAGTATCAAATTTCGTATTTAAAGTTCGTAACGGGTACTACGGCATGTGACAGAAAACTGCCTATGCAGGTCCACCTTTTTTATAGACCCCAATATAACGGTAACTCCCTATATTCGCTATTTTTATGATTTTTAACAGTATTTTTCAAAGTATTTTTTTAATCTCTTCAAATTGGATCTTGTGTTATTCAAAAGTTCGACCCGGCCGAATTTACAGCTTTTTACTCTTTCCATATATTATTATTTTTTTAATTAATTTAAGAAGTATTCAAAAATATGAGATTCAGAAATGAAGCACTACCATCAAGGGAGAGGCGGTATTTTTTGAAGGGAGAGGAATATTTTAAGTGGAATTATTTTTTTTTTATTATTGACAGACTCTATCTATCTGTACAAAAAGATTTTTGCAATATTTTTCGAGGCTCTACTGTCTACATTGTTTTAAAAAAAGTAAACGGAATTTCAATTGATTTACTTATTAGTTTGTGCTGAAGAATGAATATGTATGAAAGAATGAATATGCATGTAGGTATGTATAACAAACGCTTAAACTTTTGCAATGTATTGACTAATAATTTATTCATAACAACAGTCGCCAAAAGAACGCGTGAACTTGTTACGAATTTTAATTGAAAATTCAAGCAACTGTTATGGCGTTGATGTTTCACTGTTTGTTCTGAACTAATTGTTGGATTCCATCCAAAAAAAAATCTACAAAAAGAAGCGTTACAATGACCTCAGTCAATTATTATTTTCCAATTGACTCACATTCCCTTACGCAAATTGAATTATAAAAAAAATGAGTATTTTGAACGGATTCTACGAGGTTTATGGTTAAAATGCGGAATAGTTAGGTATGTTTTAAAGACAATTTAAGACATAATTAAGAACAACATTGTATTTTCTGGGATTTTCCAAAAACTCGCTCCATTTACTGACAAGCTGTCAAAATATATTGTTGTGATTTAAATCGCATTAAAAGGTAAACAAATAGTAAGCCAAACGACAGAAAAATGTCAGGTTTCTGGTTGATAGAAATATTCAGATATAATAAATTGTAATGAATCGCCGACTTGATTCGCAAGTTAAGACAGATAAAAATATTTAAAAAATGCGTCTCTTTGTGGGTGAGATACCAGAAGAGGTTCGCATATATATATCATCTTCATTACAGACCTTGTGTTGATAGCAATATTAAGATGTGTTAAATTAAGGATGTTAATTTCGCGTTTTATGATCGATTTGGTTATTCAAAATTTTGACCCTTTGTTGGGGAGGTACCAGAAGGAGTGGGCCGATATAACCTATCTTAACACCAGACCTTGGGTTAATAAAAATATTGGTATGAGTGAAAATTGAAGACAATCCCGCTCTTACTTCACATTTTACAAGAGTTATACTTATTTAAAATTTTGAACCTTTGTGGGGGAGGTACTTGATGGAGTGGAACGATATTGTCCATTTTCGCATCTAACCTATGCAAATTTTTGCAACTGATGCAAATTTTAGGATTTTCAAAGTTGGAGAAAAGTCGGATTATCGTTTCTCTTTCTTTTTTGTTGTTGAAAATTTCGAACTTTTGTAGAGGAGGTACCAAAAGAGGTGGACCGATATATTCCATTTTGACGCCAGACCTTAGGTCAATAAAAATATTGAGATGTGTGAAATTTGAAGACAATCAGACTATTACATCACATTTTAAAAGGTACTTGAGGGAGTGAACCGATAAGAGTTGTAATTATTCAAAATGTTCACCCTTTGTGGGAGAGGTACTTGATGGAGTGGACCGATATTGTCCATTTTCAAACCTGACCTAGCACTGATGGAAATATTAGGATTTGAATTTGGAAATTAAATAAAAAAAAAATAAAATCCGTTAAAAATTCTGTTAAAATCGTAAAAATACCAAATGAAGTCGTTATATGGGGGTCTATACGAAGACGAGGACCTGCATACCCAATTTTTGTCATACGCCATTACAATATCCAAATACGAAACTTGAAATAAAAAATCCTGTGATTAATGTAGCTAAACTCATCAAAATACCGAATATAGGAAGGTAGTGTTACACGATGACCTGGACCTGCATACACAATTTTCTGTCACCGGCTGTACTATCCATTAGGAGCTTCAAATACCAAATTTGAATATTTTACCTAAAATCGTCAAAATGGAGCCTATACGAAAATCTGGACCTGCATAGAAAATTTTGTGACATAGACCGTAGTTCCCATTACGAACTTTAAATACGAAATTTAAAACAATTTCGGTGAATATTTTTCCTAAAACCGTCAAAATAACGAATATAGGGAGGTACTGATATATGGAGCCTATACGAAAACCTGGACCTGCATAGACAATTTTGTGGCACAGACCGTAGTTCCCATTACGAACTTTAAATACGAAATTTGAAACAACTCCCGTGAATAATGTCGCTTATATTATTAAAATACCGAATATTGTGAGGTACCGTTATATGGAGGCTATACGAAGACGTGGGCCTGCATGCGCAAATGCCGTAGCCTGTAAACAACTACGGTAAATAATGTCCTTCAAATAGTCAAAATATCGAAAATCGGGGGAAACCGTTGTATGTGGTCTATACGATGTCATGGACCTATATAGACATTTCTCTTCCAGGGTGTTAGGTGCTTAGAATGAACTGTAGCTAAAATGAATGAAAAATGTAGCCAAAATAATCTAAATGTCGAATATAGTGAGGTACCGTTATAAGTGGGATATACGTTATCGTGGACCCATATATAGGGTAAAGTACTCAGAAGGAACTCCTTCTGAAAAATTTGGCTACAGTCATCCAAATACCGAATATCGGGGGGTACCGTTATATAGGGGCTATACGATATTGTGTACCTATATAGTCCATCTTCGATCTTGACCTGCATGCAGACAGAAGAATGGGGGGCTAAACGATGTTGTGAACCGATATAACCAATTTTCGATCTTGACCTGCGTGCAGACAAAATACTGATCTTTATCTTTATTCGTTTTAACTCCAGCGTTTTTACAACAGAATATATATACGTTGTTATGTCTAATATTATTATTTCCAGTTACAAACTGAATGACGAACTTAATATACCCTCCATACCATGTATGATGGAGGGTAGAAAAATACCATATGGCAAGTTTAAATTTTTTTTTTGAAAGCTCCCCAAAGTATGCTATAAAAATGTAGAATATAAAATGTGAACGTCGCTACATATGACCCTAACACCATGTGTAATCGGGTCTTTAGAATTTAATTTCTGAGTTGTAACAATTTCATCGATTGGGCGCCATTGTTACGATCGACAAATATTTAAAGTTTAATCTGATCGAACTCATCAAAAGCAATACCCATATTGGTAATTTTGATTTTATGCACTGTTTATACATTGCTATTTTTTGAAACACAACTGCTTATGATCACCGCCCCACATCAGATTCCAGATGTTTTTAGAAAGGCTTTTCCATTTTTTTGCGTATGACATACATATAATCACTAAACTTGAAGAAGGCTGTGTTGCTATATCTATGTTTATAGTTCCAGTGAGGGGATTTGCCTTTATAGAAACAATCTTTACAATATCTCTGGATGACTCCACACTTTTTTCATTTGTATTATTAATAGAGAGCTTTAGCTAAATGTCAATCACCGGCAAGCCAGTTAGTTCGCCGGCCAAGTTCAAATGTCGCCTATCTTTGCTTTGTAACTTTTTCTATTTGTTTAATGAGATTATATCTTTATTAATGGTTGAGAGAATTGAATGAACTTTTTTGTTATCACCCCATATCTGCTCTATATTAGAAATGCCCGACAGATATATCACAAGGGTTTGTTTGCGTAAAATTCTCACATTTTCTCCATGCATTTCTAATATTTTGTTGGAAATAAAAAACTTCCCTGCTCCAGGTGAGGCTCGAACTCACAACCCCGGCATTGCTCACAAGTTACTGATTATAAGTACCGTGCGCTAACCAATTGCGCCACTGGAGCGCTTAACAGATTTTTGCCAAAAGCTTAGAAAAAGCTATGCTACAGCAACAACACTGGCCGTCGCAGTAGCAGCGGCAACAACACCAACAACGGCAGAGCACATAAAAAGTTTATTTTTAGATTTTGCAAAAATAAAAACAAACAAAAAAGCAACAACAACAACAATAAACTCGAGGAAGCGGTGACAGCAACAAGTGGTGGTGATGGCTGGTAGCTGATTCTAATTTTTTGTTAATGAATGAATGAATGGACTACGGGAATCGGACAGCTTGGGAATTGGGTCGGATTTGTTGTCATTCATAATTAATTAATAATGAATGTGAATCATTCGAAGAAAGTTCATTAATGAAATGTTTTCTGATGTTTAAATTATAAAAAGTTATTGCTGTTCAGAAGTTATTTATGGATGAGGATGTTGGCTTACCGACCTTCGCTATGAAAGTATATTTTGGAGAGTTTTTGATTCTGATGATATATTTATTCCTATATTTAAAAATGTCTCCTAAATTAAATAAAATGAGAGGTCAAAAAGCTAAAACGACACACAACCACATAAATGAATGGAAAAATCGGTATTAAACAATAATAAATCGATGCTATTGGGAGGGTAAGACTAGATACCCAAAACTTATATTATCACCAAAATTTATATTATCGAAATCGAGTGAAAGTACACTTGCGAGTAAAAAAAAATAAATCTAATCGAATTCGATTTTTCCATGCCAATCGAATAGGAACGAGAAATCTCTGCCCGTGAGAGTAAAATCCGCTCGAAATTGAGCAGATTCTACTCTTACTGAGTACTCGTTTAGTGTTTATGGTACAGTTGTTTTATTTGCAATTGTGTAAATTTTCTCAGTCCAAAGCTGACAACTAAACATATTGAAGACCAGGTTAAAAATTATATTTTCTGAAAAATTACAACACAAATTAATTTACTGCTCTCATTTCCAAGTAATGAGCAACGACGACACAGAGGGTACATGAGCGGCTAAACAACCAAAGGCTGTAAGTTCGAGATACATAAGTTTTTTTTTTCTACTTTTAGAAGCCAAAAATAACTACCCCTTTCAGGCGACATTTTTGAAAAAGTAATGGGTTAGTAGGTTCATTTGTAAGTATTTTCAACTGCCAAAAATTGAATAGAAAACTCATTATTTGCTAATGGGAATTTTTCTGGGACGTAGTACTAATTATAACCTCAGCCATATGGCAACAGAGGGTATATATCATACGACCAAAACGTGCCTCATCGAAATAACGTTTTTAGACCCAAGGTCTCTTCGAAGAAAATCCGTTTCAGGACATTTGGAGCCGATCTAAGGGTGTCGGTCCGTCTGTCTGTCTGGATGGTGTGCACGATAACTTTCGAAGAGAGTATCCAATTTAATCCAAATTTGGAAAATCTTAATATTATTATCAAAGTTCGTGGTCGAGTTCAGAGATAGGCAATATCGGTCCTCTCCTTCTGGTACCTCCCCAACAAAAGTTCGAAATTTTCAAATAAAATATCTCGCTTCTTAGAAAGAGAAAGAATTATCCGATTTTGCTCCAAATTTGCAAATCCCAATATGAAAATGGACAATATCGACCCACTACATCAAGTACCTGCCCCACAAAGGGTCAAAATTTGAAAAAATTATAACTGTTATAAAATGTGAAAGAAATTCCGATTGTCTTTACCTTTATCACATACCCATATTTTTATACCCTCCACCAAAAAAGTATGGAGGGTATATTAAGTTCGTCATTCCGTTTGTAACTCATCGAAATAATCATTTTAGACCCAACAAAGTATATATATTCTTGATCAGCATAAAATTCTAAGACGATTTAGCCCTGTCCGCCCGTCTGTCCGTCTGTTGTAATCACGCTACAGTCTAAACGAATTAAGATGAGAAGCTAAAATTTTTAACAGATCTCTCTTTTGTCTGCAGGCAGGTCAAGTTCAAAGATGGGGTATATCGGTCCACGATGTCGTATAGCCCCCATATAACGGTACCCCCGATATTCGGTATTTTGATAATGTTAGAAACATTTTTCAATGTAATTGTCTGAAAATCCACACAAGTAATTCCTTGTGGGTACTTTATACCTCGGCAGAGAATTATCTCTATGGGCCCACGATATCGTATAACCCCCATATAACGGTACCCCCGATATTCGGTATTTTTATGATTTTACCCAATTTTTTATCGGAATTGTCTGAAAATCCACACAATAAGTTCCTTGTGGGTACTTTATACCTCGGCAGAGAATTATCTATGTATTTCCACGATATCCTATAGCCCTTATATAACGGTACCCCCGATATTCGGTATTTTGATGATTAGGAAATACAAATTCCTTGTGAGTACTTTACCCCCAGACATAGATTTGTCTATATAGGTCCACAATAGCCTATATCCCCCCATATATCGGCACCTTCCGATATTAGGTATTTTAAAGATTTTAATAGAATTTTCAATGGATTTTATCTTTTTGAATATTTTCTAATTCGTTCCAAATGGTGGAGGGTATTCAAAGTTCGGCCCGGCCGAACTTTTTTTACTTGTTATTAACATAAGGTCTGGTATGAAGACAGGATATATTGGTCCACTTCTTCTGGTACCTCCCCCACAACGGGTCAACATTTTGAATATCCCGGCCGAACTTTTTTTACTTGTTATTAACATAAGGTCTGGTATGAAGACAGGATATATTGGTCCACTTCTTCTGGTACCTCCCCCACAACGGGTCAACATTTTGAATATCCATGAAACGCGAAATAAGTATCCGATTTCTTTTAAACTTAACACATCTCATTATTTCTATTAACACAAGACCTGGAATATATAGGTTCACTCCTTCTGGTACATCCCTCACAAAAGGGCAAAATTTTGAATAATTATATCTCCTATAATTTGCGAAATAAGCATCTGATTCTCTTCAAATTTCAGACAGTCCAATATTTGTATCAACACATAATCATGTTTGAAGATAGAAAATATCGGTGCACTCCTTCTGATACCTCCCCCACAAAGGGTCCAAATTTTGAATATATTTTGAATATCTCCTATAATTTGCGAAACAAGCATCTGATTCTCTTCAAATTTCAGACATCCAAATATTTTTATCAACACTAGATCAGGTGTGAAGATAGAATATATCGGTCCTTTCCTTCTGGTACCTCCCCCACAAAGAGTCAAGATTTTAAATAATTATAACTCTTATAATATGCGAATTAACCCTCCGATTTGCGGTCTATCCGAATATGCGAAATAACCATATAATTCTCTTCAAATTTCACACATCTCAAAATTTTTGATAACACAAGATGTGGTGTAAAGATGGAATATATCGGTCCACCTCCCGCACAAAGGGGTCAAAATTTTGAACGACCATGAAGGGCATAGGTCACGAAGTAAGCGATTATTTTCAAACCTAGCACATCTCAATAATTCTATCAACACTAAAACAGGTGTGAAGATGTGTAATGTCGGACTACCCCTTCTGGTACCTCCCCCACAAAGGGTCAAAATTTTGAATAACCAAAACGCTTTTAAATACGAAATAAGCATCCGATGTCCTTTAAATTTCACAAATCCCAATATTTCTACCAACACATAATGACATGTGAAGATAAAATATATCAGACCACTTCTTCTGGTATCTCCCCCACAACGGGTCATACATTTTTTAAACTTTCTTCACACAACAGTTCCACCTAATTTCAATTATTTTGAGGTTTGATTTGTAGATCTCTTTGTTCCTCAGCTCTACTTTTTCTCCCAAAAATTCGGTTAAATTTTATGCTGATAATATATCCATCCATCCATCTATTTTTTCTCAATTATCTCACTCTGATAGGCTTCTATGAGCTTCATTGAACTTTACTACAACACGTCGCAAATCTCGTTTTATGGAGTTACTCCTCTTATGCCAAGCGAGACGAGGTTATTCAATTATGCAAACATTTGCCCTTGTCATGATTTTGAGAAAGTATCAATAAACCGAGCCGTAAATATTTAATGCCATGGCATTCGTTCGGACGACATACGTCTGTACATATGTTATAGCACTTCTGCTGTAACGCGCATGCGCAGCAAAGCTGTAAGAATTTCTGAGGTATGAGGTTACCAACCCAACCAGCAACCGATCATGTTCAACTTATCAATCCATTAAATTTGATCCATGGCGACCGCATACAAGACACAACACTCACAGATTTACACATGCATTTTTGTTGTCGTTTAACTCGAACCCGGCATCCATTCAAGTATGAGAGCTCTGGTCCGTATCTCTCTCCTCACTCACTCACTAACTCATAAAGAGTTTGTGTCACCGCTAAAGTAGCTACTAAACCAGTTAAACTCGAACTAGATTCGTTTGTTTTTCTGTTGTCCTATGGAAATGTTCCAATAGCTAAGTATGTATGTAAGTACTTCTGTATGTTGCGATCAAACAATTGAACGACAACAAATGTCGGATATTATTACGCAAACGAAATACGACTTGATTCGAAACTCGAACAGTTATGATCGGAGTGAAAAAACACAAGAACGAAAAGAAAAACATGACAAATTTATTACAGCTTCTCAGTGTTGTGATTGAAAGGCAGATAATGAGAACTACGAGTATGTTCTATGACAGAGAAGATGTGTGCGACGCAACGCACTCAACACTCCACAAGAATAGAACCAAAGGGCAGATGTTAAGATTTTTGAAAGTAGCTAAGCTAAAGGCCATTCGACCGAAAGCAAATTAAATGAACTCTTCATTAAATGAAGAGCAATAACCACTTGCGGTTAAAAGTGTTGCAACACTTATTTGTTGGTTTCTGATTTGAAGATAAAACATTCTCTTCTTGGTTATGAACGGATGTTGTAATAAGTGGTGGGTACAGTGGGTTAAAAAAACTGGGATGAAAGATAAGTATATTTATATATTGGTATATAGCAATAGTAAACAAGGAATGCGATCTGAAAGATCTTAAAAGGTCTTCTTTATGGTAGACAACGGAGGGTAATCAGTTTGAAGAAGGCCTTTTATCGTTCTTGAGCCCACATAAAAAAATAGGAAACATAAATTTTTCCACAGAAGGCCTGTTGAAGGATCCTTTAGAAGAATTTTGGAAGGTCTTCTGTAAAGCATTTAGAATGTCTTCTGTCTTTACAAGTTTTTTTAGATGGTCTGCTATCATAAACAGACCTTCAAAAGATTTTTGGTCTACTGCTCACTTCCATTTATAGCTGTTAATGGGGCGGATAGCTGTTAATGGGCGGCTCAATTTTAATAAGCTCGAACTAGAAGAATATTAACAAGTAAAAAAAGCTGTAAGTTCGGCCGGCCCGAACTTTGAATACCCTCCACTATTTGGATAGAATTCGGAAATTTTCAAAAAAAAAAAAAAAAATAAAATTTGTTAAAAAAATGCTTTCTCGAAATATGGGTAAAATATCTACCTCTGGAAAAAATGAAAGTTTCTACTAAACTCGAGATGCTCTCCATTTGATTCGTTCGCTTAATACTGTGATACAGGATTTAGTACGTTGGATTATATATCCATCAAGCCGGTTATATTTACCCCTATAGGGCCAGCAATAAGTTCGACTGAGTTGAACTTTTAATACCCTCTACCATTTTGAAGGGATTCGGAAATTTAAAAAAAAAAAAAAAAAAATGTTGAAAAATGCTCTTAAAATCTTAAAAAATACCGAGTATACGGAATTGCCGTTATATTGAGGTCTATACGAAGACGTAGACCCGCGTAGGCAACTTTTGTCATAAGCCATTACAATATTCAAATACGAAACTTGAAAAAATCCGGTTAATAGTACAGCTAAAGTCATCTCTGAGGTATGGAGCCTATACGAAGACGTGGACCTGCATAGACCAGGCTGTTGTACCTATTAGGAACTTCAAATAAGAAGTTTCAAACAATTTTGGTGAATATTGTACCTAAAATCGTCAAAATACCGAACATAGAGAGGTACTAATATATGGGACGTATACGAAGACCTGGACCTGCATAGACAATTTTCTGTCGTAGACTGTAGTTCCCAACTCCGGTGAATAATTTCGCTAAAATCATCCAAATACCGAATACTGGGAGGTACCGTTAAGGGGGGATATACGATATATCGTGAACATATAGATATAGACAATTCTGTTCCAGGAAGTAAAGTACTCAGACGGAACTCCTTGTTTGGATTTTGAGACAATTCCATTGAAAAATACGACTAAGATCATAAAAATAACGAATACCGGGAAGTACCGTTATAGGGGACCTATAGACAATTCTCTTCCGGAGTGCGAACTTCTCAGAAGGAACTCCTTGTGAGGATTTTCAGACAATTCCATTGACAAATGTGCCTAAAATTATCAAAATACCGAATATCGGGAGGTACCGTCATATTGGGTACCTGTATATTGGTCTATTTTACTCAAAAGGGTACGAAAAGTACTAAAAAGTACGGCTTAACTCTTGTTTAGTAAAAACTCTAGGATTTTTTGACTTTTTTTCCAACAACTAGATATTTTTACCCTGATTCTTGGGAATAGATCAGGATAACCGGATATTTTACCCGAATATCCGGGTCCAAGACCCGGGCACGACCCGGATGTACAAAATCGATGTGAATAATATAGATTTGACTAATTTAAATATCTATCCAATAAATGGTCACATGACGGGGTTATATGAAACGGTCTTAAAAAAAATCCCCCAAAAGTCGGAGAAGACCCCATTTCGGAAAAGGGCTCATCTTCATATAATCAGTTTCTGAGTCGATTTATGCATATCAGTCCGTCAGTCGGTCCATGTATTTTTGTGAACCAAATGCAGGTCGCATTCATTGTCCGATTGACATGAAATTTTCCAAACGTGCACCAAATGGTCAATATCAGTCCAAATGACCTGAATTTTGGCACATCCGACCACATTCTGGAAGCAAGTACATCAAATTTGAAAATCGTTTCGGATATAGCTGTAGCTCCGATATATAAGTTTAATCCGATTTGGGGTTTTAAGCCCCTCACATGTGTAATATGCACTCCACAAAAATGATATTTGGTACCAAATAAATTTTGGAGCTCAAAAATGCCTCTGTCAAATTTTATCGAGATCGGATATAGCTTCCATATATATCTTTACTGGATATCAGTGTAACTGTGCGCCAAATGTCCAATTTCAGTCTAAATGGACAGAATTTTGGTAATTCCGACAGAATGCATCCTAGAAAGAAGTACTTCAAATTTGGAGAGAGAATCGGTTCAGATATACCATATACCTCTCTTGTATATGTTTCATCCGATTTGGTGATAAGGTCCCTCACATGCGCAATATGCACTCCACAACAATAATCTTTGTTATCAGATATCAAATACAGCCCAGATATACCTCTGCTAAATTTGATAAAGATCGCTTCAGATTTGGATATAGCTCCCATAAATATATTTATCCGATTTCAGGTTTTATGTGCTCCAAATGGCTAATATCACTCCAAATGGACTGAATTTTATCAATTCGAAAGGAATTCAGTCTAAAAGCAAGTACTTCAAATTTTGGTACTTCAAATTTCGCTGAAAATCGGTTCAGATATACCTATAGCTACCATATAAAGGTTTCATCCGATTTGATGTTAAAATTCCTCACATGCTTAATATGCACTCCACAACAATGATATTTGATACCGGGCATCAGATACTGCTCGAAAATTCCTCTGCCAAATTTTATCGAGATCGGTTCAGATTTTTATATAGATCCGATATACATCTTCATCCGATTTTACGGTTATTGCTCACCACATATGTAATATCAGCCAAAATTGAATAGATTTTTTATACTCAGCCGAATTTTATCATTTGGTGAACTAAAACTAGTGAAATCTTTTATTGAGAGATTTTGTTTGGAAATTGTTTATATCCTAAATTGGAAATAGCGTCCCTAACCTTAATTTTATTTTCCAAGGAAAAAAAAAAACCACGCGCTCTTATCTATTTTTATACATTTAAATACACTGTGTGCAGTAGCTTTTCATTATTAAATGTTATGTTATCTTGTAAACAGTAATAAACTACATACTTATTTACGGCCAGTCAAAAGTAGGTCTGATATGTACGAATATAAAGCCAGGTAATAAGCTGTGAGATAAGATTTATTCGATTTTTTAACAATTCTCTGTGTTATGCACATGTTGTTTGGAATTTGTGAGTGTGTGAGTCTTTTTTTAAGAATTTGGTTTGAAAATTTTTGGAAAACAAGATTTCGATTTATTTGACAATGCAAAAAAATAAATAAATAAAAAAGCCGTAAGTTCGGCCGGGCCGAACTTTGAATACCCTCCACCATTTGGAACCAATTAGAAAATATTCAAAAAAATAAATTCCATTGAAAATTCTGTTAAAATCTTTAAAATACCTAATATCGGAAGGTGTCGATATATGGGGGGATATATGCTATTGTGGACCTATATAGACAAATTTATGTCTGGGCGTAAAGTACTCACAATGAACTCCTTGTGTGGATTTTCAGATAATTCCATTGGAAAATGTGGCTAAAATCATCAAAATCCCGAATATTGGGGGTACTGTTATATGGGGGATATACGATATTGTGGACCTATATAGATAAATATCTGCCGAGGTATAAAGTACCCACAAGGAATTACTTGTGTGGATTTTCAGACAATTACATTGAAAAATGTGGCTAACATCATCAAAATACCGAATATCGGGGGTACCGTTATATGGGGGCTATACGATATCGTTGACCGATATACCCCATCTTCGAACTTGACCTGCCTGCAGTCAAAAGAGAGATCTGTGCAAAATTTTAGCTTCCTATCTTAATTCGTTTAGACCGTAGCATGATTACAACAGACGGACGGACAGGGCTAAATCGTCTTAGAATTTTACGCTGATCAAGAATATATATACTTTGTTGGGTCTAAAATGATTATTTCGATGAGTTATCAAAACCTTCTCAATTTTTCATACTCATTTTCCCCAAATATCCTCATATGGTATTATTGCATTTACAAGGTAGGTAACATAAACAAATTTGACAGATTTTGACATGGGTATTTAGTGCAGTTGGGCTACAAATCGCCGCAAAGCCACAACTGGAAATGCAAATCAAGTTTGTCATATTAGCGTTGTAATGAACACAAGGCTTCCATACAAATATTGGCTCGAACATGTGATCGCTAATGCTTACATTATTTTTATGATTTATTTTGCGTAGGCCATTGAAAATTCATTGGGGTTAAGAAAATCATAAATTTCGTGTGTGTGTGTGTGTGTGTGTGGCAACTGAATAAATTAAATTTTAGAGAAGAAAAAGAAGATTTTTTTATTTTTATATCGAAACATAAAAATGGAATGTTTCTACACGAACTAAATGCCTTATTATTGTGACTTCTATATCCTAAAAATATTAAATTGAAATTCAAATATTTTACGTTGGCACCTTTTCATTCAGGAAATAAATTAATTAATTATTTATTTTATTTTAATTATATTGATCATAATATTAATAAATTTTAGATGATATTTTAATAATATTAACAAATTGAAATTCAAATATTATACCATGCAACCTGTTCAAATCACAACAAAGTTGCGTCCAATTTGCATCTCCTCTTCCAATCTATGCTCCATGATTTTTTTCCACATAAAATTAAGACATTTTTCGCACCATTAAAACTTGAGTCAATTAAGAAGTGGAAAAATGAAATTTATGAAAGCTTTGTTTTCGGAGTTGAACTGCTGCTGGTACCGCTGTTTCACTTACAAAATCATGGATTTTCCATAATACATTTTGATATGATGAAATACACACACATACTGACACACACAATTCATGCTACATTTAAACAAATTAATCTCTGGAATACACTCGAAGTTAAATGTCAGTTGAAAAAGAGCCAAAAAGACCGGTTTGGTAACTGGCTTAAGGATTACTGGTGGTATTAAGTGGTACTAAATTTGGTATTTGGTGAGGATATAGGACTGGAATCCTCAAATTTCATATTGAGGGCTCTGAAATTGATATATGGAAGTTGTTTTGGAAATGTGTGCTATAATTGTACGAAAAAGTACTGAATTGTATTATGTTTGGTATTGGGTCAGGGGATAGAGATACAAATTTGAAATTTACAATTTAGATTACTGAGATTTGATTATTGCGAAAAGTACTAAATGGTACTAAATTTATTATTTAGGCCTCTGTTGGTATATGAAATTGAGATATGGAGGTGGTTTTGAAAATGCGTACTATAATTGTACTAAATGGTACCCAATTTGGCAATGGGGGAAATTAAAGAGTAGAAATCCTGAAAATTGATATTAAGCTCAATGTTTGACGATGTCTGTGGTTAAGATATGGGGGTGGTTTTAGATATTCGTACTATAATTGTACTAAATAGTACTAAATTTGGCCATTGGGAAAGTTATAGACTTGAAATTCCGAAATTTAATAATAAGGTCATTGTTGGCATCTCTAATTGAAATGTGGAAATGGTTTTGGAAATGTGTACTATAATTGTGTAGAAAGTACTAAATTTTGTAAATAGTACTAAAGTACTAAATAGTACTAATTGGGTGAAGGATTAGAGCTGAAATTCTGAAATTTGATATGGATGTTGCTGTTGTTGTCTGCAGTTGAGAGAAGCAGGTGGTTTTGAAAATTCGTACTATGAACGTACGAAAAGTGTCAAAATGTCACAAAATGTGCTGTTGGGTGATGGAATTCTGGAATTTGGTATCGAGGTCACTTTAGCTGTCTTGGATGGAGAGAAGGATGTGGCATTAGTAGTATAACTGTACCAAAAGTATGGTAATAATTTCGGAATTGGGTCCTAGGGTACAGCTGGAATTCTGAAATTTGATATGGAGGCCTCTGTTGGTATATTGTTTTGAGAGAAGGAGATGGATTTATGGATGCGAACTATAATGGTTCGAAAAGTAAAAAATAGATAAAGGTTGAATTCAGAAATTTGACATTGAGGTCTCTGTTGATTTCTAGGATTTACATATGGTGGTGGCCAATTTTTATACCCTTAGCCATATGGCTAGAGGAGATATACAGGGTGAGATAAAAAACTGCAACAAAGTCAAACGCCATATTTTTTTAATGTTTTTTTTTTTAATTTTATTGAATGAAAGCAAAAACTGTCGGAAATACCATCAAATTTAAGGATAGGTTTAGATTTGTTCGAATTGGTCACCTTTGGCACGAATTATGGCCTTCAAACGGCCGATAAAACCGTCACACACTGCCCGAATGATGCTCTGCGGTATTCTGGCCCATTCACGGCGAAGCGCTTGCTTGAGGTGATCGACACTTTGGTATTTTTTAGTGCCAACCTTGCTTTCCAGAATACTCCGGACACAATAGTCCAACGGATTGGTATCCAGAGATTTTGGTGGCCATTGTGCGCTGGAAATGAAGAGAGGAACCTCATTTTGTAACTATTCTTGAGTGGCGCGTGCTGAGTGCGATGGTGCTGCGATCAAAATGTTTGCGTGACTAAGGCTTTAATACGCCCTCCAGAATATTTTCGCGATAATATTCGGCATTTATTCTGATGCCATGGTCGATTAATACAAGCGGAGAACGACCATCGGCTGTTATGGCGGCCCACACCATCACCATGGCCAGCGCTTGAGTTCTGGTGCCCAACCGAAGGTGCACATTTTCAGTTTCAGGTTTCGATCAAGTCGCTTCTTTACTTTTCGAGCCATTTCTGCTGATGTTGCTGTTTCCTTCCGTCCACACCCTTGACGTCGGGCTACGTTACCAGTATCACGGCAATGAGCGATGGTACGAGACACAAACGTTTTTTTATCTCACCTGTATGTACTTCACAAAACAACTCTCATGTGGCTCCCAAATTTAGACTTACAAATCGGATTACTTATTACTTATTGTAATCAGGGCATGTTGCTCGAAAAAGTAGTTTTTTGGCTACAAGTGAATAGATTTGTAATAATAATAATCATACCTATCCGGTATGATTTGGAAATGATTAATTTCCCCTAACAAAAATGTATTCATTGAACACCAGTTTTTCTTCGAGTGTATCAATAAATTATCAGTTTCTTTCTTCCGTGGCGATTTTGGTATGGGTCAAATGTTACTGGAACATGAACGTATTATTGCATTAATGCAAAATATATGTGTGGATGTGGATAACAGTTCCGCATTACTTTTCTTCGTTGTTGTTTTTGTTGCTGCTTATGTTTTCATTGCGTTTTCTTCATTGGAACATCACGAAGCAAAGTGCAAATGAAATAAAAATTGGGTTTCCTTATGTATCTGCAGCGACGCATTTTTACCAGCGACTGACTGACTGGCTACTCAATATTCAATTCATCATTTGCTACATATGGATGTACATACATATATATGAATTTTTAAATGTAGGATTGTCGTTTAAGATTTAAATTTCGTAACAAAAAATATTTTTAAAATTCCGCTTGAGAAGTTTTTCAATTCAATTTTTTAAAGTGAGAAATTGATTAAATTTCAAATATCTAATTTAATATCTGACAAAATTTTAACCAAGGTTTTATGTCGAGAATTTTACATTATTTTGAAATAATAAAAAATCCGACCAATTTTTCTCCAACGGCTTCCCTATTCCATGTGGTAGCATAACCCAGCAATTAAAAACTAGTGCGTGGCATATATTGCACGCTTCTTAAATGCGCTGCATTTCACACGCATTGCTCTGCTCAGCGATTCGATTGACGAAAAAAGCGTGTTAACATTGACAGCGGCATAACAACAACACCCACTTGCACGCCATATGCGTAGTGGAGGAGGGGAGGTGGGTTCCAACATAGCAACGTTATGTGTTAACATGTTTTCACTCTATGCCTCGGAACTGAACTGAAGTCTGAAGTTTTTTTTTTCATTTTTTTTTGCGGTGAAACTTACCTTCCAGTTAGTTTTGCTGCTTGATGAGGACGAATGTTTTCCGCAAATATTACCATTAGCGGTGCTACTGTTGTTGTTATTTATGGTTTTTGGTGATTTGTCGGAACCGGAAGTTTTTCCATCACTTTGTGACTTTTTATTCTGCAACAAAAAAAGAAGTGGCATAAATAAATGAGACAATTTTTTCACGTTAATTCGATTTATTTATTAAGTTGTAAAGATATAGGAAATACAAAAAAAAAATAAATAAATAAAATAATGAGTTTCCGACAGGTAGCTAAAAGTAGGTAGATCAATATCATCACCTATAAACTTAATCTACATTTGATAGGAACAAAAATGTGTATGACTTAAACTCTGACTATAATTTGTACTATGGTAATATTGTAATAACTTTTCAGCTGTACTAGCTTCGTAAAGATCCTTAAATTTTTTGAAATTCGAGTCCAAAAAAATCCACCATGTGACCACATGTTGGATAGGTATTTTAGCTTTCAAATGATAGAAATATTGTCCATATTGGTTTGGCCCGGACTTTCAGATCGAATATCCGGGTCCGCCCCCAAAAAAAAAAATTTTCCCGAAACTAGCATACAAATACCAAACTTTCGAAAAATTTTAAAAATATTGAGAATTTTTATTAAACTAGAGTGGTTTCTCAAAATCTTTTGTTTTTAAGTTTAGCGAAGAGCATTAAGAGCATATTTAGCGAAGAGCATATTAGTTGGTCGCCAGCATAGTTAAGTCCTAGGAACCAAAAGTGACCTCAATATTAAATTTCCGGATTCAAGCAAAGGTAAATTTACAATTAAGTACTATTTAGTACTTTTCTACCAATCATGGTGCGCATTCCCAAATCCAGCGCCTTCCTATCAAATTTCAAAAATTCCGCTCAATTATATCCCAAATTTGTAACCATACGTTACATTCTGTTTACCGATACCAAATTTCAGAATTCCATCTCTATCCCAAAACACAAGGGCACATTTTGTGGCATTTTGCCCTTCATAGTGCGAATTTTCTAAACCACCTCCTTCTCTCAACTACAGATGCCAACAGTTGCATTCACATCAAATTTCAACACAGTCTCCATATCTCAACCTCAGATACCAACAGTGACCGTAATATCCAATTTCAGGATTTCAGTTCTGTAATTTCTTCCTTTACCAAATTTTGTACCATTTAGTACAATTATAGTACGCATTTCCAAAACCACCTCCATACCTGAATCCCAGTTACCAACAGAACATTAGTTCCAAATTAAGTACCACTTAGTACTTTTCGAACAATTACGGTACACATTTCCAATACCAATATCATAATCAAAGAACCTACTGTGACATCTATATCTAATGTCTGGATTTCAGCTCTATTTCTTCACCCAATACCAATTTGAGTACGTTTCGTACAAATATAGTACCCATTTGCGAAAACACCACCATATCTCAATTCCAGATACCAAAAGAGACTTCAATATCAAATTTCGGGATTCCAGCTCTATCCCTTCACCGAATACCAAATTAAGTACCATTTAGTACTTTTCGAACAATTCTGGTACAACAGTGCCATCAGTAATCAAAATATCAAATTTCAGAAGTTTTCCATAGCCCAATACCAAATTTAGTACTTTTCTTACAATTGTAGAACTCATTTCTAAAATCGCCACCGTATCTCAATTCTAGATACCAACAGAGACATCTATATCAATCTTGAGGATTCCAACCATATCCCCTCACCCAATACCAAATTTAGTGCTATTTAGTACTTTTCTTACAATTATAGTACTCAACGGAGACTTCTATATTAAATTTCAGGATTTCAGCTATAGTCCCTCACCCAACACAAAATATAGTACTATTTAGTACTTTTCTTACAATTATAGTACTCATTTCCAAAATCGCCTCCGTATCTCAATTCTAGATATCAACAGAGACATCTATATCAATCTTGAGGATTCCAACCAATTCACCTCACCTAATACCAAATTTAGTACCATTTAGTACTTTTTGTAAAATTATAGGACGCATTTCCAAACCACCGCCAGTTCTTAAATCCAGATGCCACCAGTTTCTAAATGTCAAATTTTAGAATTGTATCTCTCTCTCTCTTCGCCCAATACCAAAATTAGTACTATTTAGTACTTTTCGAACAATTATGGTACACATTTCTAAAATCACCCCCATATCTCAAGAGGACTCCAGCGCTATTCACTCAATACAAAATTTAGTACCATTTTGTACTTTTTGTACAAATATCAACCTCAGATGCCAACAGTAATCTAAATATCAAATTTCGGATTTTCAGATCTATTCCTTTGCCCAATACCAAATTTAGTACTATTTAGTACTTGTCGAACAATTATGGTACACATTTCCAAAACCACCTCCATATGTCCTGGCTATACATGAACAACGACCGTAATATCAAATTTCAGATTTCAAGCACTATCTGTTCACCCTTTACCAAATTGTACCAAGTATAGTACTATTTACTACTTTTCGTGCACTTGTAGTACACATTTCCAAAACCACCTCTTTATCACAAACCTACCTCCAACAGGAACACCAATAACAATTTTCAAAATTTCAGCTACATCCGTTTACGCTAAATTAAACTGTTCCAAATTTAGTACCATTTAGTACAGTTTGCACACTTAATACGCATTTCCAAAATCAAATCCCATATCTCAATTCAATTTGCCAATCCAGCTCCAAATATCAGCATCAGACGCCATCAGTAAAATAAATTTCGGTATTCCCTTCACCCAATTGCACTTTTCGTACAATTATGGTTCGGAAACCACCTCCATATGTCCATTCAGCACATAAACAGCGATATTACACAATTTCAGATTTGTAGCACTATCTGTTCACCCAATACCAGTACTATTTAGTTCTTTTCGCACACTCGTGGTGCACATTTCCAAAACCACCTTTTTATTATAAACCCCAATACAAAATTTAAAAATTCCAGCTTCATCCGTTTACTCCAAACCAAACTGTTCCAAATTTAGTACAGTTCATACTCATTATACACTTCCAAATCCACCTTCATATATCAAACTTCCTTTCCAACCTTGATTCTCATACCAACGATTTTAACTCTATCCGTTCACATAATACCATATGGTACTTTTTTAGAAGTTAAGTACCATTTTAGGACTTTTCGTAAGCTTAAAGTTTGAATTTGCAACAAGCCTTCGGTACATCTATCCTACACTCCGTCAGTGACTCTCATTCTAAATTTCAGAAGTGTAGCTTATTCCGTTTGTCCAATACAAAGTATTTGATGTTAAGTACATTTTAGTACTTTTCGTGCCATTTTAGTAGGAATTTCTAAAAATCCAGGCCTATCATACGTCTGCGAACCAAGACCGAACCTCATGCCTTTTCTTTTGGGCGTAGATTCTATATCAGTCATTTAGCTCCAAACCAAAATGGTTCAACATAGATCTTCGCTTTGTTATAGTACTATCTGAATATTCCTCTCTCAAAAATTTTTGTAAATCCAGTTTTCGTTATTTTCGATTTATGTAGACTTTTTTGGAATGGTCTTGCGATTGTTGAATGAGTTCTACTTATATCAGTAGGCCACTTCTCAACGGATCTTCTGTCTATACAACGATTGAGGCTCCAATTAACCAAAAAACTCTCAACTTTGTTCTTAAAACGTTATTTTATTTTTTGAAGGCCTTGAACTTTAAACTTCTCTAGGCATTTAATGTAGTAAAGGGTACATTTGACAATTCTTCGTTAAGATACCTGCGCCTCTCCCCTAAAAAATATACACTCTTAAGTAATTTTTTTTATAGAAAACTTCTTAAAATTAATAGTTCTTTGCATCTATTTTTTGAATTTATTGTATGTGACATAATTTCCTCATAACAATAAACAATTAATCTAATTTCAATCTCTACGACGACAACACAAGTTTCATTAATATTCCCCAGATGAGGCTGGTGTGAAAACTTCTTTGTCAACATAAAAAACCCTACATTATTAATTAATATTTTTTTTTTCTATTTTTTTAGTTCTGAGAATAACGGCAAAACCACAACGTCACACACACACTCACATATTTCCATCGTCTAAAACAATATGACCGACCAAAACATGACTTGTAAATTGAATTAGCAATCACACGTTAATATAATTAAAAATTCAAACAACATCAAAGCTTCTAACTAAAGACGAACAAACGCTTCGTCTCAGAAGACGACAAGAATTTCATGCCGACAACGCAAAACCAAGTCATAATCATAAATTGTGTCACATCAAATCTGGGTTAACAAAAATTTTGAATATTCTTCATGGCGAAGAACGAGATGTTTATAATTGTTATTGTTCTATTATTTTTTGTGTTTTATGGCATAGTAAGGTATTATTGTAAGGGGAGGTGCATTACATGTATGGAGCAATGAAGAGTATCTTTGGAAAACATGTATGACATACTAAGCGAACTTTCAGTACGTCTTATGTAGTATTGCTAGGATATGCCATCAGAAAATCATTCTTGAAAGATCTATGCAATTCTAAAAATATTAAGCCTTTAAAGTTATTTCTGTAAAATTTGCAAGATGAGTATCGGCGGATTATGAAAGAGGGGCTTTCGACGTTTTGAAAGTTTACATCGCAAAGTAATCTACATCGAAAAGGCAATTTCTCCCCTCTTCCACATTTTTATATTCTACGCCACATAGTGGTAAGGGTATTATGCCTTTGTGCATAATGGAGAAGGCGGCGAGATAGACCCATAGTTACTTTTGAGGATCTTCATAGAATAACTTTCTGAGTCGATTTATGCATGTCAGTCGTACGTCTGTTCATGTATTTTTATGAACAAAATGCAGGTCGCATTTATTATCCGATTGAGATGAAATTTTCCAATCAATGACGAACCGTATTGAAACTGGTGAGAATCGGTCCAAAATTTGGTATAGCTCCCATATATATTTTCAACCGATTTCGTGTTAATTATGCACCAAACGGCCAATATCAGTTCAAATGACCTGAATTTGGCACATCCGACCGAATTCAGTTTAGAAGCAAGTACATAAAATTTGGAGAAAATCGGTTCTGATATAGCTGCAGCTCTCATATATATGGTTCAACCGATTTGGGGGAGAGACAGATGGGCCTAATGAATAATATAAATATTTTATAAGGATATCTTTACTTTATAGGATTACTTTGTTCGGAATACCGTAGTATTATGTTGTTGCAAATGGCTTAATCCCATTGTTAATTTACCCTCAGGTAAACGGCTACAAAGGGTATAAATCATTTGATACAATCAAAACGTACCTCATGGAAATAACGCTTTTAGATCTTAGGTATCTTTGGACCAAATCAGATTCAGGACATTTGGAGTCGATCTAGCGATGTCCGTCCGTCCGCATGTCAGTCTGTCTGGCTGGTGCGCACAATAACTCTCGAAGGGAGTATCCGATTTGATCCAAACTTGGTACATCGTAATATTATTGTCAAACTTAGATCGAGTTCGGAGATGGAAAATATCGGTCAACTTCTTCTGGTACCTCCCCCACAAAATGTCGACATTTTCAAAGAAAATAATTTACTGTACAGAAAGAGAAAAGATAATCCAATTTTGCTCCAACTTTGCAAATCCCAATTTTTGCATCTGTGTTAGGTCAGGTGCGAAAATGGACTATGGACTATGGAATATCGGTCCAATTTATCAAGTACCTCCCTCACAACATTTTGAATGATTATAACTCTTATAAAATTTGATGTAAAAGTCTGATTATCTCCAAATTACACAGATCACAATATTTTTATTAACCGAAGGTCTGGTGTTAAGATGAAATATATCGGTCCACTCCAAGAAGTAAATCCCCCACAAAGGGTCAACATTTGAATATCCATGGAGCTCATAAAATGCGAAATTAACATTCGATTCCATTCAGACATGACACATCTCAATATTTCCATCAACACAAAATCTGTTAAAAAGATGGTAGAGATCAGAATAATGAGATTGAATAATGATGCTAAAATAATTAAAATACCGAATATTGGGAGGTGCAGTTATATGGAGGCCATATGAAGGCATGGATCTGCAAGGACAATTTTCTGTCATAGGCTGTAGTGCCCATTACGAATTTCAAATACCAAATTTGAAACATTGCCGGTGAATAATGTAGCTAAAATCAAAATACCGAATATCGGGGGTGAGGGGGGAGGGTGTACCGTTATATGGGGACTATACGTGGACCTACATGGCCCATTTTCAATACCAAAGTCCTACAGACATAATACACATTTCAGTAAATTTTTATCAACTTACTTCATTTCGTTCGGAAGCTAGAGTGATTTCCACAGACGGATAGACGGACGGACATTGCTAAATCGACATAGAATTGTATGCTGATCAAGAATATACCCTCCATACTATGGTGGAGGGTATAAAAATATTTATTGGAGCAATAGATGTAAGGGACCGAGATTCACCAAGTGGAAAAATTCGGTTGAATATGAAAAAAAATCAAACCTATTTGGGCTGAAAAAAATATGTCGTGGACAATAACCGTAAAATCGGATGAAGATGTATATCGAAGGTATATAAAAATCTAAACCGATCTCGATAAAATTTGGCAGAATTACCTGATGTCCGGTATCAAATATCATTGTTTGTGGTGTGTATATTACGTATGCGAGGGAGGCATCAAATCGGATGAAACATATATAGATGAAAGCTTTAGCTAGATCTTAACCGATTTTCAACTACTTTGAAGTATGAGCTTTTAGGCATGGATTCTGCCGTATGTGCAAAAATCTACTCCATTTGGGCTGATATTTACCATTCGGTGGACAATTAACCTCAAATCGAATATAGTTATATAAGGCTATATCCAAATCTAAACCGATTTTTGATGAAAAAAGGCAAGCGTATTTCTGAGCTCTTTCTGATATCTGGTTCGAAATATCAGTTTTGTGGAGTGCATATTACGTACCTGAGGGCCTTAAACCCCAAACATATATATGGGACCTATAACTATATCTGAACCGATTTTTACCAAATTTGAAGTACTTGCTTCAGGGCTGAATTCGGACATACGTGCCTTATTTCATTCAATTTGGGCTGATATTCGTTGAAATCTTTTTAAGATGGGAGTCATATCCCAATCTGAACCGATCTTGATAAAATTTGGCAAAAGTATTTCTGAGTTGTATTTGATATATCTTCCCGAATATCCTTGTTGTGGGGTTCATATTACGTGAGGGGAAAATAACAAATCGGATGAACAATATATATGGGAGCTATATCTGAAGCGATTTTCGCCAAATTTGATATACTGTCTCAATTTGGCCGCATGTACCAAATTCCATCCTATTGGTGCCAATATTATAAATTTGTTGCACAATAAAAGAAAGATCGGACGAAGATGTATATGACTTAATATTGAATATCTATTACCTCCAATTTCAATACGTTTCGTCCATGGGTCAAACGAATGTTTTGTGCAAAGTTTCATCTTAATGGGGCAATAAATGCGACCTAACGGACGGACGAACGGACATGCATAAATCAACTCAGAATGTGATTTTATGCAGATCATCAAAAGGAACTATGGGTCTAACCCGCTTCCTTCTTAAATTTGATGTAGGGTATAAAACAGTTGAAATAAATCGTAGAATACAAAACAAAACAGAATATCAGAGAGAGAGGGTCTCTCTGCTCTCAGAGAGAGAGAGAGGGAGAAAGGGTCTTAAAATTTCGCTGTTGCAGCTTGGAAGGAAGTGTATCGGATGTGGATCCATATTTATTTTCCCTCACACCCGTAAAATGATCTTCTCAACAACGATATTTGGTCTCAGCCATCAGATGCACATAGAAATACCTCTGATTAATTTTATAGAGATCGCCTCAGATTTGGATTCAGATTCCATATATATATTTATCCGATTTTACGTTTATTTTGCCTAAAATGTGTAATATCAGCTCAAATAAGATGGATTTCTATGAAAATTGGTTCAGTCTGTCAAATTTAGTAGGAATCTATAAAGAGGAGGATATATAAGATCCTTTCAAATATATCTGCTTTAAAGCGCATTCAAAAAACAAGATCTATTCCCCATAAAAATGTTTATTTGTTATGGGCAGCTCTACTTAATATGCAGATTAGTGTAGGGTATGATCAAGTTTGCCACATCCGACTTTGTCCTTTCTTTACTGGTTTATGCCCAATACACGTCTTCACAATCGATATGTAAATATTTGAGTTTTTGCACATCATTTTAAAATTCTAATTATTTTTGTCACTCTCGAACAAGGCGAGGCATTCATAGAATTATTTTTTGTTCTGCAAAAATTTAGCAAATGTGTTTCAGTTTGCAGCTTAAAAATCAAGCTTTGTTCAGGTTAGCGGTGTTATCTTCGTTGGTGGTGTTACAAAATTCCAAAACCAAATTCATATTCTTCTCGTCATTATGTTATGTTTTGGAGCTATGTGCGCGTGGCGTCATGAATGGCGATAATCATCAACAATGGGAAAATTAGCCGGCTTTTGGTTGCAGACTTCAGTCATTCAGCAGTCGGTGTTGTTACGTTTTCTATTTCTTTGGCACCAAAAAAAAAAAAGGTTTTTTTACCTCCAGCAGCAAAGCAAAGGTTGTTTACCAAGTGATAATATCTGATTTTCTGGTTGTTAGTGGTGTTGTTGGTTTCTTGCTCCGTTGGTTGGCTGGCGCTGTTGTTGTGTGAATTTAACCTGGCCAATGATTACTATGGTCATGGGGCGTTGAAACTTTTACTTTTCAAACCCCAATTTTTTATTTCATTTTTATCTTTTCTTCCATGAAATTCCCATGTGGAGGGCGTGAATTTCTGGTGAATGTTAAATTCCGTTGCTTCTTTTCCATTTCTAAATTAAAAAGGGCAATAAAGAGATAATCAACGTTGGCACAAAAGGAACTGTAGCAGCAAAGGCGTTTTTATTTTGTTTATTAACCGTTTACATTTACGTTTGTCTGCCGGTCGGTCGGTTGGTAACGTCAATTTGTTTATTATTATTTCATGCAATTAAAAGTGTTTTTTTTATTGTGACGTCAAATTGTGTTGTACAAATTGTAAGTAACTCGCGTCAATGAAATTATTTCAAAACGTTTTTGTTTTATTTTTATTGTTTTTGTTGGAAGTGTTGAAAAAAAACACAGTTTGCACGAATTTTTGTTCCAAGCCAAGTTCAACAATTTTTGCCATAGTCTGTAGGTTATGGTAATCTAATCCATGAAATTGCCAAGATGTCTCAAGTGCATGCATGCCTGCTGGCTGGTGGGCTGGCTGCACTGTGGCCAGCTAATGTTTGAATGTGAGCCGGTAGCTTTATTGAGGGCTTTTGTTTATAATTACAAATTTTAATTACTGTCTTAAATGTAGTTAAGTTTTGTGGAGATTTTTGTATTTAAACCGTGAGAATAATTGAATCTTTTTATGCCCTCCATCATAACATGGAGGGTGAGATACAAGTAATAATTTTTAATTTTAATTAAAGTATAAAATTCTAATCCGATTTAGCCTTGTTCGTCCGTCTGGCTATTTTCCGAAGGAATTGAGATAGAGTATTGAAATTTTCTAGACTTCTGTTTTGAGTTTGAACTTAGATCAAGTTCGAAGATGGGCTATATCCGCCCACTGTTTCATATAGCCCAATGTAACGATACCTCCTTATTTTAAGCAATTTGACTATTTTCTGCACATTTTTTCAACTGAACTGTCCGGAACAATTAATATAGGTCCACATTGCGGTATAACCTTCTATATAGAAGTGTCCACTCATTTTAGGTCTTCCGACTATTTTCTGCACATTTTTTTATGTGGAATTTGGTATTTAGAATTATGTGGTATTTGAAAGTTAGTACAAGTTCTTTACCTCCTTGCCAAAAACAAAACCAGTAAAGAAAGACTTAAAGTCGGGCGGGACCGACTTTATGATACCCTACACCACTTTGCTAATTCAGTAGAGCTCCGCATAACAATTAAATTTTTTTATGGGAGAATTCAATCATACACGCTATGATTATAATTTAAAGTTCGAAGCACTAAATATCCCGAAGCATTTGTATCTTTTAAATTCGGACTTGTATTGCCCATTTGGTGCACAATTAATTTGAAATCGGATAAAAATATATATATGAGAGTTATATCCAAATCTGAACCGATCTCGATAAAATTTGGCAAAGATATTTCTGAGCTGTATTTGATATATTTCCCTGAAAATCGTTGTTACGGAGTGCATATTACGGCTTTGGGTAACAAATATAACAAATCGGATGAACAGTATATATGGGAGCTATAGCTATATCTGAACCGATCTTCACTGAATTTAACATACTAGCTTCTAGACTCAATTCGGTCGTTAGTGCCAAATTCCATTTCATTTGGACAAATATTATACGTTTGGTGCACAATAAAAGTAAATCGGACGAAGTTATATATGGGAGATATATCCAAATCTGAACCGATCTCGACAAAATTTGGCAAAAGTCTTTCTGAGCTGTATTTGATATATTTCCCCAAATATTGTTGTTACAGAGTGCATATTACGGCTTCGGAGGACAAAAATAACAAATCGGATGAACAATATATATGGGAGCTATAGGTATATCTGAACCGATTTCGATCAAATTTGACATACTTATTTTCAGGTCTAATCTGATCGTACGTGCAAAATTCCATACTATTCGGACTGATATTACACGTTTGGTGCACAATAAAAGGCAAATCGGACGAAGATATATATGGGAGCTATATCTAAATTTTTACCGATTATCTCCAATTTCAATAGGGTTCGTCCTTGGGCCAAACAAAAGATCTTTGCAAAATTTCATCTAGATCGGGCAATAAATGCGACCTGTACTTTGTTTACAAAAATACATAGACAGACGGACGTACGGACGGACATGCATAAATCGACTCTGAATGTGATTCTATGTAGATCATTAAAAGGAACTATGGGTATATCTCGTTTCCTTTTGCCTGTTATAAACAAATGCACAAAGACATAATACCCTGACCACCTTGTGGTGCAAGTATAAAAACAGTAAATATCGGTCCCAACTGTCTATGTCTGGCATGTGGTATGTCTCCCATATAACAGTACCCCCTAATAGTAGGCATTTCGACGACTTTCAGCACATTTTTTAACAGAATTGTCTGAAATTGTCTGGAATAGTTAATATAGGTCCACATGGTGGTATAGCCTCTATATAACGCGGCAAACCCTCATTTTAGGCATTCCGATGATTTTTGGATAATTTTCTAAGGAATTGTCTGAAATTTGGTATTTAAAGGTTGTTACGAGTTCCTAGCCCCCTTGCCAAAAAACAGTAAATATAAGACCAAATTGTGGTATAGCCCAAATATATCGTTACCCCTTCATTTTCAACATTTCGACGATTTTCGGCACATTTTTCAATGGAATTTGGAATTTAAAGGTTGTTACGGGTTCTTAGCCACCTTGAAAAAAAGTTAATGTAGGTCTACATTATGGTATATCTCCATGCCATACATTCGGTATTATGAAGGCTTCACCATTTATTTATTTTTTTTGCAGAATTGTCTGAAAGTTCGTATTTGAAGCCTCTAAAGTAGTTAAGTAGACACATGGATAACTTCTTCCCATTAAAAACTCTCATTATCAAGTAGGGGGTTTCTAACCAACCTTTCGCCAGTCGTAAGGTACGAACAGCGTACAAACCCATTATTTTTGAAGAGATGTCACAAAATGCCTTCTTTATGTCCGATCCAAAAGCTGGTATCCTGCCGGAGTGTAGAATTGAGATATGAATATAGGGTGAGATGAAAAAACTGCAACCAACTTCAGACTGCTGTGATTTCTAAGCCTCTCGTGCGACAGCTGTTAAAATTATTCCAGTGACAGCTCATTATATTGTTTACAAGCGTACAAAAACATTTTGGTGAGAGTTTCCCGGGAAAAAAGTTATTCGCGATGGAATTCAAGCGTGATAGTGTGATTTCTTTATATTTGGCTGGAAAATCACAAATGGCTATCGTTAGAGCACTCCAGCATTTAAATGTGAATAGATCTTTTCTGTCTCGTACCATCGCTCGTTACCGTGATAGCCCTACGTCAAGAGAGTGGACGGAAGAAAACAGCAACCTCAGCAGTAAAGGTTCGAAACGTAAAGAAGCGACTTTATCGAAACCCGCGTCGCAGTGACCGAAAAATGGCTCGTGAGCTGAACATATCGCAATATTCCATTCGGCAAATATCGAAAAATGAGCTCGGGGTTAAACCATTGAAATTCGAAAATGTGCAAAAACTTACAACGCAACGGAAAGGAAATAGACTCAAAAGAGAAAGTGGTGAACTGCCGAATTTGGTTTTCTCCGATGAGAAAACATTCGTTGTCCAGCAGTTTGTAAACAAAATGATGGTGGTTACTTGCCAAAGAGGTCAGCTGAAAATGTTCACCTTCGTTTGGCCACCAGAGCTCAAGCGCCGGCCATTGTGATGGTGTGGGCCGCCATAACAGCCGATGGTCGCTCTCCGCTCGTATTTATCGACCGTGGCATCAGAATAAATGCCGAATATTATCGCGAAAATAATCTGGAGGGTGTATTAAAGCCTTGGGCACGCTATCATTTTTGCCACAGACCTTGGACATCACAACAGGACTCAGCACCATCGTACTCAGCACGCGCCACCCACCATAATCTCCGGATACCAATCCGCTGGACTAATGGGTCTGGAGTATTTTAGAAAACAAGGTTGGCACTAAAAAATACCAAAGAGTCGATCACCTTAAGCAAGCGCTTCGCCGGGAATGGGGCAAAATATCACAGAGCCACATTCGGGCAGCGTGTGACGGTTTCATTGGCCGTTTGAAGGCCACAATTCGTGCCAAAGGTGACCAATTCGAACAAATTCGAACTTATTCTAAAATTTGATGCTATTTCCGACATTTTTTGCTTTCATTCAATAAAATTTAAAAAAAAATGTAAAAATTATGGCGTTAAACTTTGTTGCCGTTTTTTTATCTCACCCTGTGAGTATGTTTCAGTAGAGCAACTCATTTCCTCCCACAGCAAAACTGTTTGATACCAATTTCACAATTTCCATTTTTTGGTAAATGATTCTCGTTTAGTTACATCGAATACACGAAACTAATAAATCTCAGTTTATTACCCAATAAAGAGGAACAATAAAACCGAATTTGTTTGTTTGCAAGAGGTTGCCATCAAGTTGAAAGACCTTCCCAGCCATTAAAAGGCCATATCCAACCACTCAGCATTGCCATTAAATCTCAGATGCATTATTTTTCACTAATGAGTTAATGCTGAAGCGGGTAATCCGGTAGCCATGGTAACCTGTCGAATTTCCCTTTCAATCTGTGGAAAAAAAATTTGTAATTTATTCTGCACTTGGTCTTTGAGTGGCGTCCATTAACCTCCAAATGATCGGAGTGCAAGAAAAAATAAGCTAACCAAAAAAGATCTTCTCAGGAAATTTTCGGTGCAAATAAAAAACTTGAACAGTGAAAGCAATGAATATTTCATGAAAATCAAATATCATCTGCTACGGTGTCGTCTTCTTCTGCTTCAACTCCTCTTCCTCCTCCTAAATATGCATGTAGATACATACACACATACATACGTCATTATCGGCCACATGATCAGCATGCAGCAAACAAAAAATCGTCGTTGCCTTAATAGAGAGTCGTATCGCAGTAGGCAATAACAACAAGTCCAAAAAAAATACAGGCACAACGCTCATCATCATCGGGGCTGGAGGCCTGGGATGAGTGCTGGGTGCTGGCGGTTTCGGCTTAATTGAAATTTGAATCTATAAACCAAAAACAAAAACGTAAACAACAACAAAACCAAAAGATCGTCATTCACTTTCTTTTTCATTGACGTTGGTGGTGTTGTTGTTGTTATTGTTGCAGTGGATGGCGCATTGGCTCCCCGATTGCAGCATCTGGTGACCAGCAAATGCATGAATGAATACCAGTGTATAACGATATTGTTATTGTTGTTATTTTTTTATTTTATTTTTTTTTTCTTGGCGGGGCTAACCTGCCTCCAATGACATCCCGAGCACACACAAAGCAAACAACAAACAAGTTTGACTTTGAAGAAAAATCTACAGAAACAACAATAACCTATGGCAAAGATATAGAAAATGAAATTTATTTTATTGACGTTGGCCGTCCGACTGACAGCAACAAAATGTTGCAAATGTCAAGGTCCCACAGAAACACACAACAGCAACAACAACACTAACGCTATTGGTCATGACAAGAAAAACCTGAGAGTTGAGTTTTCAGTTCATTGCTTTTTTGGCGCATGAAAATTTGAATGTTTTTCAATTTTTTTTTTTTTTTGGCCAAACTAACGGAACCAAGCTTGCATGAAATTTCGAAAATGCCAATGATCGTAGGGGATCGGCCCACACAATGCCATGTGTGCAGATGTTTTGTTAGACATTGTTATACCCTCCACCATACTATGGAGGGTATATAAATTTTGTCATTCCGTTTGTAACTCCTCGAAATACTCATGTCAGACCCAACAAAGTATATATATTCTTGATCAGCGTAAAATTCTAAGGCGATTTAGCCATGTCCGTCTGTCTGTGTGTCTGTCTGTCTGTGTGTCTGTCCGTCTGTCTGTTGTAATCAATAATCTTTCGAACAAATTGAGATAGAAGGCTGCAATTTTGCACACATGTATATTTTGCCAGTAGGCAGGTTAAGTTCGTAAATGGGCCATATAGGTCCAAGTTATCATATAGCCCCCATATAACGGTACCTCCCGATATTCGGTATTTTGATGATTTTAGCGACATTATTCACCGGAATTGTTTCAAATTTGGCATTTGAAGTTCGTAATAGATACTACAGCGTAAGACAGAAAATAATCTGTGTAGGTCTACGTCTTCGTATAGCCCCTATATAACGGTACCCCCCGATATTCGGTATTTTTGATGATTTTAGCGACATTATTTAACGGAATCGTTCCAAATTTGGTATTTGAAGTTCGTAATAGATACTGCAGCATAAAACGGAAAATGGGCCATGTAGGTCCACGTCTTCGTATAGCCCCCATATACCATACCCCCCGATATTCGGTATTTTGATGATTTTAGCGACATTTTTTTCCGGAATCGTTTCAAAGTTGGCATTTGGAGTTCCTAAAAGATGCTGCAGCATAAAACAGAAAAAGGGTCATGTAGGTCCACGTCTTCGTATAGCCCCCATATACCGTACCCCCCGATATTCGGTATTTTGATGATTTTAGCGACATTATTTACCGGGATTGTTTCAAATTTCGCATGTGAAGTTCGTAATGGATACTTCAGCCCATGCCAGAAAATTGTTTGTGCAGGTCCACGTCTTCGTATAGCCCCCATATAACGGTACCCCCTATATTCGATGTTTTGGTGATTTTAGCTACATTATAAACAGATTTTTCTTCAAGTTTCGCATTTAAATATTGTAATAACTTATGACAAAAGTTGCCTATGCAGGTCCACGTCGTCGTATAGGCATTCGGTATTTTTAAGATTTTAACAGAATTTTTAACGGATTTTATTTTTTTTTTTTTGTGGAAATTGTCAAATTTTTACCAAATGGTGGAGGGTATTAAAAGTTCGGCCCGGCCGAACTTACAGCTTTTTTACTTGTTTTTGTGTTAAATCTGTGTGTTTTGTGAAGAGGAAATTTTAAATATTCATATCCCATGAAAATTTATGGAAAATGAGAGCTGTTGAACGGATGTTAAGAAAATGTTTTCAAAATTGCCAAAACTGACAAGGAAAATCTTCAAATTAATTTCGTATTTTTCAGAAACTCTTTTATTATATTTAAAGTATTTTATGTTTCGAAGACTTATTCTGTGTAAAGGTAACCAAGGGGATCACCAGAACGAAAATCTATGTGAGGTATTTTCTACGAAGAAACAAGGCGTTTTGCCATAAGATTTAGAGAGCCGTCTATATCAAAGCGAAAATTTAATATACAGACCTTATACAACTCAACCTTGGAGCACATACACACTTTAAGAGCTAGAATATTTATGTGGGTCATCATTTGTGCGAGACGTCAGAGAAGGTGTTGCTCTTACTATAAAATATAGTACTATGAATGAAGAAGACCCACAAAATTAAATGAATGCCTGTGGAGGATTTTTATTTTTATAGAAGGCTGTGAAAGCTCATATATCGTAAGAGACCACTGTCCTTTTTAAACACAAATGTAACTGTGGATATCTATTCTCCACAGAAGACCTGTGGATGGCCTTTTACCCACAGAAGACCTGTGATAGACCATCCATCAACAAAATCCAAATGAAAAGTCTACTGACCACAAGAAGTCCTTTAAGGTGTCTTCTATTTAGAAAAGACATACATAAATCCGTAGCAAGGAATTTAGAATTTAAAAGAGGTATTGCATATTCGCCAAAAGTCTAAAATAATACAAAGAACTGAAGGATAATTCATCTTTGAAGATATTTTCTCGTTCATAATTAGGGATGAAAAAAGTAGACAGAGAGGGAGAGAATACCGTTAACGAAAATTTGTAAAAGGTGCAATCTCCTGCGAAATTATATTAAAACAAGTAAAAAAGCAGATAGGTTCGGCCGGGCCATTTCGAAGGAACTTGGAAAATTTCAAACAAAAAAAAAAAAATAAATAAAAAACTACCACCTAAATGAAAACCGGGGCTATACAAAGACGTGGACCTGCATACAAAAATTTTTGTCATAGGTTGTAGTACCCATTAGGATCTTCCAGTACGAAATTTAAAACGATTCCGGTGAATAATGTTGCTGAAATTATGAAAATACCGAATATCTGGAGGTACCGTTATATGGGGGCTATACGAAGACGTGAAGCTGCACAGACAATTTTCTGTCTTAGGCTGTAGTATCCATTTCGAACTTCAAATACCAAATTTGAAACAATTCCGGTGAATAATGTCGCTAAAATCATCAAAATACCGAATATCTGGAGTTACCGTTATATGGGGGCTATACGAAGATCTGGACCTGCATACAAAATTTTTTGTCATAGGCTGTAGTACCCATTACGAACTTCAAATACAATTTCTGTGAATAATGTCGCTAAAATCAAGAAAGTACCGAATATCGGGATGTACCGTTATATGAGGGCTATACGAAAACGTGGAACGATTTGGCCCATTTACGAACTTAACCTGCCTACTGGTAAACTATGCATCATAGAATCACATGCTGAGTCGATTTATGCATGTCCGTCCGTTCGTCCGTCTGTCCATGTATTTTTGTAAACAAAGTAAAGTTCGCATTTATTGCCCGATCCAGATGAAATTTTGCACAAATCATTTGTTTGGCCCAAGGACGAACCCTATTGAAATTGGAGATAATCGGTCAAAATTTGGATATAGCTCCCATATATATCTTCGTCCGATTTGGCTTTTATTGTGCACCAAACGTGTGAAATCAGTCTGAATATTATGGAATTTTGCACATACAACCAAATTAGGGCTGAAAATAAGTATGCCAAATTTAATCGAAATCGGTTCAGATATAGCTATAGCTTCCATATATATTGTTCATCCGATTTGTTATTTTAGTCCTCCGAAGCCGTAATGTGCACTCTGTAACAATAATATTTGGGGAAATATATCAAATACAGCTTAGAAATACATTTGCTAAATTTTATCGAGATCGGTTCAGATTTGGATATAGCTCCCATATATAACTTCGTCCGATTTGCCTTATATTGTGCACCAAACGTCTAATATTTGCCCAAATGGGATGGAATTTGGCACTTATGACCGAATTGAGTCTAGAAGCTAGTATGTCAAATTTGGTGAAGATCGTTTCAGATATAGCTATAGCTCTCATATATATTGTTCATCCGATTTGTTACCCACAGCCGTAATATACACTCCGTAACAACGATATTCAGGGAAATATATCAAATACAGCTCAGAAATATCTTTGCCAAATTTTATCGAGATCGGTTCAAATTTGGATATAGCTCCCATATATATCCTTATCAGATTTTAAATTAATTTTACAGCAAATGGGCAATACAAGTCCGAATTTAAAAAATACAAATGCTTTGGCATATTTAGTCCTTTTAACTTTAAATTATAAATATAATCATAACGTGTATGATTGAATTCTCCCATAAAAACTTTTAATTGTTATGCGGAGCTCTACTAAATTAGCAAAGTGGTGTAGGGTATCATAAGGTCGGCCCCGCCCGACTTTAAGACTTTCTTTACTGGTTAAAATGTTAAAAATAAAAGATTATTGCAGGTTCTGGAACAAAGCCGTATGGTGAAAAAATTCCTAATACAGTTTTCCTATTTTTTTAATTTTTAAAAAAGAATTTCTTTTCACTTTCGTTCGTTTTTTATTCACTTTATAATAATAATTAACTCATCAGAAAGTTATTTTAAAAATATTTTATACAAAATACCTCAACAAAAATACCAAGAGAACCATTTATTTAAAAATAAAAACCGTGCCAAAAAAAATCGATTATTATTTAAAACGCGAAAAAAATTCAAACTGATATAAATCAAAAATTAACCGTTTATTGCTATTTTCACCTTCTATTGTGCATTTTCGAAGCGGAAATGATGAAATTGCCAATTTTGCTAAATATTCAAAATCAATTCTTTTTTTGCTTAAATTTCCATATTTAATGGGTATTTTTTTTATTTCCAAAGATAATATGCAGATGCGATTAATTTGGCAAACGTTTAGAATACACACACACGCTAAGACGCACACATCAATAGCTACAACCATTTGTGTGCATTCAAATTTCCAAAAAAAAGCAAAAGTTATTAGCAAATCGTCAGATAATCGATGATGGAGAGGAGAGAATATTTTATCATTAAAAAATAAAAAACAAGTTTGTGTCTTAAATCTTTTGTTTTGATTTTATTTTCATTTCTCTTTGGTTCTCTTGGCCACTAATCACAGCGTTTACATAATTCCAATAGCCAAACAGCAAAAATAAATCAACTTTTCCTACAAAATTTCTTTGGGGCTATTTTTAAAGAAATCGTATTATCTATTGTGGTCTTATGTTTTGGTTGTTCTTCGTCTTCTTTCAAATGTATTCTTCTTCTTCGGCCATGATTCACAGCTTACAATAAGCCATTGTTACGGCTCAAATGAATGTGGTATGGTATGGTCTGTCCGTCAGCAAATAAAACTAAATCAACAACAACAACATCAGCAACCACAATAAACTTCCAGTTAATAGAAGAAAGTGGGCCAATTATGAATAAGCCACACATCAAACCCCCGGCTCTAGTATTGTAAATTCTTCTCGTTGTTGTTGCTGCCATTGCCAAGAGAAGCAAAGAGAGAAGAAGCAACCCAGCAACGTCGCCGCAACCAAAACAATGAATAAAAGCAGTCCGGTATTGAGTGTGTACTGAATACGTTAAATGTTTCATCAAGCCAAGACATGTCTATTATGAATTCTGAATTCTTCATCATCTTCTTCTTCTTCAGTTGCCATATTCGGTATCGGAGAGTAGCAACTAATAATGACACCAAATCAATGTGGGTTTTCTAGTTGAGTTGTTTTTGTTGGCATGCATTGTTGTTGGTTTTTTTTATTGTGAGCTTTTATATATATTCAATCATGACCAATAACACCAAGCAACAGAAGATTTCCAAAGATATAACTTTATGATGTGACATCTCATCATTGATTTTTTGGCGATTTTCACATTCTTGTACGAAGAGTACTAAAATGTACTAACAATTAAGTACCTTGTATTGGACAATAGGAATGAACTAGATTTCTGAAATTGTAAGTGAGAGTCACTGATGAAGTGCAGGATAGATGTACCGAAGGGTTTTTAGAAATGCGGTCTTTAAGGTTACAATAAGTTCCAAAATGGTACAAAACTTCTAAAATTGTACCATTTGGTATTGTGTGAACGGATAGAGATAAAAACATGAAATTTGGTATAAGAATCAAGGTTGGAAAGCAAGTTTGATAAATGGAGGTGGTTTTAGAAATGTGTACTAAATGTGCGAACTGTACTAAATTGTAATAAATTTGGAACAGTTTGGTTTAGGGTGAATGTATGAAGCTGGAATTTCGAAATGTTGTATTGGGGTCGCTTTTGGTGGTAAGTTTGTAAGAAAGAGGTGATTTGGGAATGGGTACTACAAGTGGCCGAAGTGTATTAAATAGTACTATATTTGGTACACTTTTGTGTTGGGTGAACATATAGTGCTAGAAATCTGAAATTTGGTATTAGGGTCTTTGTTCATGTGTAGCCAGGACATATAAGGATGTTTCAAAAATGTGCATTATAATTGTACGAAGAGTGCCGAATGGTATTATATTTGGTATTGGGTAAAGGGATAGAGACAAAACTCTGAAATTTGACATTAAGATTACTGGGGCATCCTATATTTGTATGAAAAGTATTAAATTTGAAACAATCTGGTTAAGGAAGGATGAGGCTGAAAATTAGAAATTTATATTGGAGTCCCTGTTTGTGGTTGGTTTGTGATAGTTTTGGAAACATGAACTACAGGTGCATGAAAAGTACTAAATAGTACTATATTTGGTACAATTTGGTGCTGTCCGAACAATTTGTGCTTGAAATCTAAAATTTGGTATTTTGGACGCTTTTCATATGTAGCCTGGACATATGGAGCAGGTTTCGGAAATGTGTACCATAATTGTTGGTATTGGGTTAAGAGATAAAGGAGATAAAATTCTCAAAATTTGATATTAAGATTACTGATCGTGTCTGTATTTGAGATTTGGTGGTGGTTCGGAAAGGCATCCTATATTTGTATGAAAAGTACTAAATGGTACAAAATTTGAAACATTCTGGTTAAGAAAGATAAACGAATGAATTAGAAAGAGGTGTTTTTGGAAACGTGTACTACAAGTGCATGAAAAGTACTAAATAGTACTATATTTGGTACAATTTGGTATTGTCTGAACAGCCAGAATATTGAAGGTGGTTAGGGTAACATGCAATATAATTGTACGAAAATTCCTGAATTGTGCTATATTTGGCATTGGGTAAGGGATATAGATAATATTCTGAAAGTTAATATTTAGATTACTGATGGTATCTGTGATTAAGGTTTGGCGGAAATATGGAAATGCGACGTATGTTTGTACGAAAAGTTCTAAATGGCACTAAATTTGCAACAGTCTAGTTAAGGAAGGATGATCGGAAGAAGCTGAAAATTAGAAATATATATATTGGGGTCCCAGTTGGTGGTTGGTTTGTGATAAAGAGACGTATTTGGAAAGGTGTACTACAAGTGCATGAAAAGTACTAAATAGTACCATGTTTAGTACTATTTTTGGTATTGGTTGAAGGGATAGAGATACAATTCTATAATTTGATATTTAGACTACTGTTGGTATCAGTGTCCGATGTTTGGCGTTGGTATGAGAATGTGCCCTAAATTTGTACGAAAAGTACAAAATCGTACTACACTTGGTACTAGGTGAAGGTGTAGGGCTGGAATCCTCAAATTTGACATTGAGGTCTATACTGGTATCTGGAATTGAGATATGGACGTGATTTTGGAAATGTGTACTATAATTACACGAAAAGTACTAAGTAGTACTATATTTGGTATTGGGTTAAGGAATGGAAATGAAATCCTGAAAATTTGTTTTTAGACTATTGATGGTATATGTGTTTGAGATTTGACCGAAGTTTGGAAATGCGTAATATATTTGTACGAAAAGTACTAAGTGGTACTAAATTTTATATTGGGTGAAAGGGTTAAATGCCTGAATTTTTAATAAAAATGTCACTGTTGGTATCTGTAATTGAAGTATGGCGCTGGTTTCGTACTATAATTTTACAAATAGTACTGAATGGTACTAAATTTGGTATTGGGATAAGAGATATGGCTGGAATCCTCAAATTTGATATTGAAGTATCTGTTGGTATCTGGAGGTGATTTTGGGAATGTGTACTATAATTGTACGAAAAGTACTAAGTGGTTCTAAATTTGGTAATGGGTGAGGGTATATATATAAAATTATGAAAAATTTGATATTTACATTATTAATGATATCAGTGTTTGAGATTTGGCGGAGTTTTGGAAATGTGTCCTACATTTGTACGAAAAGTACTAAATGGTACTAAATTTTGTATTGGATGAAGGATATAGCTTGAATTCTGAAATTCGAAATTGATGTCTTGGAATTAAAATAGGGAGGCGCTTTTGGAAATGTTTACTATAATTGTACGAAAAGTACTAAGTGGTACTAATTTGGATACTGTAAATAGAGAACTACATGGAACTAGATTTTGCATTGGGTGAGGAAATATAATTTGAATTCTAAAATTTGATATTGAGATCACTGTTGATTTCTATTATTGAGATATGAAATTGTGGTTTTGGAAATGTTTACTTTAATTGTACGAAAAGTACTAAGTGGTACTAAATTGGATATAGGGCGAAGAAATGAAGCTGAAATCCCAAAAATTGATATTGATGGCTCTATTGAATCTGGAGTTGAGATAGGGAGCTGGTCTGGGTATTATGTCTTTGCATTTGTTGTAACATAGAGGGGAAGGAATTTGTAGTTGTTTGTAACATAGAGGGGAAGGAAGAGAGATAGCTGATCGGCATAGAATCACATTTTGAGTCGATTTATGCATGTCCGTCTCTTCGTCAGTTCATATTTATTGACTGATAGAAATGCTATTTTGCACAAATAATTTGTTTGGCCCAAGAACGAACCCTATTGAAATTGAAGATAATCGGTCAAAATACTTACTCGGAAATACTTATGCCAGACCCTACAACCCAGTATATAAATTCTTGATTAGCGTAAAATTGTAAGTAGATTTAGTGACGTTCCTAAATGGATTATGTGGGTCCATGTTTTCGTATATCGCCCATATAACGGTACCTCCCAATACTTAATATTTTTTTGATTTTATCGACATTATTTGCCGGAATTATTTCCAACTTCGAATTTGATCATCTTAATGGATACTTCAGACTATGACAAAAAAATAACAAATGCAGGCCACGTCATCGTATAGCCCCCATATAACGGTACTTCCCAATATCGGGTACTTTTATGATTTTAGCGTCCTTATTTACCGGAATTGTATCAAATTTCGCATGTGAAGATCTTAATGCGTACTTCAGCCTACGACAAAAAATTACATATTCAGGCCAACGTCTTCGTATAGCCCCCATATAACAGCACCTCCCGATATTCGCCATGTCGATGATTTTAACGTCATTATTTAATGGAATTGTTTCAAATTTCGTATTTGAATATTTTAATGTGTACTACAGTCTATGACAAAAAATTACATATGCAGACCCTCGTCTTCGTACAGCCCCCATATAACAGTACCACCAAATATTCGGTCTTTTGATGATTTTAGCATATTTATTTAACAGAATTATTTTAAATTTTGTATTTGAAGTTCGTAATGACAACTACAGGCCATGACAAAAAATTACACACGCAGGCCCATGCCTTCCTATAGCCCCCCTATAACGGTACCTTCCCTATTTTCGGTATTTTGATAATTTTAGAGACTTTATTTATCGGAATTGTTTCAAATTTTGTACTTGAAGTTCGTAATGACAACTACAGGCCATGACAAAAAATTACACACGCAGGCCCATGCCTTCCTATAGCCCCCATATAACGGTACCCTCCGTATTTTCGGTATTTTAATAATTTTAGAGACTTTATTTATCGTAATTGTTTTAAATTTCGTATTTGCAGGTGCTAATGGGTACAACAACCTATGACGGATATTTGTCTATGTAGGTCCACGTTTTCCTATAGCCGCCATATAACGGGACCTCCCAATATTCGGTATTTTGATCATTTTAGAGACATTATTTACCGGAATTGTTTCGAATTTCGCATTTGAAGTTCGGAATCGATACTACAGCCCATGACAAAAAGCCAAAGCCCCCATACAACGGTTTTCATTTAAGCGGTATTATTCGCGGGTTTTTTTAATATTCAAGCTTCTCCCAAATGGTAGATGATATTAAAAATTTCGGCCCTGCTGAACTTACATATGTGTTTTTAGTGTCTATCACTTTTCTTCCCCGACACAGTCGAAGCTCATAATCAATCCATACGCACCATATTCAATAATGCGTAAACTATGTCTAAAATATGACCTCACGTTAACACTGACATACTTACATATACATTCAGACACATTCAAAACTACATGGATTTCATTTACATTTGAAAAACAAAGAAATCAGCCAAGTCATGTGTTACAATGTTCTCAAAATTTCTATTTTTCTAGCAATTGCAATGAATATTGATTAGCGCAAGAAATGGAAATTAAAAAATCATTGCGGCGAAGTAATATGTGTGAATTCTCATCGATATCAAAAAAATTCATTTAATTTTTAAATTAACATTTGTTATTATTGTCTGTATGTGTATGTGTGTGTGTTTTGGCGAGTACTTTCTCTTTTCTTGTGAATCAATCCATTGGGTGGGTAAATAGAAATACAAACTAAGGTGGTGCTGTTTTACATTTCCTTTCATTCTTTTCGTTTTACGTCTCTCCGAAAGCCGAGATCGAAAGAAAACTACATGTTTTACATTTTTAATTTTTTAGATTGTTACTAATTTTCAGATACCCTACCCCTTTTTTTTACACAAGACACAAGTTTACGAACACACAAAAATACATATTTACATAAATGCAAATTGAGGTGGCCGGGCGGGTACCTGTTCCACGGACTCAATGGCTGGCTACCACTGACTGCATTACCCACAAACCCAAAAATTTGAAAACAAACAAAATTGCTTTTTGAATGCCATGACAATTATTATTGTGGAGTAGTCGTGAGAGAACATCCAACTTTGGTTTCAAAGGGCTTTGGGTAAGGCTTTTAAAATCTTTTTTGTTTTTTTTTTCTTAACGTTGCTGACCTGTGTCAGCATTTAAGAATCCCCATTTTTTTAATGGCATTGACCAAGTTTTGGAGTTTTTTCTTTCATTTGTTTTTAAATATTTGTTTTAATGTATTCTAAGAATTATTATTCTAGTAAATTTCTTGTCTTTACTTTCTTTTAAGTTTACGACTCGTGCTTATCGTGGCTTTGGGTGAAAATAAATGCAAATAATAATAGTAATAATAAACATGGGGAGAGAAAAAAGGGAATGGTACCGAAATTGACTTTCCCTCTTACTCGCTGGGGAGTGGAAGACGATGTGATTGTCATGACTGATTTGTAATTTAAAGATATGCGCCGCCATCTAACCATTGGTTGGTTGGTAGGTAGGCAGGCACTTTCATACTTCGTCAGGCCGGCCAGTCATGGTGAATTGATTTTTTCTCCCAGCAACTGTTATGCCTTTCGAAGGTGGTACATAATCAGTACCATGGAATATTCAATTACACAGTCACAATTCGCTAAATTAGTGAAACTATTGTAATTTGCGGACAATTTTGTAGAAAAAAAAACATTTAAGCCAATAAACTCAAAGTTTTTTCGTTTAAATTGAAAATGGAGTGATAATTTTGAATTCCTTCAATATTTTTATACCCTCCACCATACATAATATGGAGGGTATGTTAAGTTCGTCATTCCGTTTGTAACTAATCGAAATAATAATATTAGACCCAACAAAGTGTATATATTCTTGATCAGCGTAAAATTTTAAAACGACTTAGCTCTGTGCGTTCGTCCGTCTGCCCGTCTGTTGTAGTCACGCTATAGTCAACATGAATTAAGATTGGAAGCTAAAATTTCCAATATTAGGTATTCGATATTTTGAAAATTTCAGCCAAATTTTTTAATGGAATTGTCTAAAAATCCACAAGAGGAGTTCCTGTGAGCCCGCTGTAATATAATTGTCTATCTAGGTCCACGATATCGTATGGTCTCCATATAACTTTACCTCCCGATATTCGATATCTTGATGATTTCAGCCAAATTTTTCAATAGAATTATTTTAAAATTCACAAAAGGAGTTCCCTGTGAGTACATTAACGCCTAGAAGAGAATTGTCTATATAGGTCAACGATGTGGATTCCTTGTGGATTTAAGACAACTCCGTTAACAAATGTGGCTAAAATTATCAAAATACCGAATATCGGGAGAAACCGTTATATAGGGTGATATACCGACCCTATATAACGGTTTCTCCCGATATTCAGCATTTTGATGATTTTAGGCACATTTTTAATGGAATTGTCTTAAAATCCACACAAGGGGTTCCTTCCATGGTACTTTACCCACTACAAGAAAATAGTCTAAACAGGTCCACGTTTTAGTATAGCGCCCATATAACGGTGCGCACAGATATTCGGTATTTTTGTGATTTTAGCGACATTATTCACCGGAATTATTTCAAATTTTGTATATAAAGTACGGAAACGTTACTACAGCCACAAAAATTACATATGTAGGACCCAGTCTCGTATAGCCCCCATATAACGATTTTCATTTGAGCGATATTTTCGAAGGATTTTTTTTTTTAATTTTCAAGTTTCTTCCAAATGGTGGATGGTATAAAAAATTCGACCTAACCGAACGTAACTGCTTTTTTAATTGTTTTTCATAAAATAGGTATTGATTGAAAAAAACGGAAATATACACATTTCTACCCAGCAAAAATTCCAAAAACATTCACTAGTATTCTATATTAAAAAGGTTAAAAAATACCCTCCACCATTTGGAACGAATACCCTCCACAATTTGGAATACCCTCCATAATTTGGAAAGAATTTGGAAATTTTCAAAAAAACATTAAATTCTTTACAAATTCTGTTAAAATTTTAAAAATACCGAATATAGCCGTTATAATGGGGTCAATACGAAGACGTCGACCTACATTGGCAACTATTGTCATAACCCAGTACAATATTCAAATACGAAATTTAAAAAAAAATCCGGTGAATAGTTAAAGTCATCAAAATACCGAATATAAGGAGGTACCGTTATATCGGGGCTATACGGAGACCTGGACCTGCATAGACAATTTTCTGTCATAGGCTTTAGTACCTTTTAGAAACTTCAAATACGAAATTTAAAACAATTTCGGTGAATATTGAATATACAAAGACCTGGACCTGCATACAATTTTTCTATCAAAGATGGTAGTACCCATTACAAACCTCAAAAAATTTGAACCAATTCCGTCAAATAATATCACTAAAATAATCAAAATACAGAATTGTGGGAGGTAGCCTTATATACAGGCTATACGAAGACCCTTCATACGCAATTTTCTACCATAGGTTTCCGTTATATGGGGGCTATACGATATCGTGAACCGATATAGGTCATCATCAAACTTGGCTCGCCTGCAGACAAAATACTGATCTGTGCAAAATATTAGCTTTCTAGCTTTTTTTAGTTTTGACCCTAGCGTGATTACAAGTTTACGAAAAGTACTAACATGTACAACATTTGGTATCATTTTGTATCATGTGAAGGATTAGAAGAAAAATTTCAATCGAATGGAGCCGGAAACCTGTTTTGACTCTAGCGTGATTACAAGTTTACGAAAAGTACTAAAATGTACAACATTTGGTATCATTTTGTATCATGTAAAGGATTAGGAGAAAAATTTGAATCGAATGGAGCCGGAAACCTGAAATTTGAAATTAACATTACTGGTGATGTATAGGATTGCGATATGGAGGTAGTTTTCGAAATTTGAGCGAAAAGTGCTAAATGGTACAAAATTTGGTACAATTTCGATTTCGGTGAACCGATAGAGCTGTTTTTGATTGTGTAGGAAGTTTGGGAAATGCGTACTTATGTGTACTTAATGCTACTAAATTTGGTACGATTTTAATTTTGAGAGAGAGAATCCTTTAACTTGAAAATAAGATTTCTAAGATTTTGATATTGAGGTCTCTGTTGGTATCTTGAACTAAGATATGGAAATGGTTTTGGAAAAGTACACTACAGTTGTTCAAAAAGTACAAAATATTACTAAATTTGGTATTATGTGGAGGGAATATAGCTTAAATAATAACATTTGATATTAAGGTCACTGCTGGTATCTGAGGTTGACATTTGGAGATCGTTTTGGAAATGATTACCATAATTGTTCGAGAAGCGCAAATTGGTACTGAATTTGGTATTGGGTGAAGGAATATATCTGAAATTCTGAAATTTAATATTGAGGTCACCCTTGGTATCTAGGATTGATATATGATCTAGATATTGTGCGAAAAATACTAAATGCTATTAAAATTTGGTATTGAATAGAGCTGAAATCCTGAAATGTGATTTAGATGTCATTTTGGTGTCTGTGGTTAAGATATGGAGGTTATTGTACTAGATGGTACTAAATTTTGAAATAAGGAAATTCCAGAGCTAAAATCCTGAAATCAACTATGGTATCTGAGGATGAGATATGTAGGTTGTTTTTTAAATTAAGGTATCTGGGATTGAACTGAATCTGAAGGTGGATTTGAAAATATGTACTACAATTGTATGAAAAGTACTAAATTGTAATAACAATATTTATTACGTTCATAACCATTTTTGAAGAGATGAAACTTTTCTTATCCGGAAATTGAGGTTAAGTCTTGAAACCACTAAGGGGGAGTCTCACATCATGCCAGAATTGTTCAACTCTCTGGGAAAAGGGATAGAACTAACCAAGGCAATGTTATTTAAATTATAACCAACCAACTTAACGGCGAATCATAGAACACAAATGTATTAGAGCAACAAGTGCAAGAAAAACTTTCCCTTACTTTTCCAAAACCCGTGGCAGTGGCAGTACATTTACATTTTTTTTTTTTTCACTAAAAAAATAAAGGTTATTCTTACAAGTTATTTTCTGTTCAGAACAAACCGGAAAACAAATTTCTAAACAATAAATTTTGCCATTTCTATTTATTCAGTCAACAATGGCTAAAGAAGACTTTTGGTAAAAGTTTTATTTTTATTTTCCCAGCAAATGTCACTGTTTTAACAAAAGCGAAAAGCAACAACAACTAGAAAATTACAAAGAAAAAAATCATTCAATCAAACTGACACAATAGAAAAACGACAATAACAGCAACAACAACAACAACATACATCTACAAATAACAGAAGCCACCATCCATTAGCCAGTCCAGACAAACTACCAGCTGGAATGAAAACTCTAAATTTAGCTTTTTTCCCAAAAACAGATGTTGGTGGCTTTCTCCTTTGCAGAAAAAAACGAGACACTAAACGTGTTGCCATCGGAAAAAAATTTAGGATAAGAAGGTAGTTTTCCAAATTTGTACGAAAGTACTAAATGGTACCAAATTTGGTACAATTTCGATTTTGGAAGAACCGTTAGAGTTTGAATGCTGAAATTTGGAAATGAGATAAATATTGCATTGTAGGATTGGGATATGTGGGAAACTTTGAAAATTCGTACTTATGTGTACTAAATTTAGTACATTTTATTTTTTTTAAAGAACTGGTAGAGTTGGATTCCGGTAATTTGGAAATAAGATTTCTATTGGATTGTATGATGTATGTAGTTATGGAAATTTGTACTTATGTGTACTAAATGATACTAAATTAGGTACAATTGGGATTTGGGTGAACAAACAGAATTTGTATCCTGAAATTTGGAAATAAGTTTACTGCCGAAGTATAGAATTGGTGTATGGAGACATTTTTGGAAATTTTCGGAAGAAAAATGTTTGTTTAGATATTCCTGCCGATATTGCAGGATATTTGTATAAAAAAAGATTGTTGGAGACATTAAAAGAATTTATTTAAAATAAAAGTTGGATATCCGATCTTCTATCTAAGACGTAATGTTCAATATAGAAGACTGATAACGACACTTTTATGTTTAGGAGAAACTTCGAAGATAAGATGCCTTCTTAAATAAATAGAGCTTTTTTCAATACGAGGTCCCTTTGATGTCTTTTTTATAGGACATCTTCTATATGTCGTTCACAGACCTGAGATCTTTTGGGGGTCTTCTATAAATAGGAAAGGTATTCTTACTGTATGGGGGCCACCTACAAACCCTTTTTTATAAAAGCCCCCCCCCCTCCTTTGCCTTTCGAAGGTCTTGTAGGTATCTTTTTTTGGGCCATCTGGAAGTCTTCTTTTTATTAAAGACGCTATGACGACCTTTTTTTTGATTGAAGACCTACTGAAGGTCTTCTATGAATAAGAAACTCCCTAGTAGGTTTTTTATAGTTAGACGACCTTCGGCGGTCTTCTGTGTATTTGAAACTCTCTGGGACTATTCAGAAACTTCTGAGTAGGAGTGGCTTTCGAACGTCTTCTGTGGATAGAGCATCTTTTGGGGACCATTTGGAAATCTTCTTTCTATTAAATCCGATATGGGGACTTTTTGATTGAAAATCTACTGAAGGTCCCCTATGGATAAGAACCCCCCGTAGGTCTTTTATAGTTACACAACCTCTGGAGGTCTTTTGTGTATCTGTGTAGGAGACGCTGTTGAAGGTCTTCTAAGGATAGGGCATCGTCTTCTTTTGATAGAAGACTTTTTATAGACTTTCTGTTAATAAAATACTTTTTAGAGTTCTTCTACAGATAGGATGCCTACTGGAGGTACTTGGTGTATAGGAGACAACCTAGAAAATAAAACTACGATTATATTCCTAACGAATATCTTAAGTTTCGGGTTGTTTACGGGCTTATTAAGGTCTTGTGCCAAAATTTTCCTTCTCGAAGTCTTATATAGAGATGAAACATTCTGGATATTTTTCTTTGTCTTTTCTGATAGGGAGCTCAGAAGGTCTTCTTTTGATTGGCAAACTTTTGGAGGTCTACTTCTGAGAGTCTAATATATAGAAGATTTCTTGGGAGCCCTTTATAGATATAATAATTGCAACTGAAGCTCTTCTAAAGCCAGAATGTCTTTTGGAAGTCTGCTTTTGGGCGAAGACCTTCTGAAGGTCATTTATGGAGAGAAGACCTTCTGGATAAGGGATATTTTGGAGGTCCTCTCTAGATAGTATACACCATTTAGGTCTTCTATAAAAGGAGATCTTGCCTACATCTTATTTTTATGACGACCCTCTGCCGGTCAATATCAGAAGGGTCTCCATAGAAAGACCTTGTGGAGGTGTTTTTTTAACTGAAGAATTGAAAACGACCTTAGGAAGAAGATCTTTTGAATAGGTCTTTTATATATAGAAGATCCTCTGGAATAACTCCATGGACCGAATTCGTTTTGGAGATCTTCTCTAGATATTATACACCATTTAGGTCTTCTATAAAAGGAGACCTTGCCTAGATATAATTTTTATGATGACCCTCTGCCGGTCAATATCAGGAGGGTCTCCATAGGATGAGCTTCTGGAGATGTTTTTTTTTAACTGAAGAATTGAAAGCCGGCTTTAGGAAGAAGATCTTCTGAATGGGTCTTTTATATATATAGGAGATGCTCCGGAATAACTCCATGGACCGAATTCGTTTTGGAGGTCTTATCCAAATAGAAGATCATCAGGAGATTGCCCATATAAAAAAATATATCCTCGAAACGCTCTAGAAGATGCTCGGAAATTATTCCATGGACCGAATTCGTTTTGGAGGTCTTATCCAAATAGAAGATCATCAGGAAATCGCCCATATATAAAAACATACCCCCGAAACGCTCGAATTCGCCGACTTTAATTATCTACTCAAATACGAGCGGGAGTGCTCCCGAGAGAAGAAAAAAAATGAGAATACTTTATTTTTCGATGTCACTCGAATCAGAGCGAGCATGATTGCTTGTCTTGAAATGGGAGTAAACAAGGCTCCAAATCGAGAAGAATTGATAGAGGACTGTAAATAGAAGGTCCTCTTAAGGGGTCATCTATATATGGAATATTTTCTAAAGTTCAGACAGAATTCGTTTTTTAGGCATATTCCAAAAGATCGAAGCATACACCCGAAACGCTCGAATTCGATCAACTTAAAATCTTTACTCGAATTCGATCGATGTCACTCGAATAAAAGCGGGCATGTTTGCTTCTTTTGAAGTGGGAGTAAAATCACTCCAAATGAAAAGAATTGGCAGAGGACTGTATGTAGAAGGTCCTCTGAAGGGGTCATCTGTATATGGAATATTTTCTAAAGTTTATATTTTCTAAAGACAGAATTCGTTTTTGAGGCATATTCCAAATAAAAGATCTTCATGAGAACGTCCATAAATAGAAGCATACATCCGAAACGCTTGAATTCGATCAACTTAAAATCTTTACTTTAATTCGAGGGGGAATGCTCCTGAGAGTAGATTCGACATACTCTTTTATTCGATCTCACTCAAATACGAGGGGGCATGATAGCTTGTTTTGAAGTGGGAGTAAACAAGGCTCCAAATCGAGAAGAATTGACAGAGAAGTGTGAATAGAAAGTCCTATGAAGGGGTCATCTATATATAGAAGATCTTCTGAAGTTCAGACAGAATTCGTTTTTGAGGTAGGTATAATGGAAGATCTTCAAAGAACGAAACGTTCGAATTTGACCGACTTTCACTCTCCACTCGAGCGGGAGTGCTCCTGAGAAAAAATTGAAAATACTCTCTTTTTCTCGAGAAGGCTCTACCCATGCTTAATACTCTTTTTGTTTAATTTAGCATGGCATTTGTATCTGAATTTTCCCAACTCAAAGTCGCAATCCAAACAAAACCCAACACACTGAAGAGCATTGTCGCCGATCTATACCAACAAAACATATTCACTCTTAGAGCAAACTCTTACTCTATTTAGAACTTTTTGACTGGGACTCAAATTTTTCGTATGAAACAGACAATCTTAGAGTACTCCCGCTCGCGAGCAAGTTTTATTCGCGAGTAAAAATAAACAAATCTAAGCTCTATTAAAAAAATACATTCCCTAAATCAAATACTACTCTACAGTGATTTAGAAAAAAAAGGTTTCTACAAATTTAGAGGTAGACAATTTTATAAGGTCTCCAATTTTATAAAATTCTAGTTTTGGTTGAATTCGACCAATTTTGAAGCCATCAATTTTCGTCTCAATTTGTTGCTCAAACGAGAGACGACAACGACGCCAACTACACATCCATCTATTGATTGTTAAACCTAACGATTACCAGAAATAAGAAAACAAAACCGGCAATTGAAAAAAGACAACAATTTACTAGAAAATTGTCTTACCCTGAGAAGATTGATGTGTGTGCGGATTTTCTTGTTGTATATTTTTTTGTCTTCCCAATACCGGCCTAAGTAACACGCAATACATTTTTACGATGTACAAATATACATATGTACATCTGTAGGTAATAAGCCTTCCATCCATCTCTATGGTCCACCCATTACCGATGTTTGGAAGGTGTGTTCCGATAATCTGCCAAATGGTGAAAATTACCAACTCATAACACATCACGTCGCATCAGCATCGACATCGCATCAGAGATGAAATCACTCAACTACACGCACCGAATGAACCATTCGAATTTGAGGTTTTGCAATGGAATCGTTGGTAGACGGCGTCCAAACTCCGTGGGTTTTATTGGATGGATGGATGGATGCTTAAAAGTGAATGAGATTTTTTGGTGGTTTTGGAATGTATTAATCATTATATTCTTGCATAATTAGTTAGTACTGGTATTAGTTAGTTTGTAAGAGAGAGGTGTTGCTGATGATGCTGTTGCTGTGGCGGCGACGGCGACAGCTGTTCAGCTGCTTGCTGTTGAAGGGTAATTTGACGTGGTGGTTTGGGTAATTTGACGTGACGTTCATCGAAAATGTTGTCGAACGGCATAAATACATATTTGTAGATATAAAGATATAGCAGTAATGCATATATATGTACTCTATCACTATGCTATCATATGGGGGTATTGGAGACCTGAAAAGCTGTTTTTATCATAGAAGACCTAAATGAAGTTTAAAAATGTATTTGAAGCAATTCTTATCTAACAAAAACTTGTAAAAGATATATTTAAAGAAATTGAAACTTATATCTCGATTAGAGAAGACCTGGAAAGGCCTTCAATAGGGAAGAGCTCCAATTAGTCGTTCTACCTAGTGAAGACACGTAAAACTTGCTCTATATTAGGGAACAACAATATTTTATATGGAAGTGAGCTACAAATGGTCTTCTATGCACTGAATTGGTGAGGACGCTACTTCACTGAAAATATAGACATGAGATATTCATAGACATAAGAATTTTCCAGAAAAAAGTTATTAGTGATGGAATTCAAGCGCGATGGTGTGATTTCTTTATATTTTTGGCTGGAAAACCACAAGTGGCTATCGTTAGAGCAATCCAGCATTTAAATGAGAATAAATCTTTTGTGTCTCGTACCATCGCTCGTTACCGTGATAGTGGCTGGTTGCGTAGCCCCACGTCAAGGAAGTGGACGGAAGAAAACAGCAACATCAGCATAAATGGTTCGAAAAGTAAAAAAGAGACTTGATCGAAACCCGCGTCGCAGTGGCCGAAAAATGCCTCGTGAGCTGAACATATCGCAATATTCCATTTGGCAAATATTGAAAAATGAGCTCGGGGTAAAGCCATTGAAATTCCAACTGAAAGAAAATAGACCCAAAAGATCTAAATAGTTGCTTCGCTTGGCCGAAAGTGAACTGCCGAATTTGGTTTTCTCCGATGAGGAAACATGCGTTATCCAACAGTTTGTAAACAAACAAAATAATCGTGTTTACTTGCCAAAGAGTTCAGCTGAAAATGTGCACCTTCGGTTGGCCACCAGAACTCAAGCGATGGTCATGGTAATGGTGTGGGCCGCCATAACAGCCGATGGTCGCTCTCCGCTCGTATTAATCGACCGTGGCATCAGAAAAATGCCGAATATTATCGCAAAAATATTTTGGAGGGTCTATTAAAGCCTTGGGCACACAATCATTTTGGCCGCAGATCTTAGACATTCCAAGAATGTTTACAAAATGAGGTTCCTTGCTTCATTTCCATCGCACAATGGTCACCAAAGTCTCCGGATACCAATCTGTTGGACTATTGTGTCTGAAGTAGTTTGGAAAGCAAGGTTGGCACTAAAAAATACCAAAGTGTCGGTCACCTCAAGCAAGCGCTTTGCGGGAATAAACCAAAATACCGCAGAGCAACATTCGAGTAGTGTGTGACGGTTTCATTGGCCGTTTGCAGGCCATAATTCGTGCTAAAGATGACCAATTTGAACAAATCTAAAATTATTCTAAAATTGTATGCTATTTCCGATATTTTTTGCTTTCATTCAATAAAATTTAAAAAAAATGTAAAACTATGGCTTTTGACTTTGTTGCAGTTTTTTTATCTCACCCTGTAAAACCATACATTAGAGATTTAAAACTAAATTGTGCCGTAAGTTCGAACTGGAGAATATTCATGGAAGCGAAGAAAAAGTGGTAGTTATTATGTCTGAATTTTTTGAATTGAGAAAAAATCGGGCGCAACGACGGTTGCCATTCGTTGTAAAGAGATTTTGTGGACGGTAAAAAAGCCCTTTGGTGATTTACGTTGGGTGCCACTGTCATATAATATCATGATTGAGCGATTTCAAAATACATTTTGCGATTGGTTCAAACGTTTTCTCATAGAAAGTAAACATATCAACCTGAGCTAAATCTCCCCGAACTCGGAAAAGTATTTTCTTGGTGTATTTTTCTGCTTGGGTCCCACTATCATATAAAGTCATATATGAGCGATTTGAAAATAAATTTTGCAGTTGGTTCGAACTTGAGAAAATTGGTAGAAGCGGAGAAATGGTGACAGCTTTTATGTCTGAATTTTTTAAATTAAAAAAATTGAGGACCTTTGGTGTTCTACGTTGAGCGCCACTGTCATATAAAGACATAAATATGAGCGATTTGAAAATAAATTTTTGCGGTAGGTTTGAATGGAAGCGAAGAGGAGGCGTCAGCTTTTATATATGATCTTTTTACATCGGGCACCACAACGGATGCCATTCGCTGTAAAGAAACTGTGTGAACTCTAACAAAGCCTAATGGAATCCCACGTTGGGCGCCACTTTCATTTAACGTTATATATGATATATGACGTTATATATGATTCAAAATAAATTGTGCAGTTGGCTCAAACTTAAGAAAAATCGTAGAAGCGAAGAAATGGCGTCAGTTGTTATATGTCTTTGTATACCCTCCACCATTCTATGAGGGTATATTTACTTTATCATTCCGTTTGTAACTCCTGGAAATATTCATAATAGACCCTACAAAGTATATATATTCTGGATCAGCGTAAAATTCTAAGACGATCTTGCGATGTTCGTCTGACTGTTTGTCCGTCCGTCTGTCTGTTGTAATCACGCTATCTTTCGTACGAATTGAGATATACGGCTATATAACGGTACCTCCCGATATTCGGTATTTTCATGATTTCAGCAACATTATTCACCGGAATCGTTTCAAATTTCATACTGGAAGATCCTAAATGGTAGTACAACCTATGGCAAAAAATTTTGTATGCAGGTTCAGATCTTCGTATAGCCCCTATATAACGGTACCTCCCGATATTCGGTATTTTCATAATTTCAGCAACATTATTCACCGGAATCGTTTCAAATTTCGTACAGGAAGATCCTAAATGGTAGTACAACCTATGGGAAAAAATGTTGTATGCAGGTTCAGATCTTCGTATAGCCACCATATAACGCTACCTCCCGATATTCAGTATTTTCATGATTTTAGCGACATTATTTACGGGATTTATGTTGAATTTCGTAACGGGTACTACAGCCTATGACAACAATTTGTATATGCAGGTCCACGTCTTCGTATAGCCCCATATAACGGTTTTCATTTAAGTGATTTTCTTTCAAGTAGCTGCTTTTATACTTATTTTTTTTTAATTCTAATAAAAATTTGAGACTCACATCGGGCGCCACGACGGATGCCATTCGCTATAAAGGAACTCTGTGGACGCAAACCATCCACAATATATAAAGTCATAGAAAGTAAACATGCCACCCAGATCTATAGCTCCCCGAACTTGGAAGTGTTTTTTTTTTTTTTTTATTTTCTTTTTTTTTTTTGGCGGGGATACTGATCATAGAAAAGCTTCGGCATCGCCAAACACTATAGGAATATTTGGTAGGAATACAAGGTAGCTCTAATAGGTCGCTTAAAAACAATATTGAGACTGAGGCACGTGCAGAATTTCTAGTTCATGCGATTCGCTTAATAACTGTGCGGTACCATTTCGTACCTTTGAGTACTTTTGCACTTAAAGTTGATCATTCACCTGACACTTTTTTATAAATATAAATACCTATGCATTAAGCCAACTATTTTTTTTTACATTGTTTCGTTATTTACTTGCCCCACTGTCTTTCAATAGCCCTCCTCTCAAGAAACAATGCCGCAGCAACAGGTTAAAATAACTTTGATTTCGAAATTGTAAGAAAAACAATAATTCCGCGTTCAGTATTTTATTCACCACCCCAACCACTTCTATTGTAAATGTTAAATTGTTTGAAAGGAATTTGTTTAGTTCAGTGGTTGTTGTTGTCGTCGTATGGCCATGCAGTAGTTGGCGGAGGGGCTCACTTCAATGGAAACATTTTGTTTGTTTTTGTTTTTCTTTGGCAAAATCTAGTCAATTCGACTAGCAACAGTTGAAGAAAAAACCTAAAAATGACAACAAAATTACTTTGGCAACAAACGAAAATTCCCAATATTGTGTGCTTCTTTCATTACAAAGAGAATTGGGGTTTTTCTTAAAAATCTCAAAAAAGTGCAGAGCAGTGGCGTAGAAGTTTTGTAGTTTATATGGAGAATGATATGCATTAAAATTGATTTCTAAAATAATTACAAAAAGTTCTAAATTAGGCATTATTTTTTCCCTTAGACTTTAGTCCACCCTCCCATACACCTTTGCCTTTTTGTAACCAATCAGAGAAGAATTTATGCCTTAATAACTGTTTTACAAACTCCGGCTCCATCAACAACTAACCGTTGTTGGCGGCAGTGTTGTTGTTGTCGTCGCTAATGTTACTGCAATTTAACCTATTCTCCGTTGTGGGTAAGGTTGGCATTAAGCCAAAAAAACACACACACAGCAACACAATAGAAAACAAAAACAATAACAATTTCAAATCCAACATTATAAACAATTCCATAGGCGACAATAAGACCCATAGACGGACAGAACAGACGGACAGAAATAAATACTGAGAGCATTAGCTACAAACAGTTTCTTGTTTATGTGTTTTTAAAAGGAGTCTTAGACGCAATTCGAAACCAATCGCAAATAAGGTGTTTTTGGTATTCCATGCCATAGTTCATTGAATTCGTTGGCACGCGTGTTCAAAATAATAGCAATTATAACAAATTCTATAAATAAACTGTTCAATTAAATACATTAGAAGGCCTTGTAAAAATCGTTAACAAGTCTTTCACAGATTGGAGACTCTCTTAAATTATTTTTTATATAAAAAAATTTGGGCTTTGGAAACTTGTGGTAGTTAAATATTTGGAAGATTTATTTAATATTTGCATGGTTTTAAACAATTTTTCACTTTTAGTAACATTTAGTACTCATATTCTAAAGAATCTACATCTCTCTATATTAGACATCAACAGTGTTTCAAAATTAGTACCATTAACACATTTCGAACAATTATAGTACGCTTTTGCATACCCACCATCAGATCTCAACACCAGATACCAACAGAGACCTCAAAACCATATTTCCACCCAATACCAAATTTAGATCTATTACTTTTCGTACAATTATAGTACTCATTTCCACAACAACCACCATATTTCTATCCCAGATACCAACAGACATCTCAATATTTCGAATTTCAGTATTGCAGCTCTATAACTTCATCCAATACCAAATTTAATAGAATTTAGTTATTTTCCAACAATTATAGTATACGTTTCAAAACAATCTCAATATCACAACCTAAGATATCAACAGTGGCATCTATATCAAATTTCGGGATTCCAGTTCTATCCCCTCACCCAATACTAAATTTAGTGTTTTTCGTACAATTTCCAAAACCACCTCCATATCTCTATCCTAGACACCAACAGAGTCCTCAATATAGAATTTCAGGATTTCAGCTCTATCCCTTCACCCAATACAGAATTAAGTACCACTTTTCGAACAATTTTACACACCATTGTACAATTGTTGCCACTTCCAAAACTACTTCCAAATCTTAAAATATTTCAGGAATTCAGCCTTCGATCAATACGAAATTTTCTTACAATTGTGCGTACACATTTCCAAAACAATATCTCCATATCTCAATTCCAGATATCGACAGAGACCTAAATATAACATTTCATTTCAGGTCCAATCCTTTCAATCATTGCCAAGTATAGTATCAATTAGTACGTTTCATACAATTGTAGTACATATTTCCAAAATCATCTCTATATCTTAACCACAGACACCAACGGTAACATCTACATCAAATTTTACGATTTCAGCTGTATCCCTTTACCCAGTACCGAATTTAGTACCATTTAGTACTTTTCGTACAATTATAGCACCAATTTCCAAAACCACCTTCACATGACCATTCCAGATTCCAACAGAGACATCAATATCAAAATTTAAGATAGCAGCCCTATACCCTCACCCCATGCCGAATTTAATACCATTTAGTACTTTTGGTACAAATATAGGACGCATTTTCCAACCCATCTCCAAATCTCATCCTCAGATACCAACTTTTATCTAAATATCAAATCTCACAGTTTTATCACTAATTACAAAATTTAATACCAATTTCTGCGTTTCATACAAATATAGTACACATTTCCAAAACCACCTTCATATGTCCAGGTAACACATGAACAGAGGTCCTAATACGAGTTTTCAAATTTAACGCACTCCCTGTTTACCAAATACCAAATTGTACTAAATTTACTACAATTTAGTACTTTACGTGCACTTGTAGTACCCATTTCCGAAACCACACCTTTATTACAAACCAACCAACAACAGGGACAACAATACAAAAATTCCAGCTTCATACGTTCACCATAAAGCAAATTGTTCCAAATTTAGTACCATTTAGTACAGTTCGCACACTTAGTACATATTTCGAAAACCACCTTTTTATATATCAAACTTAAATTTCAACCTAGATTCTCGTACCAAATTTCAAATTTTTAGCTCTATTCGATCACATAATACCGAATTGTAATCATATGTATACCCTCCACCATAGTAAGGTGTCGATTTAGCGATGTCCGTCCGTCTGTCCGTGTGTGGAAATCACTCTAACTTCCGAACGAAATGAAGTAGGTTGATAAAATTTATATTATGTCTGCAGGACTTTTGGTATTAAAAATGGGTCATGTAGGTCAACGTTTTGGTACAGCCGCCGGGAGGTACCATTACCTCCCTATTTTCGGTATTTTGGTGATTTAAGCTACATTGAAATGTTTCAAATTTCGTATTTGAAGTTCGTAATGGATACTACAGCTTAGCACAGAAAATTATCTCTGCCGGTCCACGTCACGTATAGTTCCATATAACGGTACCTCCCGATATTCGATATTTTGATGATTTTAGCTACATTATTCAACGGCTTATGGCAAAAGTTTCCAATGTAGTTCCACATAGTCATATGGACCCTCATATAACGGCTACATTCGGTATTTTTAAGATTTTAACAGAATTTTTAATGGATTTAAGTACCATTTTAGAACTTTTCGTAACCCTAAAGGTCACATTTACAAAAGTCCTTTGATATACCTTCCTTTTTAGTATAGTATATTTCCAAAATAAACCATCATACGTCTACGCACCAAGACTGACAAGATTCCAGATTCATCCGTTTCGTCTTGGTGTTGATTTTAGATCAGTCGGTTATTTCAATACACTTTTATATCTACAGATATTAAAATCTAGCTAAAGCGGGCCAGCTGGTGGTCCTATACACACCGCACAGTGGTGCCACCTATATGGGAAGGAGTTACAAAATTTTTTCTATGATTGACGTGATAAAAAAAATTGTGGACATTAGTCCACGATTAAGCATAGTCTCGATAGTCCGATTTAAAGAAGTTTAAAGATTTTATGCACATTTTTAATTGAAATGTACTGAAATTCGACAAGTGGTATCCTTAATGCAGACCTGATACCCTTGCTTTGTATGGGTACATAATTTGATATAGCTCCCATAGAAACCTACCCCGATTTTGCTTCATTGAATGGATTTTACTTATGTTTTCGATAGATTTTGCTGAAATTTAACACTCTTTTTTGGGTTAGGTTAACAATTGATGTCCACAAAATTGTCAACATCGCAGTACTCATTCTGCAATAAGTACTACAAGTTTCACCAAATCATAAAAGTATAATTCACCATTCTCTGTTTTGGGTTGCCAAATGCGGTTTTAAATGTAAAAAAAATGTTTTTGGAATTTTAAAACTTGCAGCGCTAAAATTAAATTTTATTGTATTCAGGTTTTTGTCATGGCTCGGGTCCACTGGCACCGGTTGGTTATTTAATCATAGTCTGATTCCAGTAAGTTCATAAATTTAATACTTTTTCACTTACGGGGACACACAATGCCAGAATACGGCGAAATCAGTTGAATAACTTTTAACACACCCTATAGAAGAAATTCTTGAGCATATATTATATCGCAATAACTTTCATATGATTATCTTAAGCTTCTGAAAGGTGTGTAGTTATTCATTTAAAAGTCTTAAAAAACGACAATCTGTAATTAATTTCGTTACACCCTGTTATAAATATTTCTATGACTTTTCTCAAAGCTGCAGATTCCATTATTGCTATTATTGTTCTTTTTTTCAAGTTAAATGTGAATTGATAGAATATGAAGTCGAGGCAATTCTTGTTCTGAAGCAGTGAAACTAGTTCATCAACATTGCTGCGAGATGTATAATGGCCAAAGTGATTCATAAAATGCAAGCAGAAACCGACAATCTTAGTTATTCTAACTTTCAATCAAATGGAAATATGTTACCTGCTTTTAGTATTTTTTACCTGCACTCAAATTGATTTTGTGGGAGAGGCGTTGGGACAACTACTTTAAATATTAATATTATTTAGGAAAAAATGTTGTTTAAAAATCTTCACAAATTGAAAATTTATAGATGTCGACAAATATTTATTTTTCACTTTTGAGAACCAAACACATACGGTCAAGGCTTCAGAAACAATAACTGTTTTTAAATAATTAGAACTGGTTAAGCTTTTATTCATTGTTTGGAATACTGCAATTGTTTTGTCACTTCAAAATAAAGTATATAACAAAGTATGTAAATATTCTTTAACACAAAATTATTTCAAAATATCGTAACTCAAAAAAAAAATCAAAATTGTTTCACTGTCTTTCAAATATCACATAATGTATTTCAGTCTTTGTTCATAATTATTTTTTTCATTTTTTTTTTTTTTGTTATAAAGTCACAACCTTACAATAGGAAATTCTTTGGCGCATTCCATTGACCAATCAAATAATGTTCGGCATTAATAAACAATTACTTCAAAAGCCCAGTCAAGTCAAGTCAAACAAGTTCTTTGAAAACACGGTTTCGCAACATTTCATTATTCTTAACTTGCAGGTTGTTCGGCTACAACACCAACGAACGAACGAACTTGTTAATTGTAACTGAATTTTTTAATTACAGGTGATCCAAACCTACCCACATGCATACATTCATACACACATAGAGAGACAGACAGACAGACACCGTTGGTGCACTTGTTGTCCATGAAAATTATCCGTAGGTTATTTGTAAAGAGCCATAACAACATGTGATTGCGATTGGATTCGATTCGATTAGTGTTTGAAATCAGTGTTTTGGAATTTGCAATTAGGTATACGAATAGGTAGTATTGGGTTTTGAGATTACGTTTATTACCCTTTAATGTCGCAGTTTTAGAGAGAGAAAATAGGTTTGGATGATTTGAAGGTTTAGATGGTTTTTTTCTTTTTTGAGAATCGAAAAATGATGATTGTAAACGAAAAAATTCTGAAAAATGTTAAAAATTGGGAAAAATAATTGCCAGTAAATGAGTAAAAATGTAAAATATCATATCCAGATAATGTAGATAGGTATTTTATTGTTTGAAGACTACTCCAGAAGGCCTTGCTTCATATATATAAAAGGGTAGTGAAAGAATTGGCTGGCGGACTGATATAGAATCAACGCCCTGACGCCTAGGGTCAGTCTTGGTGCCTGTTAAAAGGCAGGGCTTTTTGGAAAGTACGAAAAGTACTAAAAATGTTTAACAATTAAATATTTTATACTGGGCAAACAAAATGAGCTAGACTTCTCAAATTTGGCATGAGATTCACTCATGGTAGAAGAATACATGTAGATGCATCAACGCTTTTAAAATGTTTTTCTTTCTTAAATATAAGAATATTTTTATATGTTTTCTTATACGACGTTAGGTTATTAAAATATGAATTTTTCAAACTTTTTACAAATCATTTTTTTTTTAATTTGAATATTTTTTCATTCAAAAGTTTAAATTCCAAAATTGTACCAGCAGCTGTGTTGATGCATCTATCTGTATTCTTCTACCACGGTCTCACTGATGTGTCCTCCATCAGAATAGATGAACCAAAGGGTTTTTGGAAATATGAACTTTAATGTTACGAAAAGTTCTGCAATGGTACTTAACTTCAAAAATGGTACCATTTGGTATTATGGGAAGGGATGGATCTAAAAATGTGGTATAATAATCAAGGTTGAAAGGTTAGTTTTATATTTGAAGGTGGTTTCGGAAATGTTACTAAGTGTGCAAACTGTATTAAATGGTACTAAATTTGAAACAGTTTGGTTAAGGGTGAACGGATGAAGCTGAAAATTGGAAATTTTGTATTGGGGTTCTTGTCGGTGGTAGGTTTGTATAAAGAGGTGGTTTTGGAAGTATGTGCCACAAGTACACAAAAAGTACCAAATAGTACTATATATGGTACAATGTGGTATTGGGTGAACAGATAGTGCTTTAAATTTTAAATTTATTACTAGGGTCGAATTTAATATTTAGCCTGGTGAATTGTACATTATAATTGTACGGAAAGTACTGAATGGTACTGTATTTGGTATTGGGGGAAGAGATAGAGATAAAATTCTGAAATTTGATATTTAGATTACTGATGGTAACTGTGATTGAGATTTGGCGGTGATTTGTAAATGTGGTCTACATTTATACGAAGAGTAGTACATGGTACTACATTTGGTATTAGATGTTGGAATAGAGCAGAAATCCTGAAATTTTATATGGATGTGGTTGACAAAAAGATATGCGTACTATAATTGTACTAAATGCTATCAAGGAAGGAATAGGGCTGAAATCCCGAAATTTGATATTGAGGACTTTCTTGGTCCCTGGAATTGAGATGTGGGGTGTTTTGGAAACGTGTACTACAATTGTACGAAAAGTACTAAATAGTTCTTAAATTGGTATTGGATAAAGGTGTAGAGTTGGAATCCTTAAACTTGATATTGAGGTACGAAAAATAGTACATGGTACTACATTCGGTATTGGAAGAAGGAATATAGCTAAAATCCTGAAATTGGACCTTTGTATTTGGGATTGAGCTATGGGGGTGATTTTAGAAATGTTTACAAAAATTGTACAACAAGAACCAAATAGTACTAAATTTGGTATTAGGCGAAAAAATGCCGAAATTAGATATTGAGGGGTCTCTTAGTATGTTGGATTGAGACATGGAGGTGATTTGGGAAATGTGTACCATAATTGTACGAAAAGTACTGAATAGTACTAAATTTGGGTATTGGGTGAAGGAAAAATGCTGAAATCCTACAATTGTATATAAAGGCCTCTCTTGGTATCTAGAATTGAGATATGGAGGTGGCTTTGGAAGTTTGTACTATAATTGTACTAGAATTATAAATTTTGGACTTGGCGTAAGAAATAGAGCTAAAATCGTTAAATGTGATATTGAAGTTTCTCTTTGTATCAGGATGTAAATGCGTACTTTCATTACATGAGAAGTACTAAATAGTACTTAATTTTATATTGGGTGAAGGAATACAGCTGAAAACCTGAAATTCAATATTAATGTCTCTGTTGGTGTCTGCGGTTAAGATATGGAGGTGGTTTTGGAGTTGTTAACCTTAATTGTACGAAAAGTACAAAGTGGTACTAAATTTGGTGTTGGGGGAAGGGATAGAGCTGGAATCGCGAAATTTGGTACTTTTCGCTGACTAAGTAGCGATCACTTGCTGGTATTTAATATTTCAATATTTTCAAAATGAAAATTTGTTAAAATTTTTTTATATAAGTATACATATACCGGGTGAGATGAAAAAACAGCAACCAACTTCAAACTGCTGTCATTTCTAAGCCACTCGTCCGACAGCTGTTAAAATTATTCCAGTGAAAGCTCATTATATTATTTACAAGCGTACAAAAACATTTTGGTAAGAATTTTGCAGAAAAAAGTTATTCGTGTTGGAATTCAAGCGTGATTTTGTGATTTACTTATATTTGGCTGGAAAACCACAAGTGGCTATCGTTAGAGAACTCCAGCATTTAAATTTGAATAAATCTTTTGTGTCTTGTACCATCGCTCGTTACCGTGATACTGGTAGCGTAGCCCGACATCAGCAGAAATGGTTCGAAAAGTAAAGAAGCGCCTTGATCGAAACCCGCGTCGCAGTGGCCGAAAAATGGCTCGTGAGCTGAACATATTGCAATATTCCATTCGGCAAATATTGAAAAATGAGATCGGGGTAAAGTCATTGAAATTCCAAAAAGTGGAAGAACTTGCACCGCAAGATAAAGAAAATAGACTCAAAAGAGCTAAAGAGTTCCTTCGCTTGGCCAAAAGTGGTGAACTCTTCGATGAGAAAACATTCGTTGTTTGTAAACAAACAAAATGATTGATTTGGCAAGTAAACCAAAGAGGTCATCATCAAAATAAATTCCAAATATTATCGCGAAAATATTCTGGAGGGTGTATTAAAGCAATTAGTAAATTTTGGAGGGTGGAGAGTATAAAAAGTTCGACCCCGCCGAATTTTGATTTTTGTTTTTTTGGTTTTAGTTTTAGTTTCATTGTCAATAATGAGGATAAATCTAACCACAATTGGTTTAAAAGTGGTATCCGTACTCTTTGGGCCATGTTTACTAATTACTTGATAATACAAAATAAGTAAGCTTATATGGTGCCCGATTAAAGCAATACTCACACACACTCGAATGATGTTAGGTTTAAAACATAGATGGGCAAAACAGTGGGAGAGAATTCCTTAAGAGAATTTTGAAATAACTTTCTTACCTGGAAGTTTTACTTAATTTATAATTTTGAAACAAAAATATAATCAAAATTAGCTCAAAAATTATTTAATTGAAACAATAGTTAAAAAATATTCGTATATTTCTGTTTTCATTTTTTTACTATGTCGGAGAATCAACGCTAACGTGCTAACTTGCCCATCTATGATTTCAAACTACAACAAATTTAATTTCCGACCTAATACATTTTTCGTTCATACAACAGCCAGCCCTTTTTTACTTTTCACGTAATTACGTTTTAAATTACAGATATTTATATTAATTATAACCTAATTTACCTTAAATAATCCATAGCAAAAAAACGAAACAGAACAAACAGCAAAATTTATAATTTCTCTTATATAAATATAAATATATATAACCTTCCCGCACCGCAGGAGGTGCTAAAGCGTTAATCACTGCTGCTGCTGCATTTGAAAGCAAATGCTAAACATTTTCACTGCTGCATTCAACGACAAATAGACGACCACCAGCCAAACAGGCAAATATTTTTGTTGGAATTGTAAACTCGTTTTTTTGTCGCATTAACTCTTTGATTTTTCTGGTTATGATGGTGACGACGGTGCGGCGGAGCGAGTTCCTTGCAAAGGCCATCATCACTTGTTTGCAATGAAATAATGCGTTTAACAATAAAAATTTCAACAAAGATTTTTTTTGTGTCAATAATTATTTTAATCGATTGACATTTTAATTGAAAAGCATTTTGAATGAATGACAACGAAATAAATTCTCTTGTTTTCCAATCAAAATGATCTGAAATTTCTCCTCAAACAGCTGTGAGTTTTTTTTTTTTTTTTTTGTTTGGTTCCATCCAACATCATTAAGCATCAAAGACGTTAAACGTTGCGGCTTAAGCTATACAAATAAAACGCCTCCAGCAGCCACAGCGCAGTAACAGCAGCCGGCCCGACAACAAAGCGCGTGCGCACAGCTCACTCTCCTCTGCCCAGAGTGAAAGTGAAATTTGGTCGTTTTTTTCTTGTTGCTGTTTCAGGCACCCAATCATGGTTTTGTTTTGGGACAATAGACAAAAAACGCTTGTGGTTGCCTGCCTGCCTGCCCGGCTGCTGCTGGCTGGCTGGCTGGCTGGAGGTTCATCTAAGCGTTTACATTAGAAAGCAATCAACTGCTCAAATGGAGAAAAAACCAAGTTTTCATGCAAATGTCTTTGAGCTGGGAGATTGTAAAGGGGTCTGGTGACAGAAGTACGAATAGCAACCCCCCTCTCTCTCTCTCTCTCTCTCTCTCTCTCTCTCTCTCTCTCACTCACTCCATCCCCCTCTTTCTCCCTTTAAAAGGTATTATTTATTGTCAACACAAGGTATGTCAGGCAAGATGACAATGTACGTTTTATGCTGTGGTCTGTTATTATTATTTTTTTTGTTTTTGTTGGTATTTAAAAGCTCCAACAACATACCAGGGAGAGAAAGAGAGACATTTGTTGTAGCTTCACATTCCATGAAATCACACTTCAGTAGTGTGTCTCGTTTTCTTGTAAGCCTGGAGTTGGTTTCATTCAGCACGTCTTCGATTTAAAATGTCTACTATTTTTTTTTTTTTTTTTTTTGCAAGATTGATTACTATTTTTTTATCGGCTTATGGAGGAGGTTCTGTTAGGTACATTCACCCCTATTGTGGGGAGGAGAAAAAATAACAAATATTTAGTTCGCGGCTGGAGATAAGAAGAAAAAATAACAAATAGGCCTTTAGTTCGCGGGGGATTGAGCACACAATGGTTTACAACACTTCATTGGCTCTGTAAGGGAAATTTCGATTCCCACATAGGCAAAGAGCAGTACGATTCTTCACAGGTGTACATCACGTTTTATTTGTGTGGTTATGTTTTTTTTTTTTTTTTTGGACCAAGTTTCCTACCCTACCTCTTTTGCGGTTAGTGTTGTAGTCTCCTCTGCCAACCGCTTCTTTAATATTTTCATTAAACGCTATTTTGACCATATCAATGTCATGCACCCAAACAGGGGTCAAACTCACTCAATTTGTCATTAGGTGATGGTTGGTTATTTTATTTTTTTTTTTTCTTTTTGTTTTTGTATCTTCTCTCATGTTTGTTTGTTGTTTTTTTTTTTCATCCAAACGACATCATCCATTAACCATGGCTTTGCATCGCAAATTGACCTGTTCGAGGTCTTTAACTTTAAATATGAGAAAAGCAAAGAAAAAAAAAAATCAACCATGTTTTGTTTTATTTTCTGGGGGGTTCGGAAACGTAACCTTTTTTTCTAAAGCCTCAAAATCGCCTAGCCATAAGCTATTGAGCCTGCATTTTTGTAATTTCCTGTGCCATGATCATAACTGAGATTTAATTAGTCAGAAGCTATGTAAGTGGGTTAGATGCTAGTTTTGTAATTAATCTAAAGTATGGGAAAACTGAAGGGGGAAAAACGATACAAGACAACACAATGCATCATTAGGTATAAATATTTAATTATGTATTTCTGTAGATGGCGGAGATAACACTGTTGGCATTCGGGGCCCAGAAATCCCTCTAAATTCGAAATTATATAAATGGGTCCCCTTGTATGTGGTCAAAACAATATAAGGACCTCACAATTTGATCGAAAAAAATTCTTCCATTGGCACATTCCTCGAAAGGGGACTGAAAAAATAGCAAAGACATAATTTTCACTTTTAGTTCATATATTTTGAATGTAATTTTCATAAAACCTATTGTAGTTAGATAAATAGTTTATTCTGAGACTTCAAGTGAAATTTTGTGAAAAGTATCGCCTACAACGAAATTTTATGTTACTTTTCATCGTCAACTCGAAAAAAGTCCGATGAAAATTAATCGAAAAATTAGCAAATCTTTTCTGGTCTTGTGGAAATATTGATGGAAGTATTTCTTTGATATTCCGTGGAAATAGAGATGTCTTGCCTTTGGTAAAATTTGATAAGGAATATTTTTGTCCTTGTCGTCATCTTTCTAAAATGATGTTTTGCTGAAGATTTTTGCACAAACTCGCAAAGTACGGACTTAATCCGAAAATTTGTTTTTATACCCTCCACCATTGTATGGAGGGTATATTAAGTTTATCATTCCGTAACACCTCGAAATATACATTTTAGACCCCACAAAGTATATATATTCTTGATCAGCATAAACTTCTATGTCGATTTAGCCGCCGTTTCCGTTCGTCTACCCGTCTGTGGAAATCACTCTAGCTTCCGAACGAAATGAAGTAGATTGATGAAATGTTACTCAATTGTGTATTATGTCTGCAGGACTTTTGGTATTGAAAATGGGTCATATAGGTCAATGGTTTGGAATAGCTCTCATACAACGGAACCTTCACTTTTTCGGTATTTTGATGATTTTAGCGATATTATTTACCGGAATTGTTTCAAATTTGGTATTTGATGTTCGTAACGAATACTACAGCCTATGACAGAAAATTGTCTCTGCAGGTCCTCGTCCTCGTATAGCCACAATATAAAGGTACTTTATTTAGAACAGTGTGGCTTGTTTGTTTGGATACCGTATTTTGTTGTTGCAAAATCGTCAGGCTTATCCCTTTATTGTTGTTTTTATAAAAACAACGTTTGTTTATTAGTGGAGAACGATGTTAATGTTTACCAGGGGGTAAGGCAGGGAATACCTAGGTTTCGGAAAGAGCCACCAATCCTCATCAGTTCCCTTGTTTTTGTCTGGGATATTCTCCCAGAAGTTATTTTAAAAATAACTTCTATGACAAAAAACATTTTTTACCCAAGTGACGAGATCGTAAGCTCAATAGAAGAGGAACCAAAGAATTATATAAAACTAAAATTCTTTTGGAAAGTCTTCTAAATCTTACAACCGCACTTATAAACATTTTCATCTTTCTCCACTTGTTATGCTTTCGTTCAACCTGAACGAAGTAGCATAACCATGTAAGTTGGTTTTGTCTGTTACAACAAAAACAACAAAAACTATTGAGCTTACGATCTCGTCACTTGGGTAAAAAATGTTTTTTTGTCATATTATTATCTTTTTTTTTTTTGAAAATTGCCATTTTTTGTATTCAAAGATCGACAGGGACGAACTTACAGCTTTTTACTTTTTAAAATTTATATGAATTCCTGACGTTTAAATAAGATTTAAACTATTGTACCTACTTATATAGTATATTTTAGGATTCATAGTGAAATTTTGCACAGAACTTTTCTTCCTTTGACACCTTTTGCCTAAAACGAAATTTTATAAAAAAAAATTTTTTTTGAACATTTGTGCTATTTTTTTTCTTTTCTTTGATTACCAATAGTAAAATTTTATGAAGAATATTTTTTCTTTGACGTAATCCTTCTAAAATAATGTTTTTCTAGAGATTTTTGCACTATCTCACGAGAAGGACGGCTTTTGCACAAACTCAGGACAGTTTTAACCCACAGTTTTAACCCTAAAACGTGTTTTTAATATATATAAATTAATTCCTGGCTTCTCTGTAAGATTTACATTCTTGACATCATCCAGGACCTATAGTAGAATTTTATGACAAATAATTCTGTACAATATTTTGACCTGCTGCGATTCCATTTAGAGCTAGTTTTTAATTATATTTTAAAAAAAGAACCAAAAAGACCCCATTGTTGACTCGCTTGAGGGTTAACATTTTTAGCTAACATATTCCTCATACTTTTTATCTGCAATATTACTAGGAATCTAAATTTGAAAATTTCCAAAATTATGGAAGAGAGCAGGACTTGCCCCCCTTATTTTGATTACTTTTCGATGTAAACTTTTAATGCGCCGATACACGTGTCTCCGTTTTTGTTTGTTCTATTTTCACAATCTGCTTGATTTTCCCTGAAATTACTGAAAAAATTAAATTTTGTCACACAATGTTATAGACAGTTAATATGAGGTTGAACCAGTGGAGGAATACTCCAGTCTTAAAATATGTATTTTTTTTTATTTCTGATAAAATTTTAGTCATATCTTGGAGTAGTATATTCTATATAGGATTCAAAATTTTGATTTACCATTTAACAGCTTTATTAAGTGAATTTTGGCACCAGTAGCTACTTAAAAAACAGCATACGAACCCTTTATTTTAACATGATCAATTATGGGAATTTATTTTTCCTTGTAATTATTTTAGGAATAGCTCATTACTGTTTAGTTGTCATTTGGTCTACTTGTAATGTAGAGGATATAAATTTGGCATTACTGGAAATGTTTAACGTGGTACATATGACATTTTAGCTGGGTATATTTATTAAAATTCTAATATATTATGATTATTCCAAATGTTGACCCTTTATGAGGGAGGTATCGAAGGGGGTCAATATTATCTATATCCTCACCTGACCTAAGTCTAATATAAAAATGACGATGTGTCAATTTTGGACTATATCGAGTACATCCTCAAAATTCTATGAGATATATAAGTTATTTTATTTTTTATTTATTTATTTTCATTATTTCTTTTTTATTTTTATTTATTTATTTTTTATTTTTGGAAAATATTGAAATTTTGTGGGAGAGTACATAAGGGACTATACGTTGTACAAGGTTAAATATACTTTCCAGATTAATGAAAAGGAACTAATAACTGTATTTTTAGTGCGGTAAGATCAGTTCGAGGATTTCTATTAACATAGTTTTTTTTTATGAATTACCATATTTTATGAATTACAACAATATTATTAGCCGTTGCCAAAATATTTTTCTTCGACACATAAACACTAACAGTTATCTACCTCTTTTATGGTATACAATTTTCATTAAATAAAAAATAAAAAAACATTTTCCTTCTTCACTTTCCGTTTCTAAGTATTCACATAAGCGTACATAATTATACACTTTACGCTGTTGGATATCTTGAATTCTCTGATTATATAATATGAAATTTTTTCCCAAAACAAAAAATTGTAGGTATGTATGTACGTAATTTAAAACCTATGAAGAAAGTTATCTAATATTTTTTTGGGTGGAAATTTTAAATCTACATATGGAAGTAAACTCTTGATTTTTACTAGATTAATAAGTGGGTATTTTTATTATATTTAATTACAACTTTATGGCCCAAAAATGTTAAGTTCATATGTGTGTGTGTGTGTAGAGGTATGAAACCCTAATGTTAATTAAGTTTTTTATGTTGTAAACTCTTTGGCTTTGAAAACAATTATCCATGCTATGGTGAATAAAAATGACATTGAACCGCGGTATATTTTAAAAAAAACGTTAGTAATTTCTGTAACAGTGGGTTTGAAAAATCAGTGAAAGTATGTGGGCAGTTATCTTAATTTAATAAAAAGGGGAACTTCTTACAAATTTAGAAGTAAGTGTAGTTTACACATTTTATAAAATTAATATTGCTATTAAAATTAATATATAATTTATTTTCGAACTAAATCATATGCTAAGTTCAAAAAGGAGATAGAAGAAAATTTGTGTTTTTAAAATTTGAGTAGTGAAACATTAAATATGGTAGGAATGATTTTCAATAAACATAGATACCTAGAATTTTTAATAACTATCAGTGCTGGGGAAATAGATTTCGGATTACTTTACAGAAGTTCCAAAAAATTAAAAAAAAAATGAATAACATTGTGCAGCAAAATTCATTTTTTCAATAGATACGAGGAAAATCCAGAAGGTTATGAAAGTAGAGGTAAAAAACAGAAAACACGTGTATCGGCATTTTGAAAGTTTACAACGAAAAAAATTAAAATAGAGGAGGAGAATTCCTACTCGTTCAGACTTTTGGGAAAATTTTGGATTAATACAGGTTGAGATGAAAAAACCTTCAGACTGTTGTCATTTCTAAGATACTCGTCCTGCAGCTGCATCCAGTATCCACAGGGTCAGATGAAAACACTGCAACCAAATTCAGACTGCTGTCATTTCTAAGCCACTCGTCCGGCAGCTGTTAAAATTATTCCAGAAAAAAAAAATTATTCGTAAAGGAATTCGGCTTGATCGAATCCGGCGTTGCAGTGGCCGAAAAATGGCTCGTGAGCTGAACATATCGCAATATTCTATTCGGCAAATATTGAAAAATGAGCTGGGGGTAAGGCCATTGAAATTCCAAAAAGTGCAAAAATTTACACAGCAACAGAAAGAAAATAGATATTTTCTCCGACAAAACATTCGTTGTCCAGCAGTTTGTAAACTAACAAAATGATCGTGTTTACTTGCCAAAAAGGTCAGTTGAAAATGTGCACCTTCGGTTGGCCACCAGAACTCAAGCGCCATGACCACGGCCATGGTGATCAATTCGAACAAATCTGAACTTATTCTAAAATTTGATGCTATTTCCGATAATTTTTTATATTACCCTGTACATATTCTTGATCAGCGTAAAATTATTTGATGATTTAGCCCTGTCCGTGTGTTGTAATCATGCTAGAGTCCAAACGGATTAGGATAGGAAGCTAAGATTTTGTACAGATCAGACTTTAGTCTGCAGGCAGTTTAAGTTCGAAGATGGGCTATATCGGTATACGATAACGGTACCCCCCGATATTCGGTATTTTGATAATTGTTGCCAAATTTTTCAATGGAATTGTCTTACAGCCCACACAAGAAGTTCCTTGTGATTACATTACCCCCTGGAAAAGAATTGTCTATATATCTCCACGACATGATATATCCCCTACAAAACGGTCCCTCCCGATATTTGGTATTTTGATAATTGTTGCTAATTTTTTCAATGGCTAGAATCTTAAAATCCTCACGAGGAGCTCTTTCTGAGTACTTTACCCCCTGAATGAGAATTGTCTACATAGGTCCATGTCTAAATATAGCCCCCATATAACGATACATTCCGATATTCGGTATTTTGATGATTTTTGCGATATTATTAAACGGATTTTTTCAATTTTTTTCCAATGGGTTCTGCAGTCTATGACGGAAAATTTTTCTATGCATGTCTTTGTATAGCCCACATATAAAGATACCTCCCCTTATTCGGTATTTTGATGATATTGGCGACATTATTCACCGGAATTGTTTCCAATTTCGCATTTGAAATTCGGACTCGTTACTACAGCATATGACATAAATTAGTTATGCAAGACCACGTCTTCGTATTTTTCAAATTTTTTTTCATTTTAAATTTTTAAAATTCCTTCAGAATGGTGGAGGGTATTAAAAGTTCGGCTCGGCTGAACTTAGGTGATTTTTTACTTTTTTTTTTTTTTGACACACATACATATACGACAAATAGCCTTAATAATGCAGTTTTCTCAGTGTAATCAACAAAAAATTCGCCTTGGGGTCAATATTTTGATACATTACAAATCAAATATCCACGATGATGATAGGAGGCTCACAACAATATGACACATATTGCAGAAAAAAACATACATACAAACATATGAATAATAGAATGACTAAGGTTTTTCTTTTTTGGGTAACCAATTACGAAAGGTTGACCAGCTTTGGATACTGTCACAACCACTTAAATAAACAATTATTTGCAATTTAAATTTTGGTCACCCTCCTTCTTTGCAACGAAGCAAGAAATGATGGCGTGAACGAAACCCCTTTAAGGCATATACTATGTATGCCATATTTGGTTATAAAATGCAGGCCAAAAATAAAACAAAAAATTGTTACAATTAAAAAAAAAAAAATGGAGCTGCAAAACTTACCTTGCTGCAATAATAAATATCCGACATCGTTGTTGTTGTTCGAGTTGTTAATTGGTCAGCATTAAAATGAAGCAAAACAAAAACACACAATGCACAAAAACAATAAGATTTCAATGTTGTTGTTTTTTTTTTTTTCTTTAAATTTTTTTTAAATTATTTTTATTTTGATTTCAAACTTTTATGGTTACTGGGTGAACTTGAGAAAATGCTTTCTTTCACTTTTCTTATTTATTTTGGTTTGGGTTTTCTTCTCCGTGACACTTTTTTATGATGTATGTAATTCTGTGATTGTTGTTGCTCTTGTTTTTTGGGACTACTTTTTTTTTAATTAATTAGTTTCTTGTTTTCCTTAACACAATTAATTGCCTCAGTAAATTTTGTGATTTGTTTGCATTTTTATTTTTGTTTTTTTTTTTAATTTTACTTGTGCGTTTCTTTCGCGGTTTACTTTTTAACGCGCCAGAATTTCCGCCTTGACTTGCGACGATGCATCCAACAGGGTCGTTGCAGAAAAAAAAATTAACTTTTCAAAGACGGCAACTTTCTACTTCAGTGGTGGCGCAACTGAAGTTTTTTCGTTTTTTTTTTTTTTGCCTCGAAAGAAAAACGTCTCTTTTTACTTGTCTCGGACACACAGAGCAGCAACTTTCCTGCCTTTTCGAGAAAAAAATAAATAAAACTAAATTTAAACAAACTCACAAACACTCTCACACACACACACGCTCTTAATGCACTTTTAAAAGCAAAAATACAACAGGCAACGTTGTGGGTCTGAATGGCTGGCACGCATGCGCACAAACCCAATCTCCACTGGGTTTGGTTTTTTTTTTAGTTTTCTTTTTCTTGACTTTGCCAAGCTGCAGTTTATTGCCTGTCGTGTCTGCCTGGCCGTGGTTAGTCAAAGTGGTTTTCGTGGTTTAAGTTTGCAGCTAACTTCTGTAACATGTTCTGCTGCAATTCCAACTAAGTTGGTTCGTTTGTTTGATTGTTTGTTGTTAGCTGCAAAGTCGGTGTTATTTTCGTTGGCTTTGTTTTTTTTTTTTTTTTTGTAAATAGCGCTCTGAGCGGTTCTTCGAAACAAAACAACGTAAAATAACACAACGTGTGACCACCACCACACCACAAATACTTCTCACATTACCACTATATGGTACTAGCGACTAGTGACGATGGCTGCAATTGCAACTGCATGCCTCCATTCAGTTCCATACAATGATGTTAAATGTGAGGCGAGCAAAATGTCAACAGCACTGCATTCAGCAAATAATTTCATGCAGCCAACAAGCATTCACAAACATACGTCATCATGCACACAACTTGCAATCAAAACAAAAAGACAAATCCAGCTTGACTGACTTTTTGATGGACTGAATGACATTCACAACAACCAGCACTACTACTACTACTACTGGTACCGCTCGCTGGAAACACCAGCACTCACTTCTCTCACTACTTCACTGGCACCCCAAATTGTTTGGCGATCTCTACTACCACCTCTCCGTTTAGAAAGGCAGTGCAAGACACAATCACGATCGCGTCAACAAGATATACGAACGACCAACCAATGTTGTTGTTGTTTAAACTTTTGTTTTTGTTTTGTCGCTATTCCTTGATTGTTTTTCAATGGCCAAACCGCAACATTTGTTTCGTTATTTGCATTTGCTGCTGACTATCGCCCGACAAAATACCGTCAAACACAACCGTCTCTTAGCCAAGTCTGTTTAAAACTGAATATCATGATCGTGGCCAAAGAAATGTTTGGTAGCTGCTATCCGAAAAAACGAAGCAAAATGTCTTTTGCTCTCCCAAACAACACAAAAGTCAAGCAACACACGCACACAAACACAAAGCCTGATTTTCTTCTCTCAAGCTTAAAGACGAGATGTAAACAACTGGTCTTGCTCTCTTACCTTTACTTTTTTTGGAGTATCTCACAATGTGATATTGGCCAAAGATAGTCATGGTTTAGATAAATTTGTGGTTGTTGTCTTGAATAAAGTGACTTCAAAATGCTTATCTTCAGCATGGACTTGGCGAACGTCTTGAGCTTATAAAAGTTGGTTATCTGAGCATCAGATTTGTAAAAAATGTATTTTTTAAAGAATAAATATCAATATTAAATTTCTAAACTAACGATTTTTTTAGGAATAATGCTGAGTTAAGAGCTGTATGAAACTCAACTTCATACTATATTTAATTTTGATTTTATATGGATTCAAAATTGAATATGCGAATATTTGTTGGTTTAAAAAAATAATAAAACTATTTCAAAAATTAAAAAAAAAATAATAATAATTGTAATACTTTAATGCGTAAACAAACAAATAGCTCGGTGTACAAACGCGTGAACATGACAGGAATAGCTGACCACGAGAAAAGCAGGAACATGCCAAATTTAGTCCGCATACACGAAGGGTTTGTCCTTCGGATTTATTAATTTCATAGCAAATGCCAAGCTGGCAGGAAACTGCAATCTTTTGAAGTTGAATGACATTTCTGTTGCTATCAGAGAATTCGAGGTAGCAACATACTTCCCCGTAATATTCGCAGCCTCAATTAAATTGTTGTACCAATACCATTGCAAAGGCGTTGTGGATTAATGCTTCTTAATAAAATCATATCCCAATCTGAATCGATTCCAATATATTCCATCACACCTTCCATATTTCATTACAATTGGTGCGTCAAATACGTGAAATCGGCCCAGAATATATATGCGAGCTATATCCACACCTTAACCGATTTCCAATTAATTTGTCAAATTTAGTTTTTCGTATCTCTGTCCGAACTTCATTGAAATTAGGAATACATAGCGTGTTTGGTGCATCAAATACATGAAATCCGCCGAAAATGTATATGGGAGCTATATCCAAATCTGAACCGATTTCAATTTATTTATTTTTCTTTCAAATTCCGTTACACATTTGGAGACAGTATCTGTAATCGATCAATAGATATGTGCATATAAAGTCTAATTTTGTGGGAGGTACCTTCGATTCTGATGCTATATCTCCATTTCCAAGTGGAATTTCAAACATTTATATAGCCTATGTTATTTGCAGGCGATGTTGTAGTATACTTGAAAATTTTCAGGAAAACCTTTTCAACCGTTTTCGACTCCATAAATTACAAACAAATAAACATACACACAAATATATAGATTGGTAAAAATATTGTGAAGTTAGAGGAATTTCGGAATTTCCAAAAACACCTCCATCAGTGACTTTCATTCCAAATATCAGAGTTTTAGTGCATTCCGTTTGTCCAGTACATAGTAATTAATTTTTAGTACTTTTCTTTCCAAAAACCCAGCCTCTTTACACGACTACGCACCAAGACTGACTCTCATGTCAAATTTCAAGATTACAACTTCAGACGTTTCGCCTGGGCGTTGATTCTAGATCAGACAGTTATTTTATTACTCTTTTATGTATATAGATATAGCCCTCATATTTTGGTATTCGGTTGTTTAAAATTCGGTATATAGAGTTTGAAATGAGCTCTGTCCTCTATGGTATAGGCCTACTGGAACAAAGCCGATACGGTATTTTGAAGCCTTTTTATCAACAGATTTTACGGATAATTAGTAAAAAAACACCATTTGGTGAGACTTTTGAAATTTTCAAAAAAATAAAATCCGTTAAAAATTCTGTTAAAATCTTAAAAATTCCGAATATAGCCGTTATATTGGGGTCTATACGAAGACGTGGACCAGCATGGGCAACTTTTGTCATAAGCCATTACAATATTCAAAAACGAAACTTGAAAAAATCCGATGAAAATATAGCTAAAGTCATCAAAATACCGAATATGGGGAGGTACCGTTATATCGGGGCTGTACCTGTACAGACAATTTTCTGTCACAAGACAGAACTTCAAATACGAAATTTCGGTGAATATACCATATATAGGGAGGCACTGATATATGGGACCTATACGAAGACCTGGATACGATCTCCCATCCCATTACAAACTCTGAATACGAAATTTGAAACAACTCCGACGATTAATGTCGCTAAAGTCACCAAAATACTGAAAATTGGGGGTACTGTTATATGGAGGCTATACGAAGACGTGGCCTGGCATACGAAGTTTTTTGTCATAGGATGTAGTAGCAGAACCAAACAACTCCGGTGAATAATGTCCTTAAAATGGTGAAAATATCGAATATCGGGAGTATCATTTTATTTGGGCTATATGATATCGTGGACCTCTGTACACATTTCTCTTCCAGGGAGTAAAGTGCTTGGAAAGAACTTTTAGTATGGATTTTTAGACAAGTCCATTGGAAGCTGGGGAATATACGATATCGTGGACCTATATAGACAAGACTCTTCCAGGGGGTAAAGTACTCACGGGGAAAAATTTGGCTACATTCATCAAAATACCGTTATATGGATGCTATACGATATCGTGGATCGATAAAGCCCATCTTCGAACTTGACCTGCCTGCAGACAATTGACTGATCTGTCCAAAATTTAGTTTCCTATCTTTATTCGTTTAAAACGCTAGCGTGATAACAACAGACAGGCGAATAGGGCTAAATTGTTTTAGAAGTTTACGCTGATCAACTTTGGTATGTCTTTAATTAATAAATTAATAACCTCGATGAGTTATAAACAAAATGACGAACTTAACATACCCTCCATACTATGTATGCTGGAGGGTATATAAATGGAAGTGGACCCAATATTCAATCCAAACCCTTTTTTTGCTAGATGGTATGAAAAGCTCTCTCCGGTCGGACTTAATGCGTTAATTTTGTTAAAAATTTTCACATATGTGTTTTTTGCCAGTAGACAGGTTAAGTTCGTAAATGAGCCATGTCGGCCCTAGTTTTCGTATAGCCCCCATATAACGATACCTCCCCATATTTGGTATTTTGTTGATTTTAACGACATTATTCAACGGAATTGTTTCACATGTCGTATTTGCAGTTTGGAATAGGTACTACTGCCAATTGAGGTTCGTAATGGATACTACAGTCTGAGACAGAAAATTGTCTATGCAGGTCAGTGACTTTGTATAGTCCACATATAACTGTACCTCCTTTTTTCTGTATTTTGATGATATTAGCGACATTATTAACTGGAATTGTTTCAAATTTCGTCTTTGCTGTTTGGAATAGGTTCTACTGCCAATATTAAAAATATGCTGGCCCACGTGTTCGTATAGCCCCCATATAACTGTATTTTCGACGGATTTTTTTTTTAATTTTCAAGTTCCTTCCAAATGGTGGATAGTATTAAATGTTCGGCCCGGCTTTGGACAAATCCCTTTTTAAGGATATTTGGAGTCTATATATCTGCATCGTCCCAGTCCATCATGTACCTCCCACAGAAAGGGTCAACATTGGGATAATTATAACTCTTATAAAATATGAAGTAAGTATCCGATTCTCTTTAAATTTCACATATCTCCATTTTTTTGTTAACAGAAGATCTGTTGTGAAAATGACATATATAGGTCTACTCATTCTGGTCCTCCCCACCAAAGGGTCAACATTTGAAAAAATATGAAACTCATAAAAATGAGAAACGAGCATCTGACTTTTTTCAAACTTAGCACATCGCAATATTTCTATCAACACATAATCATGTGTGACCACTCCTTCTAGTACCTCGCCCCAAAGGGTGACAATTTTGAATATTTATATATCTAATGAAATGCGAAATAATCATACATTTATCATACATCCCAATATTTCTACTAACATAAGATCTGGTGTGAAGATGGAACACTACTCCTTCTGGTACCTGTCCCACAAAGGGTCAATATTTTGAATAACATACAACTCATATTGAATTAACCATATGATTCGAATATCAATTCGAAATAACCATACGATATATTTCTACTAACACAAAATATGTTGTGAAGATGAGATATATCGGCTCCCTCCTTCTGGTACCTCCCCCAAAATGGGTCAAGATTTTGAATAACCAAAACGCTCATAAATGCAACATATGCAGTCGATTCCCTTCAAATTTCACACATTCCAAAATTTATATTAACACAAGTTAATAACTTTTTGTCGAATAAACATTACATACATTTAATAATTCTCAAATTTGCAACAGATTTTGAAATCAATATATTTATCTGTGTAAATTTTCACCTCCTATTTGCACGAAGTTTCATAAAGTTCTCTGTCAAACGTATGAAGACAAAATAGATGACCTCAATACCGCTTATCAAAGAGCAGCCCATACAAATGCCAATGACTCCGCCAATGTTTGCTAGAATTATAAAAAAAAATCAAATAATTTCATAAACTCCCCGCAAAAATGACCAAAACTTACACAACATCTGATACCAATTATACAAGACATTCTTTTGATAACGGGTCCCATAGGGTGTGGGATAATATATTTTTACCAAACTGACATCGTTCAAAGACCTTATGTTTGAGTGGCTGAAAGGCATTGGTAAATGATTAATGGATTTGGCACAATTGCTTATCGGACTCACATGTAATTCATGCTATCCGGAGTATCCTTCAAGCTGCTCTTGGCCTTGTAAAAATTATAACGATAATAGGTACAGGCTGGCAAACACTCAGGGCAACTTAGAGAGTCGATTAGTTCTGCTTCAAGATGTTCGTTCATCATCTCCACCGGGGGCTTATAAGTCTGCCAAGTAACTATAGAAGAGAAAATTAGAAATTCTTTACATCAATCGAACACCTTACTTCGATATCTTTCCAAACATTCGGTATGTTCCAATGAACATTGAACCGGCGTCCGGTCAGTGACATTTTTCTTCTCATCATACACATAGAATGGTATGCAATTGCATAACGATTCCATGCTGCGGACTTTACACTTCATCAAACAATCAGCTTGGCCATAGGCCCCCACCTTCTCTTCATTGGGGAAATAACAACCCCTCTTTGCCACAGGATGATTCCTAACCTCATTAGTGGTAATTTGTGAAACTAACTTAAGCCTTACATGAATATCATCATTGGCATTGATCTGTATAAGACCCATATGGCCAATGGAGGTGTCGGCGATTTTTTGTTTTCCAAATATAAGCAATGTAAAGCCGGTCAAACTTTCTTCGGCATAAAAATAGTCATTTGTGGAGGCATTCAAAAGTAGAATTAAACCGGTATCACTACCACTTTGATTCGCATAATAATAAGTTTCTTCGGTTCTGGAATGAAAACAAAAAAATATTTCACCTTCAGGACTTCCAAACTTCCATTTACTCTTTTACCTCTCAAATTGATAGTTGAATACACAACAATATCCCCTCGAGAAAGCCACTAACTGTAATTCCTTCTCACAATCAATGGCCTGACCCGACCAATAGCATTCCAATAGCAAATCTTTACATTTGGGCGCCAAATCCTTCAAGACCCTGGCCACATTAAACGGTTTACGGCTCATTCGATCTAAGACGTTTTGCAAACTTTGTGCTTCATCAAAGTCAATCGAATCCGTATTGAAGAATCCTGCAAAGAGCTTTAGTTTCTCGTACCAATAATTATATAATGGCATATCGAATGATCCACGGGACCTGTAACATATTGGGGTATAACTTAAACTTAGATTAACGGAATTTGAAAACTTTCGAAATTTACTCACATATTATGCGCAAATTGCCTCATAGCGCTGCGACTCAGTTTGTTGTGACTGCAAACCGCAATTGAGGGGAATGGCACATCCCATACACTATGTTCTTGTGGATCCAGAGTGGTCACTGTAGGATCAGCCAGAAATGAACTCATTGTCGACATACAGACAAAGATGGCAAACGAGATGCCCATCAGAATGAACATGAACCAAAAGAGTCTGAAAGTAAAATAAACCGGTAAGATATTCCTCATTTTCTAACCTCCATCATTTAATGGGAAGGCGAAATATTAAGTCCGTCTCTCCATGTATTTTTGTGATCAAAATGCAGGTCCAATTTATTATCCGATTAGATGTAATTTTTCAAATAATAGTTGTCATTTCTAAGCCACTCGTCCGACAGCTTTTAAATTATTCCAATGACAGCTCATTATATTGTTTACAAGCATACAAAAGCATTTTGGTGAGAATTTTCCAGAAAAAAAGTTATTCGTGAAGGAAATCAAGCGTGATAGTGTGATTGGCTGGAAAACCACAAGTGGCTATCGTTAGAGAACTCCAGCATTTAAATGTGAATAAATCTTTTGAGTCTCGTACCATCGCTCATTACCGTGATACTGGTAGCGTAGCCCGACGTCAAGGAAGTGGAAGGAAGAAAACAGCAACATCAGCAGAAATAGTTCGAAAAGTAAAGAAGCGACCCGCGTCGCAGTGGCCGAAAAATGGCTGTAAGCTGAACATATCTAAATATTCCATTCGGCAAATATTGAAAAATGAGCTCGAGGTAAAGCCATTGAAATTCCAAAAAGTGCAAGAACTTACACTGCAACAGAAAGAAAATAGACCCAAAATAGCTAAAGAGTTGCTTCGCTTGGCCGAAATTGGTGAACTGCCGAATTTCGATTTCTCCAATGGGAAAACATTCGTTGTCCAGCAGTTTGTGAACAAACAAAATGATCGTGTTTACTTGCTGAAGAGGTCAGCTGAAAATGTCAACCTTCGGTTGGCCACCAGAACTCAAGTGCCGGCCATGGTGATTCTGTGGGCCGCCATAACAGCCGATTGTCGCTCTCCACTCGTATTAATCGACCGAGGCATCAGAATAAATGCCGAATATTATCGCGAAAATATTCTGGAGGGTGTATAAAGGCAAAGGGGCACGCAAACATTCTGGCCGCAGAAATTGGACATTCCAACAGGACTCAGCACAATCGCATTCAGCACGACCCAGCCAAGAATGGTTACAGAATGAGGTTCCTCGCCTCATTTCCAGCGCACAATTGTCACCAAAATCTCCGGATACCAATCCGTTAGAATATTGTGTCTGGAGTATTTTGGAAAGCAAGGTTATCACTAAATAATACCAAAATGTCGATCACCTCAAGCAAGCGCAGATCAACATTCGGGCAGCGTGTGACGGTTTCATTGGCCGTTTGAAGGCCATAATTCGTGCCAAAGGTGACCAATTCGAACAAATCTAAACCTATTCCAAAATTTGATGTTATATCCGAATATTTTTGCTTTCATTCAATAAAATTCCAAAAAAAAAAATGTAAAAATGATGGCCTTTGACTTTGTTGCAGTTTTTTTATCTCACCTTTATACACCGAAATTATTTGAAATTTCGTATTTGAAGTTCCTAATATGCACCACAGCCTTTGACAGTAAATTTTCTATGCAGGTTCAGGTCTTCGTATAGCCCAGATATGTTCGGTATTTTGATGATTTTAGCTACATTATTCACCGGACTTTTTTCAAGTTTTATATTTGAATATTGAAATGGCTGATGACAAAAGTTACCTATGCAGATCCACGTCTTCGTATAGACCCCAATATAACGGCTGTATTCGTTAATTTTAAGATTTTAACAGAATTTTTAACGGATTTTATATTTTTGAAAATTTCGTTCGAAATCGTGGAGGGTAATCTAAGTTCGGCCGGACTTTTTTACTTTGATTAGTACTCAAAATGTACAATTGGTTCAGTTTAAAATTTTTTTCATCCAAATTTACATCCAACTAAATCTCTTGATCCAAGACATAAACAGTGATGCAAAATTAGTACAATTTAGTACTTTTCGAACAATTATGGTAAACGTTTCCAAAATCACATCCATATCTCAATACCAGATACCAACAATATTAACTTAATATTAAATTTGAGGATTCCTGCCCTATTTCTTCACGAAATACCAAATTTAGTACCATTTAGTACTTTTTGTACAAACATGGGTCGCCTTTTAAAAAACCCCGGCAGATCTCAAAAACAGATACCATCAGTAATCTGAATATCAAATTTCAGAATTTTAACTCTATCCCTTCACCCAATACCAACAAAGCGTACTATTTAGTACTTTTCGTACAATTATAGTACACATTTCCGAGACCACAGCCATATCTTAACTAAAGACTCCAACAGTGACATCTGTATCAAATTTGAGAATTCCAGCTCTATTCCTTCACCCAATACCAAACTTAGTACTATTTAGTACTTTTGGCACAATTCCAGTACTCGTTTCAAAAACCATATCCATATCTCTTTTCCAGATACCAGCAGGGAGCTAAATATCAAATTTGAGAATTCCAGTCCTCTCTCTTCATCCAATTACAAATTTAGTACCATTTAGTACTTTTTGTACAATTATAGTATACATTTCTGTTTCCACAACCCCCATGTCCAGGCTACACATGAACAGCGCGACCCTAGTACCACATTTTAGATTTCAAGCACTACTTTCACTCAATACCCAATTGTACCAAATATTGTACTATTTAGTACCTTCCTTGCACTTGTAATGTACATTTCCAAACAAAAGCTCCTTATTATTAACCTACCACCAACAGAAAGCCCAATACAAAATTTCAAAATTCAAGCTTCATCCGTTCGCCCTAAACCAAACTATTCCAAATTTAGTACCATTTAGTACAGATGGCACACATAGTACACATATCCAAAACACCTTCATATATCAAATTTAGGTCCCAAACTAGAATCTAATACCAAATTTCAAGTTTCTAGCTTTAATTTTCAAAAACCTTTGTTGCATCTCTTATAAGTACCATTTAGTACTTTTCAAACAATTATGGTACACACTTCCACAATTACATCTATGTATATCTCAGTATCAGATTCCAACAGAGACCTCAAATTAAATTTAAGGAATACAGCCCTATTTCTTCACACAATACCAAATTTAGTACTATTTAGTACTTTTCGTACAATTATAGTAGTTCCCTTCGCACATTTAGTACACACATCCAAAATCACCTTCATATATCTAATTTATTTTCCAACCTAGATTCTCATATTAAAGTTCATGTTTTTAGCTCTAATACGGTACAAAGTGTACCTTACTTAGTTCCTTTTTGTACTTTTCGGTCCATTATAGTACGAATTTTCAAAAACCCAGCCTTATTTGACATCTTCAGAACAAGAATGACTCTAATCCAATATTTCAAGATTTTAACTTCAGCCGTTTCGTCTGGGCGTTGATAAGTCATTAAGTCAGTTAAACTCTTTACTCTTCTACGAATATTGATTGCAATCGAAGTGAAGGTTTGCTCACTCTCACTTTCTTGATAAATTTTTAGAAAACTTATTTAAAATCACTCGCCTTATCACTAATTGTCCATCCTTGTCTACATATGGTTATTTTTAAATTTAAAGTTTGAGAAAATGTCTACCATTCACCAATGTTCGATTTGGACATCTTCTCCCCTCCAAAAACCAAATGTTATGTTTAATTGTCGTTGTTTGAACTCTAATCCCATAATTATTTTATTTCACATCAAATTTAATTGAACTTAACACCAAAAACAACAAATCTCTGATTGATGACAATTTATTATTGCACAACATATTTCATAAATTCTTTTATGTCAACCAGCCAACCAATCAACCGGGTCTATGAAGAAGAGCTGTTGTTACCTACCTACCTTTGATACTTTCGCCGTCGTATATAATACAAAAGGCCAAAACCATTGAGACTTGTTTTTTGGAAATACTCCACCAATGTCTCTTTGGCCGCCTCGTACAGCAGCAAAACGTTTGCTAGAGATGAAGATGCCGGTGCTGGCATTTTGTGGAGTTTATTAAACTTTTGTCACTTTTCGATGACGATTCGATACACAATAACTTAAATGTTGTGGTGTTTTTGTTGTACTTCTTCTTGTTGTTGTTGTTGTAAAGAAAGTGCATTAGAGAGCCGTAGACGAAGCATCCGAAATGTCACCAAATGCGATGACACTGTTTTGTGTCTGCATTACAACTGAGACTTATTGCTAGGCCATGCAGGAATACAGGTGCTGTCCGCAAACACCAACCTTGTCGTCAATGGGGTATTAATTAATTTTTGGGGGATGGTATTTGTTTGTTTGTAAAGATTTTAATCAGAGGAACTTTAATTGAAAAATAATTTAAGGGGGGCGAGTTGGAACACGAATTTTTGTTGTTCACACAAAAACATGTTAAGATTTGATATAAAGAAATTAGAATAGATATGGTTGCATGTTGGGAAAAACATATTGGAAAAAAATATATATGGTTTTCCAAAGGAAAATAATTTCTTCGCATTGGAAAATATGCGAGAATGTAACGGGTCTTAAATTTAAGACCTCTAATATGAGTAAAGTTTAATTGGTTGGAAAATACAAATAAATAAAAACCGATATTTTGCCAGCATTACAAATCACAGCTGAATTGACTCTTTAGCAATACTAGAGTCAACTTCGATAATTAATTATATTTCTTGATATACAATAGATATACACATTTTTCACTGGAGCAATTTCACTGGAGCTTTTCTCACAATGTTGCCATATTAATAATGAAAACTTTGCACAAATATATAATACCATGTACCACAGTGTGGTGTAGAGTATAGAAACCCTTCTTTTATTTTTAAGAACTTTTTGAAACATTTTAGTTGCAATTTCTGAATTCTATTTGTAATTTGTAATTCGAAAATTTAAATTGTAATTCGAATTATTCAGTTAAAATTCGAGAATTCCAAATTACAAATTAAATATTACTTTTATTACCTTCCACCATTTTGAAGGAACTTGAAAATGTTTTTCTTATTATTCGAACTTTTTATACTTTAAATTGAAATGAAATTAATTGAATTTCGAAATATTGGAATATTAACATAAATACAACAACAAAGACCTCAAGCTCAGAGGAACTTGAAAATTTTCAAAAAATCCGCAAAAAAATACCCTTATAAGGATGTAATGTCGTAGGCTGTAGTACCCATCACGAACTTCAATTACGAATTTTTAAACAATTCTCGTAAATAATACCGCTTAAATCATCAAAATACCGAATATAGGAGGTATAGTTATATGGGGGCCATACGAAGACGTGGAGCTAGCTGCATACGCAATGTTTGTCAGAGGTTGTATTACCCATTACGAGCTTTAAATACGAAATGCAATAAAATACCGAATAATGGGAGGTACCGTTATATGGAGGCTATAGGAAGACGTCGTCCTGCGTACGCGATTTTCTGTATGTCATAGGCTTTAGTATGTATTACGAACTTTAACTACGAAATTTGAAACAATTCCGATTAATAATGTCGTTAAAATGATCAAAAAACCGAATTTTGGGAGGTACCGTTATTTAAGCCTTCTATCGAAATTCGTTCTAATGACAGTGTGATTATAACAGACAGAAAGATGGACATCGCTAAATCGACTCAGAATTTTACGCTGAAAAAGTAATATTTTTACCATACATAAATCGAGTGTGGATATGGACAATGTATCGGTCAACTACTTCAGTTTTTTGAAGGTACTTAAAGGGTTAACATTTCGGTAAATCGAGAATTTCGATTTTCTCCAAACTTCGGATATCTTAATCATACAGCATTAGATCTAAAATGAATATAACAAAAAATCTTAACTATCATAAAATTCACCAGTTATCTCCCAAATAGTTCCAATCTACTGGTACATTCCCTAAATTGAGTATGTAGAAACAAATTCTCAAATGCACCCTCCACTATAGATAGTATATAGGGTATATTGAGTTTGTCATTCCGTTTGTAACACCTCGAAATAAGCATTCGAGACCATTCTATAGCATCAATCAATCAATTTAGTTATGTCCGCCCGTCGGTGGAATTCACTCCAGCATCCGAACGAAGTGAAGTGGCCTGTAGAACTTTGTCCACTTCACGTCCCTGTATAACCGTACCGTAGGCACAATATTTTCTGGCAGATAATTGACTATAGGGGTCCACGTTTTCGAATAGCCAATATAACTATAATACCAGATATTCGTAATTCATAAAACTTAGCGTCATTTCCAACTGATTTTTTACACTTTTCAAAGTTCCTTCCAAATGCTAGAGAGTAGTAGCTACTTTTTTACTTGTTTTATTTTATTTTTCTGATTTTTAGTTATTTAATACGACCTTTATTTTAAATTATTTCAAATGTACATTTTTAAAATTGAGCTCTAGGTCTTTTCAATTTTTTTATTTATTATTTTCGATATTTCGTCCTCCGACGGAAGACATCATCAGGAACAATAATATTTAAACATATAACGATAATATACAAAATCTCGCCAAGTACCGACGTCGACCTTGCGTTGCTGTCATCTGGAAGAGATTCTGTATATTTTTGTTATAAGTTTAAATGGGGTGTTTAGTTTTTTTTGTAGTAGTTAAAAATTTTACAAAAAATGTATTATATCTGGGACGATTGATATTTAAAATTGTACAAGTTTAAGTAAAGCCAACATCCTTCCAATTTTCGGTGTTTTCAGTCGGAATGTTTCTTGGCAAAGCTAATTTTATTATAGGCTAACAACTTGGTTTAGTCCCACATAACAGTTCCTCCTAAATTAAAGAGTCGTAAAGGTTTCAAATGCATTTTCTCAAAAAATTACAGTACGTTTGCAAATAAATGGGTTAACCCACTAGATTTGGTTTAAAATTGCCAAATCCATTATTTTTTCTTCATATAAATCCTCCACAAGTGGATTAACCATACAAAAACTTCAAACATAAACATGGCATTAGCTCCTAATTATATTACGGGTTCTCAGATGGTAAAAACCTTAAACCTAGTGATCTAACGACTAGTTGGTATTTGTTCCTTATATTATTTATTAACTGGTTGATTGAATTTCCAACTGCTAAATTCATTTGAACCTTTTCACTTTGTGGCCTTAAATTAAAAAATGGTCAATAAGAATTTTTTTGTAATAGTTTTTATTGTATTTCACTTACTGAGCTATAAGACACATGCTTATTCTTTTTTTGTTTTCAAAAAAATGGTGTAAGTTTAGTTCTTTATGTAGCATTACTCTTTTTCTGAATAACAAATTTTATATGAAACATAATGATGATGTATGATGAAGATGTTGCTACTTAATGAAGATGTTTTTGATTACAAAATGACAAATTGTTCGTTTCTCTATTTTTTATGATGGATAATATACACATATATACTATATAAACGATCTTCAATGTTTCACTAAATTTTATTGTTTTACAATCTAGACATCACTATTTTGAGTGTTTCACATTTCTTAGGACACACAAAAAAATGGGGGACAAAGGAGAGAAAAAAAAAGAAGTTAATACATGTGTGAGTGAATCGAAACAGTGTGTTTGTTATGTTTAATGGAATGTTTTTTTGTAAAATACGTATAAAATTTGCAATTGTTTGTTGTAAAACATACATGTAATGGACTAATGGACTTTTAAAATATCATACCAATAAAAAAATACATCATAAATAAATACAAAAGAATACAAATTAAAACGATGACAAAATACAATAAATACATAGGAGGTTAGGATTTGATTTATGGAGGATATTGTGTTTTTTTTTTTAATTTTACAGAAATGGAAGAGTGTCTTAATCAAAAATGTTGCATGAAAATGTTATTGAAACAGGGTAAAAAAAAATTGTTTAAAACAAATTTTTAACACAAACAGAAAATTAAAACAGAACATTCATTGCTGAAGTTAATACAACAGATTAGTTTAAGTAGGAATAAATTTTAACATATTTTATATGTAAGTATGTATGTCGTTTCATTGTTTTGAATGATAATTGATTTTGTGTTTTTTTTTTAAATCTACTTAAATAGTAAAAGTTTTAAAAGATTTCTCACTAATACTTGTTGTCGTTTTTTTTTATTATAATTTTTGTTTAAGTATTATAGACGCATTTTGTGTTGTATTATTTATTTAAAGTGAAACAAGGGGCGACTATTTGCTTAGGAATTTGTCCTAGCCTGCTAAGTTAGTTATATGGTCACACGAAACTATTTTCTGCGGTAAATGGAATGATTGTATTTGTTTTCAGATATTATGAATAGGATTTCGAATTGGAATTTTTTGTTTTACAAATATCAACATAAAAATTAAGTAAAATTTACTGAGTGTATACCGCAATTGTATCTTTGAATTTCGAAACTATTTTTTGTGTTAAATGGAATGATGTTTTCATATCCTATGAATTAAATTTTGAATATAAATTTTTGTTACTCATATATGAACATAAAAATTACTGAGTGTAAACCACAATTGTATATTTGAATCTAGGAATTTCGAAAAGTGAGGAATTACAACAACGAAACACAACTCGAACAGTGCTTAACCAAAATCGAATTTACACAATATCATAAAAATATTTAAAAAAGACCCGTACCAAGTTCGATATTAAAAAATGAGTCTAATAATTCAACGTCTAAATGTAGACCTACAGCAATTCTCTAATTTTTCTTAGCAAAACTAGTTCAATTGTGAAGTCCTAGCACTTATTTCTTTTGGTTGCTTATTTACCGACAAATTTCGTTAATTATCGAATTTATAACCTGATATTAATTTGAATGTCTCGAAAATTGTCCGTATTTTGTTGTTATCTAGTTACAGTCTTGAGATTTAAAATATCAGAATTTGCAGACTTTGAAAATAGAAGATGGAAAAAGGATTCATAGAAGAAGAATTGTTTATCTACAATGTCCAAATACAAAACATACATCACAGAATTTTAAAAAATATTCCACGTATACAAAAAATCAAAATTTGGAGACTTTGAAATATAGAATGTGGAAAGAGAATTCATAGAAGAAAGAACGGTTCACCTACAATCTTCAAGCCAAAAATACATTATAGAATTTTAGAAAATATTCTAAGTTAACAAAAATGGTCCAGAAAACTGTGGGAGAATAATTGCCTTGTAATTTATTCCTGATTTTTTCTGAATATCCTGCTTGTGTCATATAAAAACTGATAACGATTCTTAGTAAAACAATTGTCAGTCATCTTCTTCTAAAATCCCCAACAATTTTTACTACTCAGAAGCCTTCAATGGGAACTTTAATTTATTTAAACAAGTTGGCGTTTCATAACTTCAACTAGATTCTAAAACAAATTTATTACCAAAACAAAACCAAAACATCAAAGAATTTTAGAATATATTCAAAGTATACAAAATATGGCAAAGGAAACTAAGGGGGAAAATAATTGCCTTGTAATTGATTCCTTTTTTTCTAAATGGTCTGCTTCTGTCATATAAAAATTAAAATATAAAAAAACGTCTTCTTCTAAAATTCCCAAACAATTTTTACTACTCAGAAGCCCTCAATTAAAACTTTAATTTATCGAAAACATGTTGGTCATTTATAACTTCAACTAGAATCTAAAACAAATCTTAGCTAAAATAAATCTCTATTGGGCTTCTTCCTGTAAATAGGTAAAGGAGAAGTTTTTGCTGGAGTAGTTTTCGCTTCGCCATATTTTTCTTCCAGAATATACATTTTACAAATAAAACTAGAAAATATGTCAACATGATGAGCTCTACAAATTATGGATCTGGGCCTTAATTCTTCTATGAAAATGTGAAATGAAAACTTTTATAAAGGAAAGAAATTTCAAATGAAAATTTTATAAAGGAAATATTTTTCATTTCATATTTTCAAAGAACAAGAATCCAGCCCCTGGACTTGTTTCTGAGTGGATATTAAAAGGATTCAGAAATATATAATTTCATGAAAGGCAGATCCGATGTCTACTTGGAGTTATTTTTGACCCTTTTTGAGATAAGCAACATGAAAATTTTATCAAATACTATTTCAAGATAGCTGATATAGAACTGTCCGAATAAATTAAATTTAGATATTATTATTTCAAGAACAGTGTTGGCATGTTTGTTCGGGATAGTTAGGGTTAATCCCATAGTTAGGCTTAATCCTATTATATTTATTTTATAGAAAAATAAAACGCAAATATCCTCCGTTTTTAGCTGAGATTATATGAAGGGACATAAACAAGTTTCTTCATCAATATTTTTAGCTCTTTTGGAGTTACGACCATCTCACCTAAAAACTTTGCAATAAATAACCTGCACTCCAATAATAATTGTCACATTTAAATTACTCTACTCTACAAAACCGAAATGCCACAAACCTAGGTCTGTGAAGTCGAATTCAGAGACTATGACTCAGGTATGTTATCAAAGACAAAGTCGAGTTATTTTTTCGATAAAAAAATCAATAAATGAGCGGTAAATTTGGCTTCTGGGAAATATAGGTGGAGGAGATAGGTACAAATGAAATAATCACTGATGGCGTTCTACTTTATATATACTTTCATGTTTCGTGAAGTCGAATCCGGAGACTAGGGATCAGATATGTTATTAAAGACAAAGTCGCGTTAGTCTTTCAAAAAAAAAAAAAAGATCCAATGAATGACCGGTAAATTCGTCTTTTGAAAATTACGAAGAAGACTACACTCCTGAAAAATATTTTGGAGGAAATAGATACAACTCTGACAAGCACATATGGAAAGATTTAATCATTTTTTTATTTAAATGTACCGCCATGTTTCATGAATTTTTGTAAAAAAAAATTAAAAAATTGGAAAAAACTAAATCTTCCAATTGTAAATAGTTCTAGGACTACTTTAGACCAATAGATTATGACAAACTATTTGGAAGTTAATTAAAGTTTAAGACTTTTATAGAAGCTAATAAAAGAATATAAAAACTTTGTGTTTCCGAACGATTAAGAAAAAAGGTCAAACATCAGGTATGTAAAAATATTGTATTTCCTAGAGACGAGTAGGAATTTATTTTGAAGTCGTCCACAAAATTTGCCTGGGGATGAATTCTTGTTTTCATTAAAAATTCGAAATAAATGTTTTTAACAAAATTTCTATAAAAAGAGTTTATTCGACATTTTCCTAAAACAAGAATTTGTGCCCCTGGATTCAGAATCCAGCGGAAACCTGGTTTTACACAGGCAATTTTTTGTTAGGAGATTATTTAACCAATGAGAAGCCATAATTCAAAACTCATAACACCAACGAAATCATTGGATTTCGTAATCAATTGAAATAGCAAGAAAAAAGTTAAACTTTAATTGTTTGGAATCCCTTAACATGTCTTCTCAAAGATACAATTTGCCTGGCGGTTTGCACACTCAGCGGATGGATAACATTTCAAACAGAGGATATTGTAGTTGATCTACTAACAAAGATAAGTATTTAATAACTTGATATCCCTTAACATGACTTTTCAAAGATACAATTTGCCATGGCGGTTTACACACTCAGCGCAATCTGTGGATGGATAACATTTCAAACAGAGGATATTGTGGTTGATCTACTAAAAAGTTAAGTATTTAGAAAAAAAAATATCGACACTTTATAAACTATAAAAAATATATATGTGTGTTTAAATAACCTTTATGTTTTAATAATTAAAAAAATATAGTAATAATAGTTAAAAGTATATTTTATGTGTATAATAATGTATAATAAAATACAAACAAATACCGATTTTTGTGTGACAATTGATCGATCTCTTATATGAATGACGTACAATTAAAAGAAAAAAACTAAAAACAATTAAATAGGTAAGCGGAAGGAGGTGGGGGTGTGGGTTTACGTATGTTTATACATTTCTTTGTATTTTGTAATGAAGGCGAACGGGCGGGCGGGCGAGTGAGCGTTTGGACATTTGATTGCTAACTTAATGTCGTTTCGGTCAATATGGTCAATGAATGGGTGTTGACCGGAAATTGTGAATTACTTTTTGAAATTGCAAGCTTTTTTGAAAGCTTCGCATTTCATATACAGAGACAAAAATTGTAGATATGTTTTATTAACATTTGTTTATTAAAGTGCTATTAACACGATTGTCAAGTATTTTTTTTATATAGGTAATATATTTTAAGGGCATCGAAAGGTAATGGAATGGTTTGAATTGAATTGAGTTTTGATTTGTTTCATCAATGTCTTTTTCGTTCTTTTTGTTTTTTTTTTTTTTTTAAGTAACGGCCGTAATAGAGTTTGTTTTTGCATCAGTTCATGGCCAAAGCATTTAACGGACGGAAAATTTCAACAGTACTGATAGTAGATAGTCTTAATCATTATTTGTTGTTGCATGCCAAAATCATAGAGCAGCAGCAGTAGGTGATACTAATGATAATAATTGTAAAGGAGATACGTCAAACAGTTGCAGTTAAATTGTCAAGCAAAAAAACTTGGTTCCCATACAATACACAAAATTGTTCTGTCTTTGCTTTTGTTTTCGTTTTTTGTAGCTAACATTACAAGTATATAGACCTCTCAAAGGTGTAGAACCCCGTCTCTGGACTCGACAATTGGTGCCCCGCCGGATGCAGCGCCACCGGCGGTTAATTGATGTGGATGTGTGGGTTGGTCGTCTAACGTTATACCTGTCATATCCACAACCTCATCTTGATCGTCTTGATCCAATTCGTCGGATGTGTTTGTATGATTGGTGTGATGAGAACCGCTCGATAATTGACTAGTTCGCGAGAAGGAACCGCGGCGTGGCGATGTTAGTGTCCTTTGATTGGCCGGCTTGAAGGTGATGATTAGATTTGAGCTATTGGCCACCATCATGTCAGTAACCTACAAAAAAAAAGGGAGAAGAAATACTTAGTGTGTTGTACTTAATTAGTGTTGTGCTAATTTTTAATAGAAACAATTTACGAAGACATTCAGAAACGGCGTCTGGCCATACAATGTCAAATGCTAATTAGCATTGATATGTTTGTGAACATTTTCTAATATTTTTTTGTTGGTTTCTATTTGGAAACTTAAAATGTTTCTAGGGTTTCACATACAAAGGAATTTTATTCATTTTGCTGGCCATTTATGGGTGTAAGAACATTCATCCCTGGATGCAATCAGCGATCTTTTTTCTTAATCACTCTGTATTTGGGCAATTCTATACTTAAATTTAACAATATTTTTAAAATAAATTAAATAGACCACGTTAACAAATGTTTCACATGCAAACACGTTTTTTTTCTTATTAGCTATTTTTAATTTTAATTTTCGTTCCAGTACAATACAAACTGCCAACAACCGTAGAATAAAAGAGAACTAAAAATTTTAGAGTCTCACCTGATCTAGCTTTTTCCCGCAACTTCAATACCCATTCACTTCAATAACTTCATCATTAACGGCCAGCAGACAGTACTTTCAGCCAAACCGCCCGGCACCAGACGTGAATAAATATACCCGGTTGTTTCTCCAAACCGTTCGGTGTTACACGCACCGATGTACCATCACGTATATAGAAACCCAAAGGTTTGTCACTTCCATGCTTCAGTAGACGTACCCTTCGATGTGTTTCCGGCCAATGTGTACATCGATAATTTGCGATACTTGTCGAAAATCGTGTGGCATTGATATGGGTGGGGCTCTCGGTCTGCGGTGTTTGTCCCAATATGTGACTGATACTGAATGGGCCGTCGGCCATTATTACTAACTCTAGATCTTCTTCGCGTTGTACAATTATTCGTAGTATGGGTTGGGCGGTCTTCAAGGCACGTGCAAAATTGTCATCGTTATTTATGGGCAGTAGTCCTTGATCACGTGGATCGATATATTGTATGACAAATTTTATATTCGTTAGGCCATGCAACGGCATAGCAGACTGTTAAAACTGTCAAAACTTGGCGGTTTCATCGCTGCGTTTTTAGACCAAATCGTCGGAATTCGGCATCAACTGAAAGTAGAAAGTTAGGAGAGGGTTTAGTTAAAATGGAATATGGGTAATTTTCTATTTACAGACTAAAAAAGACCCTCAATCGAAACATTTAAATACTATTCCAAATATTTTTTAGATTTTTTATACCTTACAACACTAAGTTTGATGGGCCAAAAATTATATAACACCTCGAATTATTGGTCCCCGACATAGGAAACTATATATGGATTTTCCTATCTCGCCAATATATGTTGTCCGTCCGCCCGTTCGTCCATGTTAATTTGTAAAAAAAACTACAGGTCACAATTATGGCCCAATCCTCACGAAATGAAACTGGCGTGAGGTTAGGGTCAGAATATATAGGAAAGTTGGGCAGTGCTTTATGACATCTTAGAAAAACGAAATCTACAAATGGATTTGGGCATAAGGGTTCCAAACATATAGTGTGAAGGGTATCACATGCTCGGTCCCGCACGACTATAGCATTTGCTTTTTTTTTTGTTTAATTGCTGTTTTAAAAAAAAAAACAAATGTAGAATGAATTGTTTTCCAAAATGAACCAAAATTGTTCGGTCTGTTTTGCATTAGTATATGCTCTTTACCATTACTATGGTCAGTAAAAAGTAGTGAATATTTGGTGCGATTGATGTCGAATTAGAAAGTGCCAACTAAACATTGAATCCCCTCCCTTGAAAGTTCACCTACGTACCTTAGGTGGAAATTATATCGGAGCTCTAACAATTAGATATATCGCTCACATACAAAAATAAAACGGAGTCATTATATATTTAGATAGTCTGGCGGATTCTTAAGGATAAAAAAAATGCATGTTATAACGACAGTCTGATTCAATCCGAAAAGACCCAACGTCTGCATGAGCAAGAACTGACATCTCTTCCTTTGAGTAACAGCAGTAGGAATCCGACGACAGCTGTCATCCAATTAGAATGTTGTGACCTTTTATCGGCTTATTATTTTAAGAAGTATAGCATCACATCTAAGCTCTTCTATTGAGCTAAAATATGAACAATAGGATTAGAGAACCGGTGACTATAATGTAGATAATCTGGCGAAATAAGAACAAAAAAAAAAAAAACGATGTGACAACCACAGATTGGTCTACAATTCGAAAAGACTCAAAGTCTCCATGACAAAAACGGTCACCTCTTCCCATTGAGTAACAGCTTCGACGACAACTGTCTTCCAATTGGAATGTTGGTCATTTATCGGGTTATTATTTTTAAAAGGTATATATCACTTCCAATACTTCCAATCTGCTTTTACAGCTCACTAAATGACCCACGATCATTCATCATATTTTTTTTCAAAACAAGTAAAAAGTTGTAAGTTCGGCCGGGGCGAACTTTGAATACCTCTGCCATTTGGAACGAATTTGGCAATTTTCAAAAAAAAATAAATCCGTTAAAAATTCTGTTGAAATCTTAAAAATAGCTGTTATATTAGTGTCTATACGACGACGTTAAAACCATTACAATATACAACTGCGAAACTTGAAAAAAATCTGTGAAATGTAGCTAAAAATCATGAAAATACCGAATATCGGAAGGTACCTTTATAGGCCTATACCAACGTGGACCTGGAGGTACCATTTATATTTATGAGTAACATTTTATCAACCTACTTCAATTAGTTCGAAAGCTAGAGTGATTTCC